>NC_048221.1:78924350-78955093 GCF_002007445.2 Ailuropoda melanoleuca | reverse complement strand
TTTATTTATTTATTTATTTATTTATTTATTTATTTATTTATTTATTTGAAAGAGAGAGAGAGAGCATGAATGGGGGATGGGGCAGAAGGACAGGGAGAAGCAGACTCCCCACTAAGCAGAGAGCCCAACTCAGGGCTCAATCCCAGGACCCTGAGATCATGAGCTGAGCCGAAGGCAGATGCTTATAACAGATTGAGCCACTCAGGTGCCCCAGGATATTTATTTCCGATCAAGAACTGCATCGTAAAGGGGAAAGTCTCGTAGGGTATCGCAGATCTGATGAATTTCTGGTTGACGCTGTTCAAGTTCATGTTGGTAATAAATCATGTGCTTGCAGAGCAATGTTCATTCACCTATTTTACAAGCCCACAGCACTACAGGAAGGGAGCTACAGAAAATGAAAAGGCAAAAACCCCCTCCCCTGGTCCTTCTTGGACCTGGTGTTGGAGCAGCCCAGGCAGCCCTCCACTTAGATCGTCACTTAGTTAAATATTCAAAACCATGTCACTGCACTCACTTTACAGACTATTTCTAGCCCCAAACTTCATTTAAGACTTACCAAAAAAAGAAGGAAAAAAGCTGATTCTGTTTCAATGTTTCTAGAAAAATTGGTAATACTGTTTTTATGCACTAGTCCGAATTATCATCATCTCTCAATAGCCTCCTTAACTAGTCTCCCCGCTTCTAGCTCTACCCTCCTACAGTCTATTCTCTATAAAACACCCAAGGTGATTGTAAGTAATGTCATACCACTTTCTTCCCCAGTAAAAACCCTCTCCTGGCTCACCATTACACTCAAAATAAGAGGTATCCTACTTGCCACAGCCTCCGGACCCCTCCCATGGGTCTACCACATATTTTAGGGCTCCCTCCTTGCTCGCTTCTCAGACAAATTTGCCTCCTTCTTGCTCCTCAATACGCCAGGCATAGTCCTGCCTCACAGCCTTTGCATGTCCAGTTCCCTCTGCCTGAAATGCTTCCCCTGATCTTCTCACGACTAACTGTCTCATTCATGTCTCTGCACAAATGTCATCTCCTTAGAAGTATTAATGTAGGACAGTTGGAAGAAAGGCAGGCAGGGAAAAGGGGCCCCCTGGCCCTAACAGGAAACCACCCTAAAAGGATTTTACACCACCCTGGAAGGAGCCCTCCACCCTTTCCCACATGATAGGTAGATGACAAAAACCTGATTGGGTGACAGGCTCGTGGAGGGTTAATCAGGTTAAAACAGCCTGCCGACAAGCCCATAAAAACCGCTAGACTTCGAAACGCTGGTGGCCACCCTCTCCGGTCCCTTCCCTCTTGGGAGCTTTGCACTATCACTCAATAAACTTCGCTTTGCTGCCCACCACTCTTCTTCTGCTCTGCCTTTTCATTCTTCAAAGCAGCGTGACCAAGAATCACACGGGCACTGAAGGAAAAATCCTATAACAGTATGTCCCCTGACCAACTCATCTAAAACAGCAATGCACCCCATGTTTCCTGTATATGCATAGTACTGATTACCATATGACATTACAAGACATTTGTTTACTTTTTTAAAATTTCCTGTCTTCACTCTAAGTTCTATTAGGGCACGCCTTTTTCTGTCTTGTTCACCACTGTGTTCCCGGCACCTAGATCAGAGCTTGGCACGTAGCTGTTGAATAAATGAAAGATAAACCAGCTGATAAATATTTAAGTTAAATACTTAACTCTCCTGTAATAATTCCTTATTAATATTGCAAATATACATACAGGCAAATTGATTAGACTAATTCAAGTCTAATTCAAAGTGATGATAATAAATTTACTGCATTCCAGAGCTGGAAAGAAGATCTCAAGAATTCTGTGTTGATTCTAGCAGAACTTTACCTAAATGATAATACAGAGTGTTGTGAAAATTAGTAATGGGAAATTTCACTCAAATAGAGTCGGGAGGTTTCAGCAGGGGGAGCTCTCACGCCCTACCACTAATAGTCCATTGCAGACCCAATAGGAAGTGCGAGACTTGACCTTACACAGGCCTTGACTTGCACGTGGATACTACTCTACTACTCCACTACTCCAGCCTAAGGAAGAAGCACTTTCCTCATCCCCTGGCCCCTCATCTGGGCAACAGTTCAGCCAATGAGAAGCCACCACACTTGGAATTCCCAGTTTACCCCACTGGACTTTTAGTTCATAACAGCCTTCCCAACACACCCCCTTTCCCCTTAAAAAGGCATGTCTCTCCTTTGTTGCCCAGACTCACCTAAGGTTGTGCTCTAACTTGTTTGTCCTGACCCACAATTCTCTTTTATTCCCAAATAAACCCTTTTTGCTGGTAAAATAACTGGCAGTTTTACTTTTAAAGTTAACATTATGGGTATACGTACATATTTAGTATATAACATGAAGGACAGCAAGAAGCCACAAGATAATGCCTAAGCTGACAAAACAAGAAATAGTAATATCAGCATGTTGTTTATGAATAAAGACATAACAACCACAAGAATGGAAAAAAGAAAGGTTAAATTGGTCGTTTTACAGAGCTTACAGGTTTTGAGATGAGAGATGGGAGCAGGATCTGATGGCTGTATTTGTAACTATGAGTGATAAGGCCACACTCATATTTATTGAACAAATCCTAAAACAGTAGAACTCAAGGACTGCCATTTAAGTTTAAAAGACATAATTTTAGGCTAAGTGCACACTGCTTGACAAACCGGGTAGAAAATGGAAGTGTTGCCCATTACTCTAGGCAGTGACAGATGGACATACATGAAATAAATCATGTATGAAAGATTCAGTATGAACTTAACAGAAACTTAGCTGGTCTTGGTTATAGTTCTAATGTTTTGAGGTTGAGACCATGGAGATCAAAGATTTCCTATAATATGTCCTTCTGTGTCACTACCTGGGAAAGAATACAGAATGCAATCATTACTCTGCTAAATTTACTTAATATATGAATATCTGTGGCAGACACTGCTAGCTGCCTACACAGAATCCATTTTCCCCTTCTACCTTTCTAAGAGACTGATTTTACTTGGGGCAGCAACGTGCCTTTCTATATTTCCTGTCTTCCTTGTAAGAGAAGTGGCCTATGAGATGCAAGCTGAGTCACTGGCAGAGGGCTTCAGGAAAGTGCGTTGGCAGGACTGACTCAGCCAGCGGTTTTGCCCTTATAGCCTTCCTCTTGACTGTAGGGTGAATATCACGATGGAGCTATAGCAGCCTTCTTGAAACCATGAGGAAAAGACCAAGGACATCACAGTGGCCTCGGCCCTGAACCCCCTGAGGAGAATGGGGAACTACTGCTAAAGGGAAATGTGAGAGAGGGGTCCTTTTTGGGGTGGTGGGAATGTTCTGGAATTAGATAGTGGTGACGGGTGCAAAAACATTGTGACTATTGGAAAAATCACTGTATATGTAGTATGCTTTGAACACTTTCAAAGGGTGAGTTTAATATTATGTGAATTATATCTCAATTTTTAAAAATGTCACCCAAAAAAGGAAAGAAAAAGGAGAGCAGAAAACAGGACTGTGGTGTAGTCCTTCCTCCCTTTATCTGTCAAACAAAGGCAGTCATTCTCTCACTGTGGTCACCAGACAACCTCCCTGACTTTTCCTATCACCCCACACAAAAGCACTCTGGGGAACAGAACATCTTGAAGTACCACAGCCAGAACTCAATGGTGGAGCTCTCTCTGGACTTTACAACCTATTCCTAGAGGAGAAAGCTTCTTTGTCTCCATGGAAGCTCCTTCTTTGAGGAGGAATATCCATTAGTGTGACACTCCTGGTCGCTCTACCCTGTCCCTACTCCTCCTCAGGGACATGCAAGGACTTATCTAACTGGTGAGTTCAGAAGGAGAAACAAGCATAGCCCAGGTGCTTCCTCTTCTTCCTTCCCCTGGAGTTTCCCTTAGGGACTGTATCTTCGGTTCCGCTTGTTAGGGGAGCCCTGCCTGTGCCTGGGTTGAGTGTGTTTCATTCTGCCCTAGAGATTGTCATGAAGTCCACTTACCTGAAGATTCACACCACATTCCCAGAACTCTGCCTCACTCTTTGTCTTCCTTGTCAAGAACTCACATAATGAAGAGGGGTGTTATTTATTAGGCCCCTTAACCACAACCCTTATTTTAAAGGCTTACGAATAATGTGCATGGAGAGGTGTCAGGACCTCCAGCCCATTCACTTTGTGAAGCAGTGAACCATGCGAGAATCAACCATCCAAAGCTCCATAACCCACATGAGATTTTCTCAGAATCTTTCTGAGAGTCCTAATACCCAGTTTGAAGCACCTGGTGCAACAGAGGGAGGTCCATATAGAAAGAAAAAGCAAACGTGGAGATAGATTCTCTGCAGTTTATCGGCCCTGGCTGGAACAGAGCACTCCCGGGAATGGGCCTGTGTTGGAAGAGATGCTTCTATGGGTTTCTATGGCCTCTCAGCCCCACTTCCACCTCGCTGGTTAAAAAGAAGGGAAGCTGATATGACACATGCAGGTTTTTTACAGACGCACTGCTCTGGAAACTGGGACAGAGACATCATCCCCTTCAGTTATGAAAGACTCCAAACACAACACGCTACTGAGGCGGGGCTCAACTGACCACAACTCTGAAAAGATGTGTCAGTGAGAACCTCTGAGGTGAATATTTGCAAAGCAAATCATGCTTTAAATTCACAAAGAAACATTGGTATTTAAAGCAACCATGATGAATTTTAAACATCCACATCCTTTCACGTAAAATCAAATTTTTATATTGTAATGTGCCCCTTCATCCTGGGATCTGACTGCATGTGTCCATTTTGAATGCAGGAAGTCATCCAGTCACTACCTTACACAACAGCCCTTAGTGATGTTAAACATCTTTTTTTAGAAAGGCCTTCTTTCAACCTTTCACCTTCCATCCAGGGTCTGTCCCCTGGAGCCACACACCATGGCATCTTTCAGATTGTTGAAACAGCCGTCACACTACTGTTTCTTCTTCAAGCCAACTATCCCCAAGCACTTCAATGTAATTGAAGACACTTTTGAAGTCCCCACCAGAAGCACAGCTGTAGGGGCTATAAAAACAAGCCATCAGCTTGACCTTGAAAATTCTATCCTTTTTGCCTAGTAAGACGCACAGATATGTGTACACAAATAATTGTGGTTGAAAGCAGAATGGATCAATGAGAAGTAAAAACAAGAAGTAGGACAGGACTATAAATTAAATGCTATAGGGAAGAAAGATAAGCAAGGGAATTAGCCTTAACCATATTTATGTTTCTTGACTTTAGGTACTAAAATTTTCAACCTCTCAAACACGGCTTTTCTTGTCTACATAAGGAAAAATGGGTACACCCAAATCATGTGCTGACAAAGCTATTCAATAACTCATCCCGGTTTTTATTTTAAGCAATTTAAAGAAAATTATTTACATCTGTAGTCCAATAAGCTACTCCTATTTTGAATCTGAGTTAATATTGTCAAAAATCAACTGTTGAATTTCTAAAGCATAGGTGAGCGAACAGATGGCCACAATCCATTGCTATGACTGTCATTAGTGTTCACCCAAGAGCTGGTAAAGCATCAAACCATCTATACACAGCTCATTCAATTTCCCTTTCAAATTTTCAGATATTACTCTAGATGTAATTAAAGATTTATAGGAACATTTTAAGCCATGCCATGGTTATGAATGCTCCAAAAACACAGGTCAGTCCTCCGCTCCCCATCGCTTCTCCCAAAGGCCCCCGTGCAACAGAAATTGGTGGGGGAATACACAGAGCTTATCGAGAACGGGGAGATTAAAACGTAAAGGATGGAAAGGGAGGAGGGGAAAGAGCAACTAACAGTGGAGAAACCTGACGAACACTCTCCCAGCCAGGTGATTGAGGTTAACATCAACAGCGACAGTCACAGTGATAGTACCCTAGGTGTTATGAGAATGGCACTTTGCCTATATGGTCTCCCTCACAATCACCCATAACCCCAGTCTTACTACGACAAAAATACCAGACAAATCCCACCTGGGAGCTTCCTACAAAGTACCTAACCTCAAAGTATTCTTCAAGACTGCCAAAATCACTGAGAACAAGGTGTGTCTACAAAACTGTCACAGCTTAAAGAAGCCTAAGGAGATAAGATGACTAAATGTAATGTGATATCCTAGATGAATCCTGGAACAGAAAGAGGACTTTAGGTAAAAACTTTAAAAATCTGAATAAAATATAGACTTCAGTTAATAATAATGTATCAATATTGGCACACCAGTTGGGACAAAATACCACACTAACGTAAGATGTTAATTAAAGAAACTGAATCTGGGGTATACAGGAACTCCCTACAGTATCTTCCAACTTTTCTATAAATTTGAAACTATTCTAAAACACAACACTTATTTTTTAAAAAGGTAGAGGAAGAGAAGCAGCAATGGAAAGCAACAGCAACCAAAGGCTCTATATGTGAACTTCCCAGAGGCATCTGAGAAGTGAATACATTATTGGTAATACTGTTTCTATAAGTGTGTTTTCCTGATTTTCAAACAACCAAGTTAAAAACTAATTCCTGGAATATAATCTGTTTGTAAATTAGGCTGTGTGTATTTGAGAACAAGGCAGGTAATACTGGACCCCTAGAATTTTTTTTTTGTTTTTTTTTTAAAGATTTTATTTTATTTATTTGACAGAGATAGAGACAGGCAGTGAGAGAGGGAACACAAGCAGGGGGAGTGGGAGAGGAAGAAGCAGGCTCATAGCAGAAGAGCCTGATGTGGGGCTCGAACCCGTAACGCCGGGATCACGCCCTGAGCCGAAGGCAGACGCTTAACCGCTGTGCCACCCAGGCGCCCCTGGACCCCTAGAATGTTTTGACTGCCTTTTGTCACCAAGGATGTCTTAAATTCAAATGTTCTAAACAGAAACATAACAAACCTTCTTTTGGGTTGGAAAATATTTTCTATCATAAACTCCATCAAGCCAGTTTAATTCATTGACCAATTTTCCATCAGGACAGGACAATTATATCACTTTTCATATCTTCCATGTTCATTTTGATATCATTGAAACCATCTTCACTGGGAATATTTTCCATTTAAATATTTTACTGACAATTTTATTTATCAATCTGTTTTGTTCATAATAAATGTTCCCAATTACAGCTACTTCCATTTAAGTTTATTTTCATAGCAATTGTTTCTAGCAAGCCAGCTTTCACTAAGATCTTATTATTCCATACTTTTAAAAGTTAAATTTATGATGTTCCCTCTAATTATTATCCATTTTACATTAGAATTAAATTTTATTTTTGATTATTGTCGATTACTTCTATAAATCATTATGACTCAGACAAGAGGCTAATGGTTTGTATTTATTTCTTAGGTAATCCATGAGAAAATAGTGAGTTTTGTGAGACAGAGATAGAGACTGATATACAGAAATAGTGGCAGTGTCAGCAAGCGACAGACAGAGATGCAGAGGTCTGACTGCTTATGGACCAGGTCAAACATCCTTGGAACCAAAGTATCATAAAAATGTCCTCTGGATCATCCAGAATGGTCCAAATGGCTGAGTCCAAATGTCCTACATCAGTGTATATATGTGTTTGGTGAATTAGGAAGAAGGCAAAATAAAGATGAAAAAGTATTGAGAGGAGAATCAATAGATTGTAATGATTAAGAGCACGGGCACTGGTATCAGACTGTTAGGGTTCAAATTCCAGCACCACCATTTAACTCACTGTGTAACCTGGGAAAGTTACTTCTCTATGTCTCAATTTTTCCACCTGTTAAATGAGGGAAATGTTGAGGTCACAGGGTTGAGGATTCAATGAGACAACACATGTAGAGCATTGAGTACAGAGCTTGGCACATCCTAAGTTCTCAGCAAATGTCAGTGTATATGTGTACAAACATGTGATTGTGAATTTGTCTTACATACTATGGCTTGATAATCAATAGTATGCACGTACTCTTCCATTTAACATACTGCAAACTATGGGAGTAAGTCCTAAAGCTGATTTTTTAAATCCCACTGTTTATGTGTAGTACATTTCTCTTTCTTATATTTGTAATGCTGCCCAAAATTGATCTTCACATACCATATAACCACCATATGTACAAAAGTACAATTATATTGTTAAAATCAAGAGAACACATTATGTATTAACAGAAAAGCACTACATAATGGAAAAGTGCAGGCTTTAGAATTTGAGAGATGCAAGATCAAATCTGATTTGTCAACTAAGGACTTGTCCAAGTTAGTGAACCTCTCCATACCTGTTTTCTCATTGTGAAAACAGGAATAAGATATATATCTCACAAAATTGTGGTGAGGATTCAGCAAACAATAGTAAGATGCTCAGCATATGGAACATACCCTATAAATGTCACGTGCACACACACCTACACACACTCAACTACTGCCATTTCTGTCCAAATGACCAAAGATTTTGTCAGGTGGTCTCTGCCACCATTTTCATATTTTATGTCCTGTGCTTCCAATGACTTATTGTGGTAGTTTTCAACCCACAATACTAGACCTTTGGGTGTACCCAAAGACTTTCTATAGGGTACAAGCCATGGATAATTTTAAGAAAATCTATTTCCAGATCTTCAACATTCACATGTATTCTTTCTTGACACGGGCCTGTCTGAGAAAGCACCTGAGTTCTGAGGTGGTTCTCCTTTCCTACCTCCCTTTCCACAACCATCTTGGAAAGGAAGGCCCATCTATTTACAAAAAGCGTACTCTTGCCCATCATTAATCTGACCCTTTACATCACCCCGAAGTGTAAAAACCTCTAGCATACCAAAACAGAGTACACATCCTTTAATCAAGGTTCCATAAACACCCCAGCTTTCTCCTTAAGAAATAAATTTCCGATAGAAATTTTCCTTTTAGGGGCTCCTGGGTGGCTCAGTCCTTAAGCGTCTGCCTTCGGCTCAGGGCATGATGGGATCGAGCCCCACATCAGGCTCCTCTGCTGGGAGCCTGCTTCTTCCTCTCCCACTACCCCTGCCTGTGTTCCCTCTCTCACTGGCTGGCTCTCTGTCAAATAAATAAAATCTTAAAAAAAAAAAAAAAAGAAAGAAAGAAAAAGAAAAGAAATTTTCCTTTCAAACTGAATAATGTTCATCATGTCTTTAAATGTATTTTTAGGGGTGCCTGGGTAGTGCAGTCGTTAAGCGTCTGCCTTCGGCTCAGGGCATGATCCCGGCGTTCCGGGATGGAGTCCCACATCGGGCTCCTCCGCTGGGAGCCTGCTTTTTCCTCTCCCACGCCCCTACTGTGTACCCTCTCTCGCTGGCTGTCTCTCTGTCACATAAATAAAATAAAATCTTTAAAAATATATATATTTTTATTATCTTCATGATTGTGTTCCAATAATAATCACAATAGTCACTCAAGGCAAAAGGAAAAAAAAACAAAAACTAATAGAGCTTTATGGTCAAAGGAAATTAAGAAAATACATCTAAATGTATATGTGTATATATACACACATACATACTATACATACATATAGCAAAAAAAGCTTGATAGGGTAATCAATAAGAAACTCTCAAACATAACAATGAGATGAAATTCTGTGGGGGAAATAGAACGGGAATCAAACTCAAAGAGGAAAGGTATGATGTAAAACTTCCCAACGTTAAAAAGCTTTAATTTAAATGAATAACGGTAAATAGTAAATCACTACCATATTTATATTCCATTGAATAAATTTCAGAGTGATTTAACATTTTAATTTAGAAATAACAATAATAAAAATAAGTCAGACCTTGCATCCTTTGCAACTATCTAAACTTAGGATGAAACAAAAATTAGATAACTGAATTCTTTTAAGAGCTACATTGAGGGGTGGGGGGAGAAGTGTAATCTCTGGCACAGCGAACCATCAAACATCCAGGTGTCCTTTCCGAAACTCAAGTCAGCCCAGTCATTTTAGTGGCATGAAACGGGGACCACTAGTCCAAACGCCCTCTCTTCCTTTCCCACCCAACCTTGCTCTTTCCGTCTCTGCCCGCCGTGCCCCCACCCCTCACCCTCTCACTCCGCGGGCTCGGAACGACCAACGGTCGGCTTTCTCCCTCCCCTCGCCCCCCAACACCACCCCAACTTTCTCGGCTCTCCCTCCTCCGCCCACCCCAGCTCTCCGGCGCAGGCGCGCTTCGCTTCCTCTCCCACCCGCGGCTGCTGTGTCATGGCAGAGCGGAAGTCCCGGCCACAGCGACTTTGGGGGGGGGGTCGTTAAGATGGGTGGCACTTCTGGTGGCTTTCTCCCCTTCCTTCCCTAACGCCACTTTGATCTCCCACTGTAGGGGGGCGGTCCCCTACCCTGCACTCTCCCGAACACTTCGTAGTCCACGGATTTGAGTCGCTTGGCGGTAGACATGGCAGCTGCAAGTCCTCTGCCGAGGAGCCGGAGCGGGGTTCGGGACGCGGCGACTGCAGCGGCCAGAAGAGGGAGAGGGCACATGGGACCTCTCGGCGTACCCCGCGCCTGTCACCGGCCCGGGACGCGAGCGCGCCGGGGTCACGCGTCGGAAGGCGGCAAATGAACGGCGGGTGCTGGGAACGGGGGCAGCTGAGGACACGAGACGGAAAGAGCGCTCGGCCTCTGGCGCCGAGGCCTCCCTCCTTGCCCTCCCCTCCCTTGCGGACCCAGACTGGCTTCCCCGGGAGGGATGCGCCGGTTCTGCGCTCCCTGCGATTCAGTTAACCTCGGGGCTCATTTCTCAGTGTTGGTAAATAAAAGCCGAATTCCGTGCCCAGATGTCAATAGTTTGCTAACCAAACGTGATTGCTTTTGAAATGAAAGATCTGCGAGCTTGGTGGTTGAAGGTACTTAGTGACTTAATTTTTATGAAATGTTTAGGCGACTGCCAAGTCTATTAGGCGATTTTGAGCCAATTCTTATTGTCTGCATCCTCTTCACCTCTTCTATTGAGTCAGAAAGGTTTGGGGCCTGAATCCATACTCTATGTGGATTGTGATATTTTCTGGGACGAAACTAAAAATCTATCCTGTTCTATGGTAGTGGGAACGGAGAGGTAGTGGGAACGGGAACTGTCTACTATTCACTCACATAGCTTTTTTATGCTCTTCATTATTCTTTAGCAACATCCCAGTTGCCTACAAGGTTAAGGCACTTTGTACTTAGAGAATTTCACTTCATAATGATCTATTATGAAGTCTTAGTTTAAAGCAACCCACCACTCCAAAGAATCTGGATACAGCTTTTGATAATCTGCTGCCTTCTAGAATTCCAAATCTTTTTACTTGTGAGAATTTGCATTTCTCAATATATTTGTTGGCTTCAATACCTTTACATATTTCTCTGCATCTGGCCACAGAGTTAAAATAATCGTCTGCAATCTGATTCAGTATTATGTGCCAATTTTATTAGGGAACACCAAAAATCATCTAAAACTTGTTTAGCATTTGGTTGAAACGTTTTAAAGTAAAATATATTCTGGAAGTGCTAATCCAGGTAATTTTATGTAATGAAGATCCTGGTTTATTGCAGAGACCTCAGAACTTAGGTCTTCTTCTCATCTCCCTTCCAGTTTATTCCATGCAGATTCTAGAATCAACATAGATCTTATATCATTCTTTTCAATGACATCTCTTCAGAGTCTCTGCATTGCATTCTGAATAAAACTGAAGGCCTTCAGCCTCCGCTAACCTCTTATTACTTGCTTATCCCCATCCATAGGTTATTCTATAGTTTATAAGTAGCCTACAGTCAAGGCACTTTGGATTTTTCAGCTCTCTGAACACACCCTGACCTTTAAAAGAAGAAGAAGAAAAGAAAACTTCGTTCTTGGATCTACTTTATCTAGAATACTTCCTCCTGCTCCCAGATCTTTCTCTATCCTGTTTAGTTGTCTGTGCAAGTACTTAGCAGATTTCATCCTAATTATTTAGTGTCTTCCCTGCTAGTACTCTGCCTTCCAAGAAGTAAAATTCAAACTGGGTTGAGATCCTGTCACTATCATTAATCCTGTCACCGATAAGTTTGACATTTTCTTAAGTCTTTGACTTTTCTCCACATTTACCCAAGAGTAACCCTGCCAATTATTATGTAGCTTTATTGTAATTTTAGAAATGCTATAGCAACAATTGACATTTGCTTAGTTAAAAAATTTTGTGTCTGCCAACTACAGAATATTAGTAAACAGGCATTTTTATGTACTGTTTCAGCATGGATTGCCAATAATATGTGATTCTAAGACTTTAAAAATTTTAAGCAAATGTGGCTAATATTTAAGCTAATTTTAAATAATAGAAACATCTATGCATAGGGAAATTTTTTTAAATAGGACAAAATCATCTATGACCCTAACAACCTTTATCATTTGTGTACTCTCTAGTACATAAATTTTAAGTAGTTAAAATCATAGTACAAATTCAACCTTAATTCTTTCTTTTTCCATATAA
Organism: Ailuropoda melanoleuca; assembly: GCF_002007445.2. Taxonomy (NCBI): domain Eukaryota; kingdom Metazoa; phylum Chordata; class Mammalia; order Carnivora; family Ursidae; genus Ailuropoda; species Ailuropoda melanoleuca. Next base: position 78,942,700 of record NC_048221.1, on the reverse strand, counting down.
TTGCCTTTCCAATAAATACTTTATTAATTTCATGATATTCTGTTAAGTGGGTGTAACCATAAATTTACCTACTAAGTCCCTGTTGTTACACACCCAGGTTGCTTTTAGTTTTTCATTACTGTAAAAAATATTATGAAAAAGATATTCATGCACATAGCTTCCTTCCCGTATTTTTTAATTATTTGGGATAGAAGTTAGAATACCCAAACTATAAATGTGTACTGTTCTTGGTACATATTGCCAAGTGGTTTTTGAAAGGGCTGCACCAATTTCAATATACCACTACCAGCACTGTATGAATGTATGACTATTTGGCTTCTGAGGCAAGCAGATGTAAGCAGGTGCTTCACATACAATACATGATTCAATTAGAAGGAAAGTTTTCATTTTGTAACCTGAGCAATAGCCTTGAAATAAGTAGGCTTTGTGTTACTGCTGGTTGAAATTAAAACCTTGCAAATCATTCCGTTTCTTGAACCCTTCCAGACAATTTGTGTGTGATGTAGGATCATGTTTAAGGTAATATATAGAAAAGGAAAATCCTGCCTGTATAATATAAGTGTAAAAAATGACCAGGCCCCAGAACCTATGAACTAAGGACAGCCAATATAGTCTCTGTACCCAAATGACATCTGAAAAGAGGAGGTTCCACCTATACATCTCTAATTCATCACCTCGAAGTTTCAGTTGAGAGTGATTTCTCAGAAATTTGACACTAAGGTATAGTTAATTTTAGGGACAACCAAGATTACTTTATCCATCAACATATTTCTCCCCCTGAAATAGTTTTATAATAATTATGTAAAAGAGCGGGAGTCAACAGAATACAAACTGTTAACTTCCACAATTGAAGAGGCCTAAACAAACCAACTCCATGATTCCCTCATGGACGGAATGCTTTATAGACGAAGAAATGGTTAGATAATTAGTACTAATCTAGATTCAAGATCGTTAGAGGCCAGACTATTAGTCAGATGAGAAAGTAGCTAGTTTCCCAAAAGAGGGTTTAATCTCATTACAAATTATCAGAAAATTGCTTAAGCATTTTTTCAGGAAAGCATATTTCTTCTTAGAAGGAAATTCTGTCCCAGGTTTGGACTAATTTTTCTTTATCACAGTCCAATTTGATATTCAAAACTCAGAAATACATTTATCATCAAAGTCACTTCCCTCAGGGCACCTGGGTGGCTCAGTCGGTTCAGTGTCCGCCTTCGGCTCAGGTCGTGATCCCAGAATCCTGGGATTGAGCCCTACATTGGGCTCCCTGCTCAGCCAGGACCCTGCTTCTCCCTCTCCCTCTGCCTGTCTCTCCCCCTGCTTGTGCGCTCTCTCTCTCTCTCTGTCTCTGTCAAATAAAGAAATAAGATATTAAAAAAAAAAAAGTCACTTCCCTCTCCTAGCTTGGTACTACTTAGGCTAGAGAGGGGAGAGGACATGGTTGATACCTCCCTACCTCATGATTTTCTCTCTGCCTGCATGAGAATCGGAAGAAACTCGTACTTTTGGAATCCAGTTTTGCCTCTCCAGGATTGGTAGATATTCAAAGCTGATTAGTTCTTTTGAAGGAACCTTTCTGGGGAGACTCAGAGCTTTTCCCCCACCAAAAATTCCCAACTTTTGCTCTCTTAATGGACAATGCCTATACTTCGGCTGTGCATACACACCCCATCCCAACTTCTGTATGGAACGCTACACGTCCAACCCCTTTCTGCTGAAAGACTAGCCCTCAACAAGAAGGATGTGGGACCCTTCTAAAATGAACGCGGGACCAGATCCCTCCTTCCCATCACATCTAATTGTGGGGCTCCTGTCTCTATCCTACCACTGAGAGAAATTGCAATTTGCTCTGAATTTGACCACCTCTTTCTGCTGTCTTGGCAGGCATCATTCAGGTATCTCCAGCCACAGCCTTTCCTCTTTGCTTTCTGCAGGTATGGATCAAATACCAGTCCCTTCTAGCTCCAAGGAGTAAATGCCTAGGTCTCAAAAAAAAGGGGGGGTTCTTTTTGCCCCCCTCAGTAGGCACGTGGGCAAGGGAAAACACCTGATTTCTTTCTCCCCTGGGAGAGGGGAGAAGAGGGAAAGCCACAGCTCTCCAATCACTTTCCCGGAAGAAATACTCTTGAGCCTGGGGTGGGTGTTGGGCTAAGGATCTTAAAGCCATTTTTTTTTTAATTTATTTATTTGACAGAGAGAGAGATAGCCAGCAAGAGAGGGAACTCAAGCAGGGGGAGTGGGAGAGGAAGAAGCAGGCTCCCAGCGGAGAAGCTTGATGTGGGGCTCGATCCCAGAATGCTGGCATCACGCCCTGAGCCGAAGGCAGATGCTTAACGCGACTGCACCACCCAGGTGCCCTTAAAGCCAGTTTTAAACACCTCTTTTGCATGACATGGTGGTGCAGTACTTAACCTTGAAATGAGGCATAACAATTGTTTTCCGTCTCAGGTCTCAGCTACAACTGAGACCAAATGTCCCACTTTTCAAATCAACTGAATTGAATATATAAACCCTGTTTGGATCCTGATTTGGAATTATAAGTTCAACAAGACATTTTTGAGACCATTGGGGAAATCTGAACACAGGTTGACTTAAATATTACGGCATTGTCTTTGTTAATGTAATCGGGCATTGTGGGTGTATTTTTTTTAAAGGCCTTACCAATTAGAGGTGTATACTGAAATATAGAAGGGTGCTGTGAAATGATATTTGGGACTTGCTTTAAAATCCTCTGGGATTGGGGGTAGGACAATGTAGGTAGAATAAACTTAGTGAATTGGTGACAGTTATTGCAGGTGAGTCATAGGTACATGGGGATTTGGATTCATTACACTGTTCTTTAATTTTGTTATGCTCTTGAAATTTTTATGTAAAGTGTTTAAATAAAATTTAGGGGCACCTGGGTGACTCAGTCAGTTGAGCATCTGGTTCTTGATTTCGGCTCAGGTCATGATTCCAGGATCCTGAGATGGAGCCTGCCTTGGGCTCCATGTTCAGTGGGGAGTCTGCTTCTCCCTCTGCCCCACCCTCCTCCTTAGCACTATCTCTCTCTCAAATAAATATTATTAAATTTTTTTTTATTTTAAAGATTATTTATTTGAGAGAGAGAGAGAGCACGCGCGCACGAGATGGGGGAGGGGCAGCGCAACAGGGAGAAGCCAACTCCCGGCAGCTGAGCTGGGATCAGGAGGTCGGGCTCAATCCCAGGACACTGGGATCATGACCTAAACCAAAGGCAGACGCTTAGCTGACTGAGCCGCCCAGGTGTCCCTTTAAAATTTAAAACAGTCCGTTTTCATTCTACAAAATATGTGATCAATAATCCTCAAAACTGTAAAGGCCATGAAAAATAGTGAAAGCCTGAGAAATGACAAAGAGGACCCTAAGGGGCCTCGCTGGTTAAAGGTAATGTGTGTTCTGTATGGGATTCTGGAACAGAAAAAGGAATTTAGGTAGAAACTGAGGACATCTGAATAAAGTGTGGACTTTCATGAAACAGTAAGGTATCAATAATTGGCTTCTTAACTGTGACAAATGTACCATACTAATGGAAGATATTAATAATAGGAGAAACTAGGTATAGGGTATAGGAGAACTCTGCACTATCTTCATAATAACCTCATAAACCTAAAACTGTTCTAAAATTAAAAGTTTACTTTTCAAAAGTCCATTTTAATATCCTGTTATATATTTTCATAATAACATTTCAATATAATTTCTCACCATAGATATGAACAAAATTATTAGTTTAAATTTTTTTAACTATTTCAGTAATTTTTAGTAATCTACATTTAGCTAAGATAGGACTAAACAGTTGACTTTCAAAGCACTAGATCAGGTTTTAACTGATATAAAGAAGCACAAACAGATAATTAAATATAGTGATACCTCAATTAATGAAAAGAAACATAGTTCACTTCCAGAAGAAGAAAATACACAAAATGCATAAGAACATGTCTAGATACGAAGAAAGAGTGTAGAAAAATGCCATTTTACTTAGCACCAAGTGCTTTAGAAAACAGGAAATATGTGTCTGTATGTCTTAACTAAGGAAAAGACACAGTTGAGATTAGATAAAGAGAACTAATCATAGATACTGCTGCTTGGACACATTACAGAGGCAACAAATGACAAAGCCAGGTTTTGAACAAAGTATGCCCAGGCTCTGAGCGATAGCACCAAAATCAGAAAGGGGAGAAAGGGGACAGACACTAGCTCAGAAAAAAGTAGGCAGTACAGGCCCTACCCTTCCTAATACTTCTCAAGCACATAATTCATCCAGTCTCAGATTTGCTTTTCCTACGGAAACAAGAAGCCTAGCCAGGAAAGACATTCTTTCTGATTCCTCCTTAGTTTACATACACACACACACACACACACACACACACACACACACACACTCTCAAGCATGCGAGCTTACTTCCTGGGAGGTATAAATCACATTTACCCTCAGATCCAGCCTAGTGACATCAAGGGTTCACCTGTCCTTAAAACAAATCTATTTCATGATGCCCTTGGTAGATAACTGGATTGGTATACCACATCCATTCCAATCTCTTTCCAGCATGCTTTCCTGTTCTGTAGAGCCGGAAAGTTTAAAGCTCTATCCCATAGACATTCTTGCAATCGGGATTCCTTATGTGATAGAGGATCAACCGTCAGAAGAACCAATGCTAGAGGTGGAGGGAGGGCATGAGTGAGGTGGAGGCCATCTGCTGCTGGTTCGGTGATAAGCACAATCAGAGAGTTTCGTTTTTCTGAGACGTCATTACCTGAGGTCACAGTGACAGCAGCTTCTTGGGCACCAGGAGGCAGGGTGCAGGACATCCATGTGACTAGTTAATATCCTAGCAAGTGTGGCAGGTTCTGGAATCGCAATTCCCTGGATGTGGCAGTTTCCAGAGCCTGGCAGCTTCCTGATGGTGGCAGGGGAGACATAGTTTTAAAGCCAGCAGCCTCTCAAGTCAGCACATTTCCTGATGGTAAAGAATCGGCAGCTCCCTTGGTGGCCCAGTGCTGCAGCAAGGGTCAATCCCGAAGCCTCAGCCTCAGAGTGGTTCTCAGCTCTATGCGCATTAGAATCACCAGGGGAGCTTACTAATTATACACACACACATGCACCCCCCCCCAGGGGTTTTGATTCAATATGTCTGCGGTAGATTCCAGAATCTGTATTCTTAAAATCAACCCAGATGCTTGGGGTACGAAGCTAAGGCTGAGAACCACTGACCCAGAGACTCTTTCATTAGCTCCCCCAGTAACTCCATAAGCCATTTAATACCCAGTGTTAAATCCATTTCTGTTTAAACTGTCTAGAATGGATTATTTTTTCTGTAACTGAACCATGACCAATGCAATGCCTGGGGACAAAATCTTCACAATAGGAATAGATCAAAGTTTAAGCAGAATGAAAGTTCAAATATGTCACCCACCCTCCCATCAATAAAGAAGCATTAAAATTTTCAAGCTTACAAAGAGAAGAAATAAAAGTGTAAGAAAAAACAAGCCGGGAATGGTAATAAAACTAAGCCTAGAGTTTTGTAATATAACTTGCTGTTGAGAGATGATAGCATATTTAGGCAACCTATATCCTGTAAATTAGTTACATCATGCTCATTTATTTTTGATGCCTACTTGCTTTGCAGCTGTACATTTTATTTTGAAAGAAAATTAATGAAATAATAAATTAAAAAGAACCCTTCCAAAGCCCGGGTTGTTTAGATGAACTACGATTTCTGGTCTGTTGCTGCCACCTACCATCTGTCCAAGGCAAGGCAGGCCATGTGCCTGTGACTACCATTCCAAACCTTCAAGAACGTTAGTACCAGCTAAGTTCTCTCCTGTTTCAGGGTCACACTTCTAAAATACTTTTAGGTGCATGCTGAACCCTTAAATGATAAGCAGTTTAAGTGTTGTTAGCCTGTTTACTCAACAGATCACTTAAATATGAAAGGATCGTCACCATGATTTACTGTTAGATATGGATGTTATAGGAAAAGCAAAACTTAGGGCTGTGCTGGGTGGCTCAGCCGGTTAAACATCTGCCTTCAGCTCAGGTCATGATCTCAGGGTCCTGAGAAGCAGGCTCCCTGCGCAGCAAGGATCCTGCTTCTCCCTTTCTCTCTGCTGCTCTCCCTGCTTGTTCTCTCTCGATCTCTCTGTCAAATAAATAAATAAAATCATTTTTTAAAAAAAAAGGAAAAGCAAAACTTACAAGAAAATTAATTCAGTAAATGCTGATTGAACTCCTGCTATGTACGAGGCATCATGGTTTACAGTATACTCATCTACTGCATCCTTTAAATTAACCACCTTTAAAGATCATGCATCTCAGGGGTATCTTGTTATACCAAGAAGATGGTGATTACCTGGGCATAGAAAATTTTTTGCAACATGGAAATGTTTCATCTCTAGAATGATTTACTTTTCACTACCATTTATAAATTTTTTTTGTTATCTGTTCGTATTTTTAGTTTTTTATTATTAACATATAATGTATTATTTGTTTCCGGTGTACAGGTCTGTGATTCATCAGTCTTACATAATACACAGCACTCACTACAACATATACTACCATTTGTAAAATCGTGTCTTAAAAAGGTTGATAATGGGAAAAAAAAAAGGTTGGTAATGATGATGAATATAATAAAATGTCAATAATTCAGCACTTAAAACATATTTTGCTGGTTGAATATGTTCGGTTTCCTTTTGAGTGAGTCAGTAGTACATTAAATTACATTTGCAGTAGCATTTTACAGCTATTAAGACATTTTTATATACAAGCTCCCACTTGTCACTTACAGTAACCCTGAGAACTAAGTACAGCAGGGCTATTTTAGAGACAAGGACATCGCCTCAGGACATCCAACGGATTGCCCGAGATTACCCAGGAACAGAACCCCACATAGAACCTGCCCTTCTGACATCAACTGAGTTCCTAAATCAACATCCAGATGAATGAGGCAATAAATCCCCTATTTTGCTTAAGCTAGCATGTATTAAGTCTCTCTTCTTGTAACAAAGAGACCTAACACACTGATATCTTATTTATATTTGTCCTAATATAACTGAGATATTGATTTCCCTAAAATCAAAAATAATAAAATACTGAGTATTATTGATGATGTGCCCAAGTAGAAACTCTCACACACTGCTGGTGTTTGGATACAAACATTTTGTTATTTTACTATGAACCTCAAGCCTTAAAATTACACATACTTGGAGGAGGGAGAAAGAGATGACTCGGCAGAACACAAGGGATCTTTAGAGTAGCGGCACTCATCTGTGTGATACCATCATGATGAATACATGGCATCATACGTTTGTGAAACCCAGAGACCTGCACAATACAAAAAGTGAAACCTGATGTAAAATAGGAACTTCAGTTAGTAATAAAGTATCAATATCCATTCATCTGTTGTAACCACAAATGTACCACACTGATGTCAGATGTTAATAATAGGGGGAACTCTGTGGGAGCAGGGGGTAATTGGAAGATCTCTATATTTTCTGCTTAATTCTTCTGTGTCCTAAAACTGCTATAAGAAGTTAAGTGTGTAATTTAAAAAGAAAGAAAGAAAGAATCACACATGCATTACCCAGCAGTTCTGCAATTATAAAGTTCTCCCAAGGAAAATATAGGACAGGGATGCAAAAATATGAATAAAACAATTGTCATTGTGAAGTTGTTTGTTACTGTAAAAAAAAATAGAATCGGAATTTACGCAAATATCCATCAGTTTTTAAAGGTTACATAAATTTCTAGGCAGTCTTAAAGAATGCTGATGTTGATCAGGACTTCTTACCTAGGGTTCCGGATGGGCTGCAGAGGTTCAAATGCTGACTCTCTCATGGAGCCACTTGTGGGTTCTTTGGATGCCCTGTGAGGCCCTGGAGGCACAATGCTCCCTGATGTGGGGAGTGCTATTGAAGTGACCAGTGGAACTTGGAAATTCCCTTGCCTTGCTGGATCGCCTTCTTTAGACAATTGCTTCCAAGAGAGCTTTAGCTCAAGTACCTCGCATTCCTTAAAAACACTCTAGAGCCTCCTAGGGCCTACAAAGTCCCAACTTCCTGGCATGGTGTTCTTGACCTTCCATTGTGGTTTGAGTTGACTGTTCCAGTCTAATTTCCCATTCACAAGGGGCTATTTTTTTTAATACTAGGTACTTTCTTCTATTATGGTTCAAAAAAATAGTACCTTATGAATAGGCTGATGATGGAATGGTCCATCCAAACCAGTTTCAAACATCATTACTGGCATGTACCAAATACAAAGCAAGTTAAAATGTGGCACGATTTTGTGCAATTGGTGGAGTGTAAAAAAAGGAGAAATCTATTTTAATGTGACACTAGAGGACATTCTTTGGTACAGGGGTTCTAACATTGACTGCATAAAGAGGAATTCAAAGGGTATTTTTTGGCTTTGCAGTGAACTAAGCCTGAAAAGCCACAATAATGTAAGTGGGCATTTAATTTTTACAATTTAAGAATAAACTAATAGACAAATCACAGAAGACAAAATTGTGATTACAGAAGAGAATGTTATCCAGCCAGAAAATTTAAAACTAGATTTGCTGCCAACAAAGTTTGGGAAGTAAAAGGGAAGAAGAACAGGTAAAGAGGCCCATCCAAGCACGATCACCCTCAATGAGAGATGCTCTCCTGGTTGACGGAATGGCAGATAGAGGTTCAGGAATATTGTCTGAAATTAAAGAGGTGAAAGAAATAGAGATTTGTGACAAAATTATGTTGGGAGAAGAGAGACAGCAAAGGAGAGAGGCAGGGCAAGCAAGCTAAATTTGCACACATCATGATGTCTAAATCAAGAAACACTCATTTAGAGATATCAAAGTAATCACGAAAAGAACTAAAAACAGAAACTGCTAAAAGTAGTTACCTCCAGAGAGCAAGTTAAAGGACACCACAAGGAAGCAATCAGTCAAATCCAGAATATGGGACATTTCACAAGATGACTGACCTAGTTTCTCTAACAAATCGATGGTACGGGAGTAGAAATGAGTTATAGAATAAATGAAATTTAGGAGATGAAACAAATTCAATGTGGAGATTTCATTTGGGATCCTTATTAAAATGATTTTGAAACAATTAGAAAAATTTGATTATGATTCAGATATAAGATGATGATAGAAGAAATCATTAATTTTGTTAGGTACAATAATGGCATGGAGGTTAGATTTTCAAATACCTTTGTAGTTAGAGGCATCATGAAGCATTTCTACATAAAGTACCATGATGCCTGGGCTTTGCTTTAAAATACTCCAGTGCCAATCTCCCATACACCCAAACTATAGCAAGATAGAGAAACAAGACTGGCCAAATGTTGGTAATTATAGAAGCAGGGTCATGGGATTCACTGTACTATTCTCTCTGCTTTTATATATGTGTATTTGAAATTTTCCAAAAGAACAGACTATTTTCTTTGTTTATTTATTTAAATATTTATTTATTTATTTATAAAGCAGGTGTCTCCGAGGAATGTGATATGGTTTGGAGAGCAGTGGAACGAGCAAGATTGTTTTATGTCTAGGGATATCAGGGTGTCTCAGTCAGTTAAGCGTCTGACTCTTGATTTCATCTCAGGTCATAATCTCAGGGTCATGAGATCGAGCCCCACATTAGGTTCCACACTTATTGTGGAATCTCTTTGTCCCTCTCCCTCTGCTCCCCCCACCCCATGCTCATTCTCTCTTTCTCTATCTCTCAAATAAATAAATAAATAAATAAAATCTGTTTTAAAAAGATTGTTTTATGTTTTTAATTTATTCAATAAATATTCATTGAGTCCCTGCAATGTATGAGGCACTGTTTAGGCACTTTTGGGAGAGGAAAAGAACAAATCAAAATCCCTGTCCTACTAAAGCTCACATTCCAGTGAGAAGAAAGTGCAACAACAACAACAAAATTACATACAAGAAACGCCTGACTGGCTCAGTCAGAAGAGCATGCAACTCCTGATCTCAGGGTCATGAGTTCGAGCCCCACACTGAACGTAGAGATTATTAAAAAAGAAAAAAAAAACCCACAGAAAGAATAAATAAGCTGTAATATGTTAGAAGTGGATACATGCAATGAGGAAAGAATAAAGTAGGGTAAGAGAGATTTAGAGTGGGGCCAAGGTTACGGATATAAATAACATGTTCAGGAAAGGGCTCATTGAAAAACATGACATTTGAACAAAGACTTGAAGGAGATGATGGAGAGTATAAACCCTTCTGACTTGACACCTTTTAATTATGTCCATGGTTTAGCTTGATAAAAGGAATTGAAGATTACTTCAAAAATAAAATAAAATAAAATAAAATAAAATAAAATAAAATAAAATCCCCCTCCTCCTCACTCCTCCTTCTCTGCCTATCAAAATTCTCTTTCAGTCTTCAGGACAACTTCAAGAGATCAGTCTTCATGAGGTCTTTCATCCACTGCCAGAACTAACTGCTCTTTTGTGTTCTCTAGTACCTGGCTAGTAACATGTATTTCGTTCTCCCATATAATATGGCCTTTTATGACTTTATGAAGCATTTTCACTTTCATTATTTTATTTATACCTCACCATACTCTTGCGTAGTTCTTATTTCAATATCTATTATTTTTCCCACTTACCAGATGAGAAAACCAAGGCTCTGAAAGAGTAAATGACCTAAACCAGATTAGTCAGACACAAAACATCCGAATTCCAAACCTCTAAATGTGAACATTACTTCTTGACCTCATTCCACTACTTCTCTACAATTCGGTGCTTCTAAGAGTCCTTTTCTATGTTAAAATTAGGTTTGAATCAAAGTACTATTTGCCCATGATATGAAATGAGGTAATTCAGCAAATCTGAGGAGGAAAAGCAAGCCTCCCACTGATCAATCCCCAGTGACTTTACAAGGGCAGTACTGTCTTCATCAACTCTATTTGTAGTTCTTCTGGTGGTTGCCTGTGTTAACTCTGGATAATATGCTTACACCTTTATATATTGATCTTATCGCCTTCAGGTATTATTTGCTGACTTTCCCCTATGAAAAGGGAAGATTTTGCTCATTTGCATTGCCCTCACGTCTTGGGTTAGGCTCCCTGGGACCAGACTCTGAGGCAAAGACTTGTGTCCAAGGCTTTGGTGACAACACTGCTGAACGGAACTGCAGGAGGAGATGACCTGCTGGGCAGCTGCAATAGAAGCCTCCGCCCATCTCAGGAGCTCTGGGGCAGGAAGAGCCCTTCAGAGTTGTCCTTCAGAATTGAAACAAGTGGCTGGGACATTGCACCCCGCCATTGAGCAGTCTTTGTGTGTGAGCTCGAGGATGTAAAATTAGACAGCTAAGACTCTCTCCAGAGAAGGACTTGCAGGGAAGTTGTCAGCAGTCAATACTCCTGGCAACTGGAGAATTGGACAGCTTGGTTCTGAAGTGGGTCGGGAGGCGAGCAGAGCACCATGGCATCCATCACAGCCCACCCCTACCACGCTTGGATTCACTTACTTCTTATAGTAAATCCATTCTACTTGGAATTATCTCCCTCAGCTTTCTGGTTAGTTCCTTTGTTTGGAGAAACTTAGGAAAACGTTGGTGAGTTGGATTACATCCCTTGCCTCTTCAGGTGCTCTCAAAACCACATCTGAGATACTCCATTTCCCTTCTCTACTTCCAATTCCGGATTCCCCTTCCTCAGCTAGCATTTCTGCCAGTCTAAACGGCTTACTTGGAGTTGTTGAGGGGGGGAATCCTTGACCTTCATCCCCGGGGGGTCTGAGTCTAAGGATCCAGCTCTATTCAGGTTAGGTTGGCTACATTGCCTGCTTACCATCAAAACTGGGCAGGCAAGAAAGAAGAGATGCCCTGGATCAGCTGGGTGCCAAACATATTCTTGACTGACCTCCAGGAAGCCGACATCTCTTCCTCTCCTGATGATCGGCGCCCATTATCACTTCATTATTCCTTCCTTATCCTATGTAGTTTCCTTCCCTGTTCTTCTCTCTTTCACATCTCCCATACTTACACGTGCCTCTAAGAAGCTCTAATCCATTGTCCCCTAGGACCACAAATTCAACGTCTTCAAAATGAAGTCTGTTTTTTTTTTTCCCTCACTCATAAACCTGTTCTCCCTCTTTCATCATCTAGCTCCTGTGCTGGAAACCTGATTCATAACCTCCACTTCCCTTCCCTATATATCTACCAAGTTCTGTAAATTCTATCTCCTACGCAGCTTTTAAAGTCATTCTCATTCTCCTTCCCCATGATCACTCTCCTTATTCAGGGGCTCATCATTTCTCACCTGGACTATTACAAAAAGCTCGCAACTGCTCTTCCTTTCTCCAGTCTCCCCTACATGCCTCCCACCCACATCACACCACATCTTTCTAAAGGCATGTCATTTTACTGCTTAAAATTCTTTTCATGTTTAGGCTTTTCCCAGCTTGGCCCCTCCTACTTCTCCATTCACTCCCCCTCAACCCCTTCCTCACTTACTTGTCACTTGCCCCTGCCCAAAGATGACAGACCCCCTTCATGACCTTATGCCTCCACACACTCTTCCTCTTGCCAGATTCTACTTTTCTTTCGCGATTTACTTCATTCCATCCATGACTCTTCCTGATAGGTAGGATCAGTTTCTTCTCTTCTCATGGTCACATTGCAATTCTTCCATACCTTTATTAGGGCACTCATCACATTATGTTCAATTATTTACCTTAGACACACAAGTACATGTGGAATATATGAAAAAATTCAACGGTCATGTATTATATTCAGTTGTGATCCTAGTGTATTGCATTACTTTCACAGTTCCTAGAAATAGTAGATAATCAAAAAATATTGAATGAACAAATGAAATATACAAATGTTGTTTACAGCACAATGCACCTGACCCACCAACAGCAATTGAACATATACTTCACAATTTCCCAACAGTGTTGACTGATGTTTGCTGACTGGCCCATATTCTCTGACCTGACCTAAAGATGACTGCCAAGATTTTTATATTCATAGCCTGAGAATGAATAATTCTGTTTTCCCTGGGCGATGAACCAATAGCTATCATCTGTTTTAGGGAAGGGACTGCAAAAACTAAAACAAAACAAAGCAGGCAGACCAAAGGAACACTGGAGAAGGATCATCTCAACTGTGAGGGCTTACTTATCAATTACTTACTTATCCAGGATCTAGTACAACAGCTCAGATATCATAGGCATTCAATAAATACTTGTTCAGTGTCCAGAAAAAGAAGAGGAAGGAATAACAAATGATGCCCCTGGGAGTGAGGCAAAGTTATAGAAACCTCTCAGTATGGTAGAAGGGGGAGAGATGAGCTCAGATTTTAAGCAAATAAGTTGTAAGCTGTTTACCCAGCTGGACATATTCTAAAGACATAAAAAGAAAGAGAAACTGAGAAATCTGGAATTGGAAATGTATTTATTTAAAATCAAGAGAGTGAGATGTGCTCCCAAGAGATAAAAAGTCTACAGAGGTAACCATTTTTTTGTACTTTTTTTTTTGCTCTTTTGTTATTTACCTCCATGATCCTAAATAACATATTTACACTGTTATTTTGTTGAATTTTTTCTGTTTTAGAAATTATATATCGACTTCCTAACTACTATGGAAGATGAAGATTTAGCTTTCTTCCTGTGCACATGCCAATATACACATTCTTCCCCCATCCTCCAATATAGTTATATTACATATGAACCAAATCAATATTCAGTGTTTATTTTATTCATTTATTCACCCAATAAATACTTATTTGAATTGCTTGGAGAATTTTAATCAGGGTATATAATAACATTCACACTTTCAATCATTCCCGGCTGCCTTTTCTGAATGTCACCTTTTGAGAAACATTAGCACTATTCCTCTGCCTAGTTTAAAGTAGAAAAATCAATTCTAAATAAGTCAAATTATATCAGTTCTTATTATGTCCAAGGCATGTGAGGGAAATCAAATTGTCTAAAAAGGAATTGGGGCACCTGGCTGGCTCAGTTGGTAGAACACGTGACTCTTGATTTCGGGGTTGTGCGTTTGAGCCCCATGTTGGGGGTAGATATTACTTAAGTAATAAAAAAAAATCTTTAAACAAAAATAACATAAAACAGAATCCTTACCCTCAAAACATCAAAATCCAGATGGTCAAATCATGCAAATACACACAAAAAGTCAACAAGTTAATGCTTCCTGAGTGATGTAGCCCGATAGATCCCCCAAGAGTCAGAGGAAGATGTCCCTGTGTATTGGGCTGGCCCAGGATAACGCTGTAGAGAAGATGGGACAGGGTTATGAGGGATCTATTAAGATACAAGAGTAGGTAGGGCTAAGGGCAAAGAGGGACAGGAAGAGCACTCTAGGCAGGAGGAAGTCATGAGGCAGGAAGGCAAGAAACACTGTGCATTTTGGGATGCTAAGTAGCCCAGTTTGACTGCAAAAGAGGTTCATGGACAAGAACGGCAGGACAGAAGGGGGCAAGGACAGGGGAGAGTAGAGTGTAAGGCTTGAGTGTCAACAAGAGAATCCCTAGGATTTTCTCTTTTTGTGGCTCCATTAAAAGTTACTAAACAATGATGCAGAGATGTACAAAGATTTATAGTTATATTTCAGTGAAAAAAAGTGTCAAATTATGGTTTGAGAAACATATTAAAATGATATGCTGGAGGATTAAATTCTCACATTGAAAAATAGTAATAATTCAATAGCATTAATATTACCTAAATATATAGTTAAAAAATCAACAATACTGATTTAACTAATAATGTTACTTAAGACACGTTGACCATTTAGAGAGTTTGTCAGCTCTTTCTGTGTTCTGGCAATTGAAGTAAACCCTGGGAAGTAAAGAAGACTAAGAACCAGTCCTTTGTTTCAAGGAGTTCATGGTCTAGCAATAAGACGAACATTCTCAACCCCTTTTTTGCATCATTCCAGGGCATCTCTAGAAACATCTGAGAATTGTTAGAGTAGAAGTTCTGTTAACTAACTTTATCAATCTCTCTTACTATCTTATCTTTCTTACTTTCTCATCTATCCATCATCTAACACTCAGCAGCCAGGTGAATGCACGACTTGTGGGGTGCACGGCCTCAGAATAATGGCACTGCAGGCAGAACAGAAAATTAGGTCATGACAACTGGAGCTGAGCATCAGGGATGTGTGTGATCAAACACGACTTTACTTCTGTCTTCCATGTGCTCTTTACCATGAATTAAGCAGGGACAACCTTTCCCCTGATCTGAAATGAAAACGGTGGCTGTGTCCATAACTTTTCATTTCAATCTTAATTAACGGTCGTTCACTCTCACTTTAAGTGATTGTCACTTTAAGTCACAGTCTCAATTCATAATTAGAATTTCCAGTCCAAGATGTCAAACAGAATTCTGAACTTCATTTAAAGGTGATTCTTCCTGTGTGCCTGGCTGGCTCATTTTGATAGAGCTTGCCACTCTTGATGTTGGGGTATGAGTTCAAACCCCATGTTGGGTGTAGAGATTGGAATGAATGAATGAATGAATTGATTCTTTTCTACCCAGTTCAGTCCTATTGCAGACTGAAAACCTTCAGTGAGAGAGGGGGCTGTGGTTGGCTTCTCTCCCTCCACCTCCGTCCCCAACCTCAGTTTTCAGGCCAATCTCAGACCCCTGCAAGGGATTGGGGAGGGTGGAGTAGGAGGAGAGACTGTGTGTTCTCTGGCCTGGCAGATATCTAATAAGTTAGCACTGGCGCTCCTGGGTGGCTCAGTCATTTAAGTGTCTGCCTTTGGCTCAGGTCATGATCCCAAGGTCCTGATTTTGAGCCCTGCATTGGGCTCCCTGCTCAGCTGGGGTGCCTGATTCTCCCTCTCCCTCTGCCCCCCACCCCGGCTCATGCTTTCTTTCTCTCTCTCAAATAAATAATAAATAAAGTACTTAAAAAATAATAGGTTGGCTCTCTGATGGGTCATTTTCATGGGCTCCTCAAAGATCATCCCACTTTTTTTTCCCCCCACCTCTTTATGTCCTTGATCTAAGAGTCTTGAGAAAATCTCCCTTGTAAATTCCACATATGGGAATCTGTCTCTGGCATTTCACGTCTATTTTATTTTGGTGTTCTGGTTAAAACTTCAGTTTTAATATCCTACCACCTATCTATCCATCTGTCCATCCATTTATCCACTATTGACTCATCCATTTGTCTTAGGCAACACTTTTAAGGAAGAGTTGGTGGCAACAATGAAATGCAAGAGAATAGCAAAAAGTATGGAAGAAAGAAATTAGCACGGCAATGCCAAAGAGATGAGGAATAGTTAGCATTAGTGAATACCAGGATACATGTTGGTTTTTGAAATATATGTGCGTCTTGAAACAACTACAAGCATGTTTTCTTAAATTTGGACTTTCCCATGGATTAAGATCCTATTTTTTAAATGCCTCATTTTCATTGAGGATTTATATCTAAGTCACAATGGCTCCCAGAACTTTCCTACCATAACTTACATACAATAGTGTATACAAAAACCTGTCTCTGGGAAAAACCATTGTTTCTAGATTGTCATCTAATAGCAGCAGAATTTAGTAGAAAACATTAATGGATGATAGTTTTAAATAGCTCTACTAGTTGCAGCAAATGATGCAGCAAAATAGAGAAAAGAGAAATATATTAATCTCCTCAACCTTATGTTCTTTGTTGTTTCTTTTCATTTTAATTCCGGTGTAGTTAACATACAGTGTTACATAAGTTTTGGCGATTCAGCAGCTCCGCATATTACTCAGTGCTCATCAAGATCGCTCCTAATCTCTTTCACCTATTTCACGCATCTCCCTACCTACCTCCCCTCTGGTAACCCACTGTTATCTGTAGTTAAGAGCCTGTTTTTTGGTTTGTCTCTCTTTTTTTCTTTTGTGCATTTGTTTTGTTGCTTAAATTCCGCGTATGAGTGAAACCATATGGTATTTGTCTTTCTCTAACTGGCTTATTTCACTTAGCATTGTACCTTCTAGATACATCCATGCTGTTGCAATGGCAAGACTTCATTCTTTTTATGACTGAATAATATTCCATTGCATATATATACCACTTCTTCTTTACCCATCCACCTACCGATGGATACTTGGGTTGCTTCCATAATTTGGCTATTGCACATAATGCTGCACTAAATACAGGGTACGTATATATCCCTTCGAAATACCGTTTTTGTATTCTTTGGGCAAATACCCAGTAGTTTGATTATTGCATTATATGGTAGTTCTATTTCTAATTTTTTGAGGAACCTCCATACTGTTTTCCACAGTGGCTGCACCTGTTCGCATCCCACCAACAGTGCACAAGGGTTCCTTTTTCTCCACATGCTCACCAACACTTGTTGTTTGTTGAGTTTTTTATTTCAGCCATTCTGGCAGGTGTGAGGCGATATCTCATTGTAGTTTCGATTTGCATTTCCCTGATGATGACTGATGTTGAGCGTCTTCTCTAGTGTCTGTTGGCCATCAGTATATCTTCTTTGGAGAAATGTCTGTTCATGTCTTCTTCCATTTTTTAATTGGATTGTTTGGGTTTTGTGTGTTTTTTGTGTATTGAGTTATATAAATTCTTTATATATTCTGGATATTAACACTTTATCAGAGATGTCATTTGCAAATATCTTCTCCCATTCAGTAGGTTGTCTTAGTTTTGTTGGTTGTTTCTTTTACTGTGCAGAAGCTTTTATTTTGATGTAGTCCTAACAGTTTATTTTTGCTTTTGTTTCCCTTGCCTCGGGAAATATTATCCAGAAAGATGTTGTTATAACGGGTGTCAAAGAGATAACTGCCTTTGCTCTCTTCTAGGATTTTTATGGTTTCAGGTCTCACATTTTGGCCCTTAATCCATTTTGAGTTTATTTTTGTATATGGTGTAAGAAAGTGGTCCATTTCATTCTTTTGCATGTAGATGTCCAATTTTCCCAACACCATTTGTTGAAGAGACTGTGTTTATCCCATTGTTTATTCTTTCCACCTTTATCAAAGATTAATGGACTATATACTTCTGGGTTTATTTCTGGGCTTTCTATTCTGTTCCATTTTTTTTTTAATTTGTGAAAATAAGTTTAAAATTTATTGAAAGATCTTAATGAAGACTTAATAGAGATACACTACGTTTACAAATTTAAAACTTGCTTTCATAAAGATGTCAGTTTCTCCATATACAATTATAGATTCTATATAATTCAAATAAAAATCCAATAGGATTTTTTAATAATATTTTTTATTATATTATGTTAGTCAGCATACAGTACATCCCTAGTTTTTGATGTAAAGTTCCATGATTCATTACTTGCATATAACACCCAGTGCACCATGCAAATACGTGCCCTCCTTAATACCCATCACCAGCCTATCCCATTCCCCC
>NC_048221.1:78923742-78923955 GCF_002007445.2 Ailuropoda melanoleuca | reverse complement strand
CTCACATCGAGGTCTTTCATCCATTTGGAGTTTATCTTTGTGTATGGTGTGAGAGAGTGCTCAAGTTTCATTCTTTTGCATGCAGCTGTCCAATTTTCCCAGCACCATTTATTGAAGAGACTGTCTTTTTTCCACTGGATGTTTCTTCCCGCTTTGTCAAAGATTAGTTGCCCAAAGAGCTGAGGGTCCATTTCTGGGTTCTCTATTCTGTTC
>NC_048221.1:78923160-78923571 GCF_002007445.2 Ailuropoda melanoleuca | reverse complement strand
CAAACTCATTCTATGAGGCCAGTATTACCTTGATCCCCAAACCAGGCAAAGACCCCATCAAAAAGGAGAATTACAGACCGATATCCCTGATAAATACGGACCCCAAAATTCTCAACAAGATCCTAGCTAATAGGATCCAACAGTACATTAAAAGGATTATCCACCATAACCAATTGGGATTCATACCTGGGATGTAAGGGTGGTTCAACATTCGCAAATTGATCAGTGTGATAGATCATATCAACAAGAAAAGAGTCAAGAACCATATGATCCTCTCAATAGATGCAGAAAAAGCATTTGACAAAATACAGCATCCTTTCCTGATTAAAACCCTTCAGAGTGTAGAGATAGAGGGTACATTCCTCAATTTCATAAAAACCATCTATAAAAAGCCTACAGCAAATATCATTC
>NC_048221.1:78910108-78923142 GCF_002007445.2 Ailuropoda melanoleuca | reverse complement strand
TTTTATTTAGTTATTTGACAGAGATAGAGACAGCCAGCGAGAGAGGGAACACAAGCAGGGGGAGTGGGAGAAGCAGGCTCATAGCAGAGGAGCCTGATGTGGCTCGATCCCATAACGCTGGGATCACGCCCTGAGCTGAAGGCAGACGCTCAACCGCTGTGCCACCCAGGCGCCCCGCAAATATCATTCTTAATGGGGAAAAGCTGGAAGCCTTTCCCTTAAGATCAGGAACACAACAAGGATGCCCACTCTCGCAATTATTACTCAACATAGTACTAGAAGTCCTTGCAACAGCAATCAGACAACAAAAAGGGATAAAAGGCATCCAAATCGGCAAAGAAGAAGTCAAACTGTCTCTCTTCGCAGACGACATGATACTCTGTATGGAAAACCCAAAAGAATCCACCCCCAAACTACTAGAAGTTATAGAGCAATTCAGTAATGTGGCGGGATACAAAATCAATGCTCAGAAATCAGTTGCATTTCTATACACGAACAATGAGACTGAAAAAAGAGAAATTAGGGAATCCATTCCATTTACAATAGCACCAAAAGTCATACGTTATCTCGGAATTAACCAGAGAAGTAAAGGATCTATATTCTAGAAGCTACAAATCACTCTTGAAAGACATTGAAGAAGACACAAAAAGATGGAAAAATATTCCATGCTCATGGATCTACTCTGTTCCATTGATCTATGTGTCTATTTTTGCACCAGTACCATACTGTTTTGATTACTACAGCTCTGTAATATAACTTGAGGTTTGAAATTGTAATACCTCCAGTTTTATTTTTCTTTTTCAAGTTTGCTTTAGCTATCTTGGATCTTTTGTGGTTCCATACACATTTTAGGATTGTTCTAGTTTGTTCTTTGGATAATATTTTGTGCTTAACCCCCCACCTCCCACATCCACTTGTAAGATCAGTGAGCCAATGAACCAGCATCCTAGGCTCTCCCTCTGCTACCTGAAGTCCTGCCCACAATAACCTCCTGACCACTTGTTTTCTAGTTTTTGGAGGAACTATGCCTGAACTAACTAATGCATGGACCACCAGATGCCTGGTATAGAGTGTCAGCCTCTCAGTTCTGATTCAAAGAAACTTGGACAGACAATCCTTAAACAGGTATGGTCTCTAGGCTCTTAAGGATGTTGGCACAGAAATCATTCTTATATTTTTGCAGTAGGGAAGGCTTATTCATCAGGATCACCTTTCACTTAGAACGTAGAATTTGGTCTTGGGCTTTCTCTAAAAATGTTTCAAAGAAACTTCTAGAATCACTAAAGGCCAGGGACTATAATTTCATTTTATATATATCTTTTTCCCAACATTTTATTTTGAAAATTTTCAAACTTCCCAAATAGAGAAAATAAAAATGGTACAATTAACATCCATACATTCTTTACTGAGATCAAATAATTTTAAATTTTGATGCATTTGCTTGGATTTGCCCACCCCCTGCCTCCCTCCTTTTTTCTCTTTTTCCACATTTTTTTTGAAAGTAAGATGCAGACATCAGAAAATTCCACCCCTAAATAGTTCACATGCCTCATCTAAAAATAAGAACATTCACCTACATAATCACAATGCCATTACCACATCTTAGAAAACTGACAAATTTAATAGTGTCTTTTGATATACAGTCTATATTTAAGTTTTCCCAGTGAGGGATTCTCTAAGCACCAGCCTCCAAGGTCCTTCCTTGCTCTGGCTGGACATGGACGGCAGGAAGGAGGCAGCGCAAGGCAAGCAATTGACCGTGCGGGGAAGCCCCCAGAAGTTGGAGCCCATTTTTGTTGATTCTCATGGTATTCGTTTCCTAGTAAGTAATGCTATTAAACAGTTAGGAATAATCAAACTTCTCACTTAAACAATTGTGATTTTTCCCTTGTACTTCCAGCAAATCCATTAGAGGAAAATCGAATCTGCATTATTTATAAGTTAAGAAACAAACCAAATACTAAGGTTTGAATCTAATATTTGGACAATCCTTAAATGGGTATGGTCTCTATGATCTCAAGGAGGTTAGCATAGACATCATTCTTACATTTTTGCAGTAGTGGAGGCTTATTCATCGGGATCATCTTTCACCTAGAATGTAGAATTTGGTTTGGGGTTTTTTTTAAAGGTGTTTTCCCCAGGATCCAGGAGAGTATGGGAGCATATTCTGTCCAGATTGTGCTCTTTTTTTGTCTGTGAAGGTGGAAGTCCTGTTATTATCAGCAGGACCTTAGAGCCTCATGTCACCTGCTTCAGAGAAGGTCAGACTCTCCTAATTTGCTAGTGTAGAAAGTCATTCTCTGTAACATACGCTTGTTTCTTTTCATCCTTCTAGATTCACTATTCTTTCCTACCACTCTGTTTACCACTGATTACTCCACCAATGGCTGTTCTCTGTCAACTTACGACTTTGATTTCTCTTGAAAGTGACAATGCATTAGGACTTGTCCCAGTCGAACATTCTGTCTGGGTCAGCTATGGGGTTTTAAATCTTTCCAGCTCACAAAAAGAACATAACTGAACAAAGAAAGATAGGTGTGCTGTCATCAGAGCTTCGGATATAAGGGAAAGGAAGATAATGTTTCAGCTTCACATGGCTTGCCTTTGCTGTGGTCTCTGTCTGGGAAGGTAATGCTCTTATTGATTAGTCCTCAAGAGAGACATCATTCGCAAACTGACCCCTGCCTGGTGGCAGCAGACTAACACTTGTGTTAGCTTCAATAAGCGTATGAACAGATCCCGTTGCTGGGAAGACATGGGCAGCTGTTGCCTTGACAACACAGCATGCAAGTCTCTGGCTCCCTGAGAAGGTAGTGATTGCTTATCAGTCCCACATATGAACTTTTTTGCTTATAAGACAAAGAATGTTAACTTACAACTCAATTACTGAAAGTTTGTCAGTACCAGAAAATTTATCTAGAGTCAGGCTGCAAATACATAAAAGAAGCTTAGAAACATGAAATGCCATGATAACGTAGAATCATAGTTTTAAAACTTGGTTACTAGGGACAAAGCATTCTATTTTCATAACAAGATACTTTTACTACGAAAGACTTGTACAAATTATGTATCCCAACTAAGACAGGAATAAGGAAAATTGATTCAGCTCCATCATTAGAGATCCTTTAAGGCCATATCCCTGTACCTAATTACTGTTGGATCAGGGCTAGGACTCAGGGAGAAGAGTATCAGGCCAGGACAAGGCAGAGTTCAAGCTTTGGGAAGGATTTGTGAGACTCTTGTAATCCCATCCATGAAGCAAGCAGAGACTTGAAAAGGACTCGCACATTAGGGCTTGCTCTCTTACAGATCTTGGAACAGTGATCACCCTGTGAAGAATCCCCAGCAAGCTTCCTGGAAGATAGGACACACAAAGTCTAATCTTCCCCGTTGCCTCAGCTGAGGGCCAGCCAACCACCGGTCACCAGAGATTCCATCCCCGATCATCCAGCAACCAGTCAACCTTCCAGTTGACGGCCACTCCACACCCATCAGTGACTGAAATCCGCTGAGCTGAGTCACAACCCAAGGAACCCAATCAGATCATCAGATAAGCACAAGTGTAAGCAGAAATAGGAATGCTCTCTGGTCAGGTATACACTGGATGATGCAGTATATAAAATTAAAAATGCACCAGGCTCTTTTTCTTTTAAGATGGGTATCATTTGAGATAGAACTTACCAGAATTCCTGTGCTTCTGGGGCACAAACTACAGCAGTGCAATGAACAGAACTGAGGAGCCCCATGTATGTAGCGGCTCCAAGGTACTGGTATTAATGAGGAGAGCAGGAAATTCATAATCTGCCACTACAAAGAAGACATTGAGCATGGTTGGTAACTACAGGTGATCAACTCCAACTACACTAAGTTTTACACTTTGAAGCCATTTTGGAGTTTGGGATATTTGATTTTGATACTACTATAAAGTGAATTTAGAAACTACAATGTCAAATAAATAAATAAAATCTTTTAAAAAATAGGAACTACAATGAGGGATGCCTGGGTGGCTCAGTTGGTTAAGCATCTGCCTTCAGCTCAGGTCACGATCCCAGGGTCCTGGAATCGAGTCCTGCATCCCTGCATCGGGCTCCCTGCTCAGCTGGGAGCCTGCTTCCCTCTCTGCCTGCTGCTCTCCCCACTTGTGCTCTCTTTCTCTCTGACATATAAATAAAATCTTGAAAGAAGGAAAGAAAGAAAGAAAGAAAGAAAGAAAGAAAGAAAGAAAGAAAGAAAGAAGAAAGAAAGAAAGAAAGAAAAACTACAGTGAATTTCAGGGGTGCCTGGCTGGCTCAGTCGGAAGAGCATGCAACTCCTGATTTCAGGGCCATGAGTTCGAGCCCCATGTTGAGTATAGAGATTATAAATAAATGAACTTTTTTAAAAAATGAAATTACGGGGCGCCTGGGTGGCACCGCGGTTAAGCGTCTGCCTTCAGCTCAGGGCGTGATCCCGGCGTTATGGGATAGAGCCCCACATCAGGCTCTTCCGCTATGAGCCTGCTTCTTCCTCTCCCACTCCCCCTGCTTGTGTTCCCTCTCTCGCTGGCTGTGTCTATCTCTGTCAAATAAATAAATAAAATCTTTAAAAAAAAATAAAAATAAAAAATGAAACTACACTAAATTTCACTTTTAAGTCTCTGCTTATTCAATAAACAAACAATACATACACTGTATACTCATCATGGAGTGGGATGCAAAATGCAGTTCTGACTTCAGGAATTAAAAAGCTTGTTGAGGTCCCTTAAGTAAGTGAAAAATTAAAATGACAAAATGTTTAAATAACTAAAATAAATAAATATCTGTTCAAGATGCCAAAGAATGTGTGTCAGGGTGCCTGGGTGACTCAGTCAGTTGAGTGCCCGATTCTTGATTTCCATTCAGGTTGTGATCTCAGGGTTGTGAGATCAGGTTGTGAGACCCCATGCGTCAGGCTATGCACTGGGTATGGATCCTGCTTAAGATTCTCTCTCTCTCCCTCTGCCCCTTCCCTCAATTCTCTCTCTAAATAAAATTAATTAATTATTTTTTTAAAAAAGAATGTGTGTCAACAATACTAAAAAAAATAGGGGCACCTGGGTGGCTCCGTCGGTTAAGCCTCCAGCTGGATCTCGGCTTAGGTCATGATCTCAGGATTGTGAGATGGACCCTGGTGTCAGGCTCCATACTGGGTGTGGAGCCTACTTAGTATTGTCTCTCTCTCTCTCTCCCTCTGCCCCTTCCTGCTCATGCTTGCACGCTCTCTCTCTCAAAAAAAAAAAAAATAGATGGCAATAGAAAAGATGATCCAAGATAGTGCAAGAATACCTTCTGATGAATTGCACAAAGCTACAGTTTTAAAAAATTATTACATCTTACTTAGTAAATGGCTCTGGCTTTGTCCTAAAGTGTATACTTGAATTTTTGCTTACTTTTTTTTTTAAGATATTTATTTATTTGTTTGTTTGAGAGAGAGAGCGTGCGTGCATAAACACCCATGCTTGAGCAGGGGGAGGGGCAGAGGAGGCGGGGCAGAGGGACAAGTAGACTCCGTACTGAGCCCATAGCTGTTGCGGGGCTTGAACTCATTAACCTGAGATCTATGACCTGAGCCGAAATCAAGAGTTGGAAGCTCTTGCGTAACCAACTGAGCCACCCAGGCACCCCAAAATTAAATACTGTTTTATTTCCAAATAACATGAAGAAGAAGAAGACCCTAAGAGCCCAAGTTCAGGTTTAAAGGTAAATCAAAACAGTTTCTAGAAATAGTTAAATCTTCATGCTCACAGATGTAAAATCACTAAGGCAACTTTCTGGACTCAATATAGGGCAACTGCTAAGTGCTATCTTTTTCACACACCATAGGAGCCATGTTTGACTGCTGGTAAGTGACTCTGGTCTGTCCCCAGTCCTACTCCAGCATAGCCCTATGCCTCTCTACCCTCTTTTCCTCCTTCTTTGACTCATCTCCAGGCCCACCAGTTCTTCAGAGTCCCTTCTCCAAGGCACTCTGGTCTTTTTTCCTACTGGTATTAGAAAACACAAATTTAAATCTTGCAATTGAATTTTTGTCAAAGAACATACTAAGCTTCTAGGCTAGTTAATATTTTGTATATTCAGTATATGAAAAACAGCTGTTTTTGATCTTTGTAGTACAGCACTGGTTGGGTCAGTGGTTTAGAGAATGGGACTAAGCGACAGGGGACCTGGCTTCTAGTTCTGTTGCTAGCAGTAGAATGACCTCCTCCAAGCCAACATTCTGCAATCTGCAAAATAAGGGAATCAGGTGAGATGTGTTGTTTTTTCATTGCTAATTACAAAAGTGATCAGTGCACATATTCTTCATATCAATTTTTAATATAATACAGGTAAGTTTGAAGACCACTTAGAATTTCCCCCATTTTCTCAGCTCCAGTTCCCTTTTCATCTCCCCATTATTATCTCTTTGGTATATCTCCTTCCAGAACTCTTTCCTCACATTTATATAAGCTCCCTGCCAGGTTTAGTATTTTATATAAAAAACAAAGCAGCCTTTATACAAAGAAATAAGAGCTTAACTTGTGTTTAAATGTATGAGTTTCCAGATGGGAACATTTTCATTGCTTGGCCCTGGTGAATGTTTAGGAAAGATTGTCGCATCTAAAATCAAAACAGGGACCTCTGGGTGACTCAGTTCATTAAGCATCTGCCTTTGGCTCAAGTGGTAATCCCAGAGTCCTGGGATCCAGTCCTGCATCAGGCTCCTTGCTCATCAGGGAGCCTGCTTCTCCCTCTACTTGTACTCGCTTACTCTCTCTCTGACAAACAAATAAAGAAAATCTTTAAAAATAAAATAAGATGTTTGGATCTTCTTTTAAAAAAATAAATTTTAAAAAATAATAATAAAATCAAAATACTTTGGGGCAACCTGGGTCAGTTAAACAGCCATCCTGATTTTGGCTCAGGTCATGATCTCAGGGTCCTGGCCTCAAGCCCTGAGTTGGGCTCCATGCTCAGCATGGAGTGTGCTTGAGATTCTTTCTCCCTCTCCCTCTGCCCCTCCCCCTGCTCTTGTGCTCTTTCTCTCTCTCAAATAAATAAATAAATCTTTAAAATAAAATAAAAACATTTTTAAATGCAAAACTCACAATTAATGCTACAAGGAACTCACAAAATGTATATGATAATAAAAAGGAGAAATGTCAACATGAATGACATTTTAAACCTTTAGCTGTGTAAAAGTTTAGGAAAAAGGAAACTTCTAGAAGTAGAGACTATGTCATTTTATTATTAAGAATTATTTTTGGCAGTTGGTCCCTGGATTCATTCGAGTTACCAAGCTGCTCTACAGCGGAAGCACAAGCCCTCTCTCCAGACTGAATTGGCCTACGTGGGCGTTCAGCTGGTTTTCTCCATCACCTCACGAAGGTTTTCCTGATTAACTTTCTTCATGGCTTGTATTGAAAATGTCCTTGGTGGGCATGCCCCTTCACCCAATGGAGTAGTTGCAGATGAGTGTGGGTTGAGGGAGCCGCGCCTCGACGACATGTCCAGTGTCCGAGTTCCATGCCAAAAGATGATGAGGAGACTTGGGGCCACCATCGTGTCCTGCTGAGACCTCCCCTCAATGTGCTGACTGACCTGGCGAGAGAGCAGCTGGACAGCCCCTCCGGACCGCAGGAGCTTGCATTCCTGTCAACAGTTCGAGAGCTCACAAACACCCTATGCGCCACCACCTGCTGTTGCGGATGAGTCCCTAGCAACAGCAGAAGTAAATAGCTCTGAGGGGCTGGCAGGCTGGCAGGCTGGAGGCTTAGGGGGCAGGATTCTATTAATGTGTCCCAGGAATTCTCTGGCAGCCCTCCCGCACTGATGGTAGGGGGGGGCCAAGGGTCAGCAGTGGGGGCACCGAGAGAGGTGGCAATAATGCAAGGTTATACATGGCTTTGCCACGAGGTCAAGGGTTCTTTCCCTCCAGAGGTCCACAAGTAAGAAGCCCCCCACATATCCCCATCGTTAGATCAGGGGTAATGATGGAGCTGCTTCCAGAAAATACAAGAATGGCCGGCAAGGAAAGGCTGGCTCATGTTTCTTTCCGACCCGGAGGCCAACCCCCCGCACCCCGTGGAGAATTGGCCAAGGCCTCTCCCCTTGTCTTCTGGTACTCCCAGTTTACCATCTCGCCTTCCTGTTCATTGCTTTATATCTCCTCGACCTCCGAGTTTCAGTCCATTTCTTGCTATGCCTATTGCTTTTGCTCCACCCCAGATATTTGGACCTCCACTACCTTCTTACTTTGCCAATTTTCCTTCCTGGAGCATGCCGGCTCCTGCGCCCTCAAACAGAGAGAACAACTGATGACAAAAAAGGGAGGGGAATAAAGGGTTGGGGGAAGAGGTGAAAATTACTCATTTATGTTTTTATATTTGAAACCCCCTACCCTCTTAAAGCTTTGCTTAGCACTAATGTGCCTTACATGTTTGGAGATTATTCTATAAAGATTCTAAAGTTTGAAAAAAAAAAGGAATTATTTTTATCACTCTCATTATTAACTCTATTAATAGCCTAATTAGTCTATCAGGTACACACTGTCCCCTGAACTTTTACTGTACAAAGAAAGCTATATCTAGAACTCCTTTTTAGACAAATTAACAATGCCTTTCCTAAAGTTTTCCAGTCTCTGGGACCAATGAGAAAATGGGAAGAATAGGGCTTTGTATTAATTTTTTTGTCAACTTGACCACAGCAGTGTCCAGATATGTTGTCAAACATTATTCAAGATGTTCCTGTGAGAGTGTTTTTGGATGAAATTAAGATTTAAATTGGTCGACTTCGAGTAAAGCACATTATTCTCCATAATGTGGGGGGACCTCGTCCAAATAATTGAAGACCTGGATAAAACAAAGGGCTGATCTCCTCTGAGCAAGAGGGAATTGTGCAGAAGACAGCCTTCAGATATGAACTGCAATTTCTGCCTATCCCTGGGTCTCTAGCCCCTGGCCCACCCTGCAGATTTTGGACTTGCCAGACTCCATAATCATGTGAGTTAATTCTTTATATTCAATCAATCAATCAATGTACCAATCTCATTGGTTCTCTTTCTTTGGAGGACCCTAATACAGCTCCCTCTCCCCCATATAAAGTTTATATGTAATTCTTATATCATACAATTCACCCATTTAAATGTACAATTCAGTGATTTTTAGTATATTCACAGAATTGTGCAGCCATCACCGTAACCAATTTTAGAACACATTCATCACCTTTAAAGAAACTCCATACACGTTAGCACTCACTTTCCACTTATCTCCTCCTTCCCCAGTCCTAAACAACTACTAATCTAGCTTTTGTCTCAATAGCTTTGCCCATTCTTGACATTTCATACCAATAGAATCATAAAACATGTGGGGTTTTGTTACTGGCTTCTTTCACCCTTCATAACATTTTCAAGGTTTATCAATGTTGCACAAATCATTGCTGCATTCTTTTCACTTCTGAATAATAGTCTATGGATGCCTATCCCACATTTAATTTATCCATTCATCAGTTGATAGACATTTGGATTATTTCCAGTTTGGAGTTATTATGGGGTGATAATGCTGCTATGAACATTTATATACAAGTTTTATATAGACATATGTTTTCATTTCTTTTGGGAATATACGTAGGAGTGGAATTGCTGAGTCATAAGGTAACTCTGTTTAACCTTTTGAGAAAACTGTCAAACTGTTCCAAAAAATTACCCCATTTTATATTCCCACTAGCAATGTATGGCTTTCCAATTTCTCCACATTGACACCAATTGCTATTGCTATTGTCTGTCATTTTGATTGTAGCCAGCCTACTGGATGTGATGTAGTATCTCATTGTAGTTTCGATTTTGATTTTTCTGAAGACTAATGACATTGAGCAACTTTCCATGTATTTATTGGCCATCTGTATTTTTTCTTTGGAGAAATGGCTCTTCAGATATTTGCCCACTTTTCCATCAGGTTATTTGTCTTTTTATTATTTTTAAAAGATTTTATTTATTCATGAGAAAGAGAGAATGAGAGAGCACAAGTATGGGGAGAGGAAGAGGGAGAAGGGGGCTCCCTGCTGAGGGAGGCTCCATCCCAGGACCCTGGGATCATGACCCGAGCCAAGGACAGATGCTTAACTGACTTAGTCACCCAGGCGCCCCTGCCTTTTTATTATTGAGTTGTGATAGTTCTTTACATATTCTAGATACAAGTTATTTATCAGACATAAAATTTACAAACATTTTCTCCCTTTCCATAAGCTGTCTTTTCACTTTCTTGGTAGTATTCTTTGAAGCAGCACTTTTCTTTTCTCATGGAGCCCAATGTATGTATTTATTCTTTTCTCATGAAGCCCAATATATGTAGTTTATTCTTTCTGACTCTATTATAAATTGAATTATTTTCTTAATATCATTTTTGTATATCATTTCTTCATTGCTGGTATATAGAAATGCAATTGATTTTTGTATATTGATCTTGTATCCTGCAAACTTGCTGAAATTCTTTATTAGTTCTTAGAGTGTTTTATAGATGCCTTTAGATTTTCTACATACAAGATTCTGTCATCTGTAAACAGGATATTTTTACTTCTTCCTTTACAATCAGGATGCCTCTCATTTCTTTTTCTTGCCTAATCACTCTGGCTTGAGCCTCCAGTTCAATGTCAAATAAAAGTAGTGAGAGCAGACATCCTTGTTTTATTTCTAATCTTAAGGTAAAGTTTTCAGTTTTTCACCCATTTAGTATGATATTAGCTGTGGCTTTTGTAGATGTCTTTTATTAGGTTGAGAAAATTCCCTCCCTGTCCTAGTTTATGGGTGTTTTTATCATGAAAGCATGTTGGATTTGCCAAGCAAAGAATAGCTTTTTTTTAGGGTGGGGAGGAGCAGAGGGAGAGAGAGAGAGAATTTTAAGCAGGTTCCATGCCCAGCTTAGAGCCTGATGAGGGACTCGATTCCACAACCCTGAGATCATAAAATCAAGAGTCAGATACTTAACTAACTGAGCCACCCAGGTGCCCCTGAATACCTTTTGAAAGTAACTTGAATTTTATTTTATTTTCACTTACATATCACTCAAAATTAGAGTACAGTTTGTAAAGTAACTAGAGTTATAAAAAAAAAAAAAGGCTTCTCTGAAATTCAGAGGGATTAACTGGCACAGTCTTCACCAATTCTGGAACGGTATATGCTAAATCACATTAACACTGAGGACACATAAACGAACTAAGTAAGTGGAGAAGCATCGTGGCTTGTTAGAAGCACAAAATATAATGGAGAGGAGCAGAAGCTAGTGTGCTCTGATTCAGTGTAAGTTTCATTCTCATGAAACCACTTACTCATGTTCTACTTCAATTTATTTTATTTTATTTTTAAAATATTTTATTTTTAAGTAATCTCTACAACCAACATGGGGCTCGAACTCACAACCCCAAGATCAAGAGTTGCATGCTCCAACAACTGAGCCAGCCAGGCACCCCTGACTTCATTTCAAATCATTGCAATGATTTGACTCATATTAGGATTTCAGAATCCTCATTACAAAACATTTTGTTGATTATCACTGGACACTTGCAAATTCCAGATGTGTTTTTTCTTAAGAAGTAAAACATCTTGAGCCTTAACTTTTCCCATATAAGTATTCTAAATTAATTATTCCTAGCACAATCTGCTCTATCTTTTGTTGAAATCAGCATATTTTAGTGATCATTGCTTTTAAACACATATAACTTGCTAAGTACAATTATGCTAGTCACATACCTAGATTTAAAACCTTAGTGGCCTACATGCATCAACTGGTCACCTTCAGTGTGTTTCTGAGTATGGTGGCAACACATGAATCTTTCCTTTTATCTCAAATTTTGCCTCATTTAGGCAGTGGGAGATGTTTACACAAGTTCTTGGGAAAGTTGGGGAGTGGGGAATGTCAGGCTAATTATCCTCATATATGACAAAACTGAATCACACTCTGTCCTGCTTTGGTTCTAGACATACCTCATCCCTCTGATTACTAGCAATAGGCATGTTTTGATGCTGACCAGTCACTATCAGGGAATCTATATTCGCAATGGCAAATACAGCAAAATGGAATCTTAAATCGGAATTTGGCTGATTTCCAATTTCTGAAACTTCAAGTGACACTGGAGCGCGGACTACAACTTGGCAATCCCTATATTCCTTGCACAAATACAACTCATGTTAATTAACAGAGACAAAAAGTCACCATAACATAAAATAAATTATACTATGACTCAATAAGAGTTCCCATTTTGCATAATTCCTTAGCTAATAAGAAAAGCTACCATTAAATACCATACTTATTTCATTTTGCTTATTTTAAGGATTTCATAGATATTCCTGTCAAGATTGAACGGACTACTCCTGATCCCCAGTATGTGCCATTGATCAGTATTTGGTTAATTGTTCTCACTAATTCAATTGTTTTCTTCCACAGAACAAAACAATAACAAAATACTCCTTAGTTAGAAATATATTCCTGATAGGAGGGTTAAGATGGCGGAGGAGTAGGGGACCCCTTTTTCAGCCGGTCCCCTGAGTTGAGCTGGATAGGTACCAGACCAGCAGGGAACATCCACGGAATCAGCCTGAGATGCAGGAAGATACATCTGGATCTCTACAAATGAACATCTCCAGCGCTGAGTATCGAGGTACGAAGCGGGGAGCCGTGAAACCGCGCACAGATATCGGAAGATAAACAGAAGGGGGAGGGAGCCGCTGTGTCAGGGCGCCGGGAAGCGGTAGCCACCTGCACGGGGGAGCGGACGGACCGGACCCGCACGCTTGAGACAGCAGACTGAGAACGGGAGCTCCAGGAGCGCACGCGGGGCGGCTGGCGGCTGGCAGGCCACCTGCACGGGGGAGCAGGCAGACTCGCGGACAGCACCCGCGAGACAGCAGACTTAGAACGGGAGCTCCAGGAGCGCGCATAGGGTGGCTGGCGGGCCACCTGCACTGGGGAGCGGGCGGACCGCGGACCCGCACTCTGGAAACAGCAGACTGAGTCCGTGAGCCGGGAGCGTGCGCCACCAAGCATCTCA
>NC_048221.1:78904266-78909302 GCF_002007445.2 Ailuropoda melanoleuca | reverse complement strand
CAGTCAAAACTAGAGGCTCTGACGGCCAGGGTCACCGAGGCAGAGGAACGCGTTAGCGAATTGGAGGATGGGTTAGTAGAAGAAAAAACGAAAATAGAAGCTGGTCTTAAAAAAATCCACGCCCACGAATGTAGATTACGGGAGATTACTGACTCTATGAAACGATCCAATGTCAGAATCATCGGCATCCCTGAAGGGGTGGAGAAAAACAGAGGTCTAGAAGAGATATTTGAACAAATTGTAGCTGAAAACTTCCCTAATCTAGCAAGGGAAACAAGCATTCGTGTCCAAGAGGCAGAGAGGACCCCATCCAAGCTCAACCAGGACAAACCTACGCCACGGCATGTCATAGTGCAATTCGCAAATATTAGATCCAAGGATACAGTATTGAAAGCGGCCAGGGCAAAGAAATTTCTCACGTACCAAGGCAAAGGTATCAGGATTACGTCAGACCTGTCTACAGAGACCTGGAATGAGAGAAAGGCTTGGGGGGGCATTTTTAAAGCTCTTTCAGAGAAAAACATGCAGCCAAGGATCCTTTATCCAGCAAAGCTGTCATTCAGAATTGATGGAGAAATAAAGACGTTCCAAAATCGCCAATCATTAACCAATTTCGTAACCACGAAACCAGCCCTACAGGAGATATTAAGGGGGGCTCTATAAAGGTAAAAAGGCCCCAAGAGTGATACAGAGCAGCAAGTCACAACCGATACAAAGACTTTAAAGAGAAATGGCATCATTAAAATCATATCTGTCAATAATCTCTATCAATCTAAATGGCTTAAACTCTCCCATAAAACGCCACAGGGTTGCAGATTGGATAAAAAGACATGACCCATCCATTTGCTGTCTACAAGAGACTCATTTTGAACCCAAAGATGCATTCAGACTTAGAGTAAGGGGATGGAGTACCATCTTCCACGCAAATGGACCTCAAAAGAAAGCTGGAGTAGCAATTCTCATATCAGATAGACTGGATTTTAAACTAGAGGCCATAGAGAGAGATACAGAAGGGCACTATATTATTCTTAAAGGAAGTATTCAACAAGTGGATATGACAATTATTAATATATATGCCCCCAACAGGGGAGCAGCAAGATACACAAGCCAACTCTTAACCAAAATAAAGAGACATATAGATAAGAACACAGTAATAGTAGGGGACCTCAACACCCCACTATCAGAAATAGACAGAACACCCTGGCAAAAACTAAGCAAAGAATCAAAGGCTTTGAATGCCATACTCGACGAGTTGGACCTCATAGATATATATAGAACACTACACCCCAGAACCAAAGAATACTCATTCTATTCAAATGCCCATGGAACATTCTCAAGAATAGATCATGCTCTGGGACACAAAACAGGTCTCAGCCAATACCAAAAGATTGAAATTATCCCCTGCATATTCTCAGACCACAACGCTCTGAAATTGGAACTCAACCACAAGGAAAAACCTGGAAGAAACTCAAACACTTGGAGGCTAAGAACCATCCTGCTCAAGAATGACTCGATAAACCAGGAAATCAAAAAACAAATTAAACAATTTATGGAGACCAACGAGAATGAATACACAACGGTCCAAAACCTATGGGATACTGCAAAGGCAGTCCTAAGGGGGAAATACATAGCCATCCAAGCCTCACTCAAAAGAATAGAAAAATCTAAAATGCAGTTTCTATATTCTCACCTCAAGAAACTGGAACAGCAACAGAGGGACAGGCCTAACCCACTGACAAGGAAGGAGTTGACCAAGATTAGAGCAGAAATCAATGAATTAGAGACCAGAACCACAGTAGAGCAGATCAACAGGACTAGAAGCTGGTTCTTTGAGAGAATCCATAAAATTGATAGACCACTGGCAAAACTTGTCCAAAAACAAAGAGAAAGGACTGAGATTATTAAAATTATGACTGAAAAGGGAGAGGTCACGACCAGCACCATTGAAATTGCAAGGATTATTAGAAACTTTTATCAACAGCTATATGCCAAAAAACTAAACAATCTGGAAGAGATGGAGGCCTTCCTGGAAACCTATAAACTACCAAGACTGAAACAGGAAGAAATAGATTTCTTAAATAGGCCAATTAACTATGAAGAAATTGAGTCAGTGATAAACAACCTTCCAAATAATAAAACTCCAGGCCCAGACGGTTTTCCTGGGGAATTCTACCAAACATTCAAAGAAGAAATAATACCTATTCTCCTAAAGCTATTTCAAAAAATAGAAACAGAAGGAAAGCTACCAAACTCATTCTATGAGGCTAATATTACCTTGATCCCCAAACCAGGCAAAGACCCCCTCAAAAAGGAGAATTACAGACCGATTTCTCTAATGAATATGGATGCCAAAATCCTCAACAAGATCCTTGCTAATAGAATCCAACAGTACATTAAAAGGATTATCCATCATGACCAAGTGGGATTCATACCTGGGATGCAAGCATGGTTCAACACTCGCAAATCAATCAATGTGATACATCATATCAACAAGAAAAGACTCAAGAACCATATGATCCTCTCAATTGATGCAGAAAAAGCATTTGACAAAATACAGCATCCTTTCCTGATTAAAACCCTTCAGAGTGTAGGAATAGAGGGTACATTTCTCAATCTCATAAAAGCCATCTATGAAAAGCCTACTGCAAGCATTATTCTCAATGGGGAAAAGCTGGAAGCCTTTCCCTTAAGATCAGGAACACGACAAGGATGCCCACTCTCGCCACTATTATTCAACATAGTACTAGAAGTCCTTGCAACAGCAATCAGAAGACAAAAAGGGATCAAAGGTATCCAAATCGGCAAAGAAGAAGTCAAACTGTCTCTCTTTGCAGATGACATGATACTCTATATGGAAAACCCAAAGGAATCCACTCCCAAACTATTAGAAGTTATAGAACAATTCAGTAAGGTGGCAGGATACAAAATCAATGCCCAGAAATCAGTTGCATTTCTATACACGAATAACGAGACTGAAGAAAGAGAAATTAGGGAATCCATCCCATTTACAATAACACCAAAAACCATGCGTTACCTTGGAATTAACTTAACCAGAGACGTAAAGGACCTATATGCTAGAAACTATAGATCACTTTTGAAAGATATTGAGGAAGACATAAAAAGATGGAAAAATATTCCATGCTCATGGATTGGAAGAATTAACATAGTTAAAATGTCCATACTACCCAGAGCAATCTACACTTTCAATGCTATCCCGATCAAAATACCGAGGACATTTTTCAAAGAACTGGAACAAATAGTCCTTAAATTTGTATGGAACCAGAAAAGGCCCCGAATCTCCAAGGAACTGTTGAAAAGGAAAAACAAAGCTGGGGGCATCACAATGCCGGATTTCGAGCTGTACTACAAAGCTGTGATCACAAAGACAGCATGGTACTGGCACAAAAACAGACACATCGACCAATGGAACAGAATAGAGAACCCAGAAATGGACCCTCGGCTCTTTGGGCAACTAATCTTTGATAAAGCAGGAAAAAACATCCGGTGGAAAAAAGACAGTCTCTTCAATAAATGGTGCTGGGAAAATTGGACAGCTACATGCAAAAGAATGAAACTTGACCACTCTCTCACACCATACACAAAAATAAACTCCAAATGGATGAAAGACCTCAATGTGAGACAGGAATCCATCAAAATTCTAGAGGAGAACATAGGCAACAACTTCTATGACATCGGCCAGAGCAACCTTTTTCACGACACATCTCCAAAGGCAAGAGAAATAAAAGATAAAATGAACTTATGGGACTTTATCAGGATAAAGAGCTTCTGCACAGCCAAGGAAACAGTCAAAAAAACTAAGAGACAGCCCACGGAATGGGAGAATATATTTGCAAAGGACACCACAGATAAAGGACTGGTATCCAAGATCTACAAAGAACTTCTCAAACTCAATACACGAGAAACAAATAAACAAATCATAAAATGGGCAGAAGATATGAACAGACACTTTTCCAATGAAGACATACAAATGGCTAACAGACACATGAAAAAATGTTCAAAATCATTAGCCATCAGGGAAATTCAAATCAAAACCACACTGAGATACCACCTTACGCCAGTTAGAATGGCAAAGATAGACAAGGCAAGAAACAACAATTGTTGGAGAGGATGTGGAGAAAGGGGATCCCTCCTACATTGTTGGTGGGAATGCAAGTTGGTACAGCCACTCTGGAAAACAGTGTGGAGGTCCCTTAAAAAGTTAAAAATTGAACTACCCTATGACCCAGCCATTGCACTACTGGGTGTTTACCCCAAAGATACAGACGTAGTAAAGAGAAGGGCCATATGCACCCCAATGTTCATAGCTGCATTGTCCACAATAGCCAAATCATGGAAGGAGCCGAGATGCCCTTCAACAGATGACTGGATTAAGAAGCTGTGGTCCATATATACAATGGAATATTACTCAGCTATCAGAAAGAACGAATTCTCAACATTTGCTGCAACATGGACGGCACTGGAGGAGATAATGCTAAGTGAAATAAGTCAAGCAGAGAAAGACAATTATCATATGATTTCTCTCATCTATGGAACATAAGAACTAGGATGATCGGTAGGGGAAGAAAGGGATAAAGAAAAGGGGGATAATCAGAAGGGGGAATGAAACATGAGAGACTATGGACTATGAGAAACAAACTGAAGACTTCAGAGGGGAGGGGGGTGGGGGAATGGGATAGACTGGTGATGGGTGGTAAGGAGGGCACGTATTGCATGGTGCACTGGGTGTTATACACAACTAATGAAGCATCGAACTTTACATCGGAATCCGGGGATGTACTGCATGGTGATTAACATAATATAATAAAAAAAAATCATTATTAAAAAAAAAAAAAAGAAATATATTCCTGGGGCGCCTGTGTGCTGCAGCAGTTAAGCGTCTGCCTTCAGGCTCAGGGTGTGATCCCGCCGTTATGGGATCGAGCCCCACATCAGGCTCCTCCGCTATGAGCCTGCTTCTTCCTCTCCCACTCCCCCTGCTTGTGTTCCCTCTCTCGCTGGCTGTCTCTATCTCTGTC
>NC_048221.1:78726529-78904212 GCF_002007445.2 Ailuropoda melanoleuca | reverse complement strand
AAAAAAAAAAAGAAATATATTCCTACTTACTAAAACTGGCCAGGCTTGCTTAAATAGGCCCCATCTACATGGCTATATCTTATGCTCTTTACATATTATAAATAATGTTTTATCAATTCAACCAAACAAGGATATTTAAAATAAAATTTCATTATACCACCTAAAATGGCTGTATCAATAAATACATGTACCAGCAGCCTTCTTCTCAAATAGCCTGTGTAAGACTATTTACTTTATTAATGACCACTAAATAATGTGTCATTTAGGATACCTAGAGCACAGGTAACAGAAAAGAACTAGAGCTACCTTTACCAAAAGCAAGAAGAGAATATTTATTGTAAGGACACAGATGTTTCATAGAATCTAATGTCAGAAATTCAACCAGGCCCCAGAAAAGAACTGGCCATAAGAACTGAAAAGCCATCAGAATGCAGGTGGTTTTCTTCTTTGGGCCTAGTTTATCCTTCTCTTCTGGCAGAATAGCATTCTCTTCTTGATCCACGTAAGAGGAAAACAATGGCCAGTACATCGGTATCATGGCCAGACTGACTCTATTTCTTTATTCGGATTTCTAGAGAGAAAATCTCACTGGCCCAAAGTGCTCTTTCCTCCACCTGTGGCCCGTGGCCTGTGGCCAGAGGTGGGCATCCTGCTGCCTGGCAACCCAACCCTGGGAGCAAGGAAGTAGTCAAGGAGTTTTTGTAAGCTAGGCAGACGTACCAAATAGTGTCTCTACAAATGGATAGGACTATGCAAGCCCAGTTCCTCTCTCAAATTCAACAAAACAGTAAGTCATCCTTCCTCTTTCAGAATGAAAAGACTGAAGAAGCATAGAAAAGCCCAAGAGTGTTAAAGAAATCAATATCCCTCCACATAGAAATATCAGTAACAGGGTAAGAATAATCTCAGCCATCTTATCAGTAACATTCAGATGGACAACTTCCAAGCCAAAGTACACCTGTAAAATGAAATGTTCCACTAAACAATGTGCATATGCTCCCCCTCCCTCAATGTTTTGCTTAAATCCTATGGGTTATACAAATAGAGATAAAAATATTTCATGCTAAAGATAACCAAAGCACTTAGGCTAATAATAAAATAATTTGTGCTTACAACCTACATTTGGAAAAGGCAATTTATTTTTCTAAAGACTAATTTATTTATTTGAGGGGGGGAGGAGGGGCAGAGGGAGAAGGAGGGAGAATCTCCAGCAGACTCCACACAGAGCATGGTGCCTGATACGGGGCTTGGTCCCATGACCCTGAGATCACGACCTGAGCTGAAATCAAGAGTCTGACGCTTAACCAACTGAGCCACCCAGGCACCCTGGGAAAGGCAAAAAATTTATATGTTAACTTTTAAGAATCACTGGATAGTCAACTATGTATTGTTTTATTAAGTTTTACTTTCCACTGATGGCTTGCTAGTGCACCATGTAAACATATCAATAAGTATGGGACACCTTGCATAAGAAATAATAAATCACTTTAAAAAATCATTTTCAGATATAAATGCAAAGTTGAGATGCTTTAAAAAATTTTTTAGGTACAGTTATCACAGACTTTCCCCTTACTAATGAGTACTTTGCTAGACTGAGTTCTAGGAATACCTCAAACCCATTTTTTTTTTTTTTGCTAGCAGATAACAATTCATATTAAGTAGGCTCTCTCTCTAAATATATTCTCCTACTCTCATCTTTCAACATTATCTGCTAAATTTAACCACAGATGCTTTTTTCCCATAAATGGTCTTAAGCAAAGATATTCTAAAGAGGGGAAATGCACAATGCAAGACAGAATTTAATCCTGATTTTATTTCTGATTTTCTCTCTGACACTGGAGAACTTATTTCAGCTTCTTGTTCTGTAAATTTTATACACTGGCAATGTCTCACAGTACTGTTGTAAGAAGAAAATAAAACGTGAAGATTGAGCAAAAGTTAAAATTGCCATGATGGTTGATAGTGCTGTTAGTAACATTGCTCTGTTTATAGGAACACAGACATCATTTGCCCTAGACTTCACTTCCAAAAATTCAAACTTTAGGGCCTCGAGGAAGTTAATAATATCTGTATTTGTGTAATGCTTTATAGTTGATAAATAGCTTATGTAAATATTGTTCATTTAATACTTACAAATGTTACATAACAAAGGTGCTACCATCTGAGGAGACAGAGACTCTGGGATGTCAAGTGATTGGCCCAAGTTCGTACAACTGGTAATGAACGTAGGATTCAGAGCTGGGATTCAAACCCTGCATTTTGACTCCAGGGCCAGTATTTCCCCTCTATTGTAGTGGAGATTGTCTGGTGGGTTTTTTTTTTTTCCTTTAAAGATTTATTTATTTATTTTAGAGAGAGTGAGAAGTCTCAAGCAGACTCTATGCTGACAGCAGAGCCCAATGTAGGGCTCAATGTGGGGCTCGATCCCATGACCCATGAGATCACAACCTGAGCCAAAACCAAGAGTCAGACACTAAACCAACTGCACCACCCAGGCAACCCTTGTATAACGTTTTAAAAAAGTTCTGATCCTAGGTGCACCTGCCTGGCTCAGTCAATAGAGCATGTAACTCTTGATCTCAGGGCTGTGAGTTTGAGCCCCACATTGGGTGTAGAGTTAATCTAGTAAAAAGAAGAAAGGAAAGAAGAAAGAAAGAAAGAAAGAAAGAAAGAAAGAAAGAAAGAAAGCAAGCTTCTGATCCTATTTCTCACCCGAATTTATAGGATCCATATGGAAGAAACCACTGAAAAGTGTTAGGCCAACTTTCCTGGATTCATCAGAGATCCTGATGACTTCTCTTAACCCGTTGAATTTTCAATTCCTTAACTACTTTAAATCCTCACTTTACTTATTCACCAACTTATTTGTCTATGCTTTTATCTCAACAAGAATACATAACATGATCCCTTCAATTTCAAAACAATATAATAGATTCTGGACTGATAGTAGTTAGGGAACATAGAATAAAGGAGAGGAACAAATGATAAGTCAGATGATTTTGTGGCACAGTGATTTGGCATAGGCCCAGTAACATATTAGTGGGTTCGGATTAGGATTTCTAAATGTGGACCTCAGTTCTTTTATATGTAAAGTGGGGTCAGAAATACCTATTTTACATGGTTAGAATGAGAATTAAATTAATATATCATGTGAGAGGGGTGTATAAAAATATATTTATTAGTGGTTGACAGAGTAATTGGTACAAAACGAGCGCACAATAAATTGAAATTTTATTATTTTAGTTGAGGAAAGTTGTAAATAAGTCAAGTTTGGAAGAGGTATTAAACATAGTTTGATCCCCATTAAGGAGGCTGTGAACACCAGTAAGAAACACCAGTTTCTCAATTTCCAGATGTCAGGTCATGGTGTAAGTGCTGATGCTAGTGGACTTTATAATTCATTCAACTGAGGCTGTACAAACAAGCCCAGAAGGGCATTTAAGCAATGTCCTTAAACAGAAAACAAAATTTAGAATTTTCTCATGAATGGAGATGCTGCATATCACTTTCCAGCTACCACCTGTTAAATGTTTTATTCACCAGTTATGTGTAAGGAGCAAAGCCCATGCACAACAGACGGCAGCCTAATTCTTGCTTCTCTAAAAAGGTTTTCCTCCTACTCATAAGAGCCCAAGGATATGTTGATGTGAGTGTTGCAGATGAATCCTCAGCACTGAACACTACTTAACAGTGTGACTCAGAGCCCAACTGTGTTTCTCTTCATGGGTGATAGCCAAGCATGGAAACATGGTCTGAATTCAGAGTCTGGATCTGAAGACAATTTATGTGCAGTTCGTTACCCAGCTCCAACAAGTTTATGCATGTATATAAAGCACAGAAGGATGAAAAAATAATTTTGACCAACCATTATGTCCTCGGTAGGGATCAAGGCTTTCAAGTAGTTGAATCTACAGAGTCAACACTGGTTCGGGAAGCAGAAAACTGAGGATTATCTTTGATGCCTCTCTTTTCCTTAACCTCCCCCACATCTAATCATAGAAGCTCACTTGCTACACAATCCTCAGGTCCATGCGCTTCTCTCTGTCTCCACTGCAAGACCCCCTTGGTCTAAACATCACCTATTTCGTGGTTTCCCTACATTTAATCTAGACCCTCTTCAGTGCAGTCTGAAAGATTTTTCCAAAATGAAACTTGATCTGTCACTGCCACTGCTCTATTCCTGCTGCTTAAAAGCTTTAAATAGCCTCCCTTTGTTTCTATGGTAAAGGTCAAAACATTGAGCCAGGTCATTAAGGCACAAAGTTTTTCATTACCACTGTGTACTTAGTTACCAGGTTTCTTAGTTACCAACAATAGAAATTGATTCTGGGCAATTTAAAGGGCAAAGAAATTTATTAAAAGGGTATCGCCTCTTGGAAGAAATTGACTTTGGCCCATTCAGGCAACAAAGAGATAAATAAAAGGATGTGAGCCACCCAGAAGGCTGAGGGCCAAGCTGAGGAAATGGATGCCACAGCTTGCACCGCCAACACCCTGGAAAGCACTGCCCGAGTCACAGCCATATCTGCCAAGAGGAGAAGAAAATTCTTCACATTCTGTTTCTGGCTCCAGATCCAAAAATGGGGTGGGTGTTCTTGATTGGCTGTGAATACACCTAGCCACCTGGAGGTGAGCTTCCATAACAGCAAGACGGCCAGCCCCCCACCAGCGCTCCTAAAGTGGGGAATTCCCCAAACACAAGAAGGCGTTTCAAAGGCTGAGCAGCCAAAATAAAGTGGGGGGGGGGAAGGAATCCATTATGTCCTATGACCTAGGATTTGGCCCTTGCCTCGCCCTCCAGCATCATCTCACCCCCTATCCCTCTATGCTCCAGCTACACACACGTGCACTCCAGGGCTCCTCCCTTTACCTACAGCGCTCTCTTCTCCATCAACAGCCCTACCCCGCTTTGGTCTAGACTGTTAGGATGAATTTAACGAGGGGACCATTTACAGAGATATAGGTCCCGTGAAAGGAAGCCAGCCTGGGCTTGGTGAAGCATCCTGGGCTATGGTGAAGCATCCTGGGCTAGCAAGAGCAGGAAGCCCTATTACCCCTCACCTAAAGGAGGAAAGATGCGGGGTTTGGGGAACTCAGAGGGAATAGCTGTGCCCTTCAGCAAAGAAAGAAGTCTGTCTATACTGGCGGTGGGGGGAGAGTAAATAGCCTGACCTTACTCTGCTCCCACCCTCTAACCTCCTGCTCATGTCTCTGATTTGACAAATCCAACATGAAAACAGAGGGACAAGTTGCCCATTGATGAAGGCTGTAGAAAAACAGGGTCGGCAGTGATGGGTAGTAAAGAGGGCACGTATTGCATGGTGCACTGGGTGTTACACGCAACTAACGAATCATCGAACTTCGCATCGGAAACTGGGGATGTGCTGTATGGTGACTAACATAATATAATAAAAAATCATTAAAAAAATAAAAAAAGAAAAAAGAGAAAAAGAAAATTAAAAAAAAAGAAAAACAGGGTCGGAAAGATGGGAGACGCATCTGGAAAAATTTCAGGGTGGTCGGTCTCCTTTGTTTTAGGTTCCTTTCTTTAGTAGTATCTATCTCTATTTGTAAATATATAACCATAAATGGTTTTTTATTTTATTTTTAACATTAAAAAATTATAGTTAAACTCCTAGAGGTCAGGGATTGTGTCTGTCTTTGCTCGCCATTGTTTCCTGGGGAACTAGCAAAGTGTCTGATACATAAAGGGGCCTCAAGAAATATTTATTGAGTTA
This sequence comes from Ailuropoda melanoleuca, assembly GCF_002007445.2. NCBI lineage: Eukaryota > Metazoa > Chordata > Mammalia > Carnivora > Ursidae > Ailuropoda > Ailuropoda melanoleuca. The sequence continues at coordinate 78,898,474 of NC_048221.1, read as the reverse complement.
ATGAAAGTATTTTTAATATGGAATATTGTGCTTTCAACCATCCAATTTTCAAATCTTTAATAACTAAAATTGGGAAATCATGGCTTCCTACTTCCTTGTTAGCCAGGCTCTTTCCCAGTTTCTCCTTTGCCCACCAAGTAAAATGGCCTATAATCGCAAAATCTCTGAGGCCCTGCCAAGATTAAACTAAAATTCTAATAATTTATTTTTATTTTGCCCAAACTTTCTCCTGCTCAGTTATTTTTTCTAGGTAATTTATTGAGAGCTCATTCTATGGCATATATGTAGAAAGCTAACTTTCTCAGGCTTCGTGATAACCAGAAAGTTTAAACCACAATGCGCAGCACGCATTTCAGCTTAAGCCTTTTGCCTTTGTGCTATATTAAAATATCCTTGAAACAGGCATAATGCCATATGATGAATAACATATGGTACACGACAGTTCCTATTCATATATGGAAAATATGCTAATGATATCCCGTACAGGAAGTAAAAGTGGAACCAGATTTATTTTTTCTATGTGGGTTTATCTGGTTTCAGCATCTAAAAATACTGACTTTTAATGTCACGGAGGGAATGTTATGGAAGCTGAACAGAGATGACTGGTGTGCAAGGTCAGTTACAAAACAATCCACTGGAGGGAGATAGGAGTAATCCATGAACTGCCTGGTCAGAGTCAAAGTAATGTTGAGGGCTAAGAAAAGTTGCTTAGCGAAGCCCCTGAGCCTTACCAAGGAGTCTCCGCAGGTACAAAGAACTCATACCTACCAGCTGTGGGAAACAGACTCGACTTCCCCCAGATGTTACTTGCACTAGTACATCATCTAGTTTTTACTGGCCGGAGCGCTCTCAGGTCCAATGCCTCCTTTTTATAACAAGCATTTTGTAATGCCTCCTCTGCTTTCCTGAAATGGAATTCATAGGTAATATAATTTACACGAAACATTTTTTAAGCCAATATAATAATCTAGCTATAAAATAAAGGATAAATAAAATACACTTACAATAAAGTGTTATATATATATATATATCTCAGAATGTAAACTCTTAGACACTCAGAGCTTACATCTATGGGAGGAATCACTGTGAGTGTAACCACCACAAATGCACGGCATGTTGCACTGAAGACTCAAACACCATAAGCAGCATTGTTGTCAGGGACGTGCATTTTCAAAATAGCGAATGGCTCTTGCATTCGCCAGCAAACAGTGTGCAGTCTTCTCTCAGCTTACATAGTAGGTACATTCCTGGAAAATTCAGTGATCTTAAGAAATATGTCAAAACTACATAAAGCTTCATATAAAATAGAGCTGCATTCTAGGCACAGATAACTGTCAATTTTATACATACATGAAAGTCCTGTGGGACTTGTGAAAGTCTCATTCAATTCAAAGAACAATTTTTTGATGTGTGGCTTTGTCTTATACACTGCAGAATATCTCTGGCCCCAGCCCACAAAATGCCAGCACATCTTCCAATCATTTTAATAAGCCAAAATGGCTCAACAAATTTTCAAAATGTCCCAAGGGTATATAGTGTCTCCTCAGTTGAGAACTGTGAGGCTGGAGGATTCAGTGATCAGTTTTCTGACTATGATAGAATCACTGTGATGTTATCAGTATGTGACATTCTAAACCTTCCTTTGGCTGATACAATTCTTTCCAGCAGGCCCAGAAACAGTAACCTTCTAACTCAAGGAAAAAAAAAAAAAAGCTAAAGCTTATGAGAAGGATACTGGAGCAGCTCACGTAATTGAAGAAAGAGCTGAACAAGAAAGCCTCAGTGTATCACTTAGGATTAAGTTCCATTAAACATGATAGAGAGCAGTGGCTTCATCAAAATAGAATTTTAATTCTCTCTCACATAAACTGAGCCTGAAGGGGAGATGTCCAGAGTTGGTATAGCAGCCCTACTTCATGAAGTTCCCTGTAAGCCAGGCTCATTCTCCTCACTCTCTACCATCCTTAAGGTGTGGCCCTGGTCCTCATGGTCCAACATGGCAACAGAACACAAGAAGGGGTAACGAACCAGGCAAATCCCAATTACCTCCTTGTGGAAGTGTTTCATATGCTTCCACCAGACAATTCCACTTATACCTCATAGCCCAAAACTTAGTCATATGGCTATGTCTACCTACAAGAAGGCTGCGAAGGTGTTTACTCTGGGCAGTCATATGACTATCTGAAAATTCTATTACTAAGGAAGAGAAGAGAATGGATATTGGATGACAAAGTAATCATCAGTATCCTGCTTGCGGGGGTGGGGGGAGAATCAAGTCAGCTCTGGGGTCTCAGCTGATGGGGTTGTTTGTGCATGCTGAATGTTGGCAGCAGCAGGGGTTGATGAGCACGCTGCCCTGGAATCCAGCTGTGTTCATGGCTGTTTAGCTCCCTGATGTGCTGGGCTGAATAATGGCTCCTGAAAGATCTATGTGGTAATCCTTGGCACCTGTGAATATATTGCTTTACAGAGTTGAAGGAACTTTGAAGATGTAATCAAATCAAGGTTCTTGAGATGGGGAGATTATCCAGGACTATCCGGATGGGCCCATTGGAATCACAAGAGTCTTTACAGAAAGGAGGCAGGAGATCAGAGAGAGAGAGAGAAAATGTGTCAACAAAAGCAAGAGACAGGAGGTATGCAAGAAGGGGGCAGACTCTAGAAGCTGAAAAGAGGTAAGGAAACAGATTCTTACCTGAAGCCTCCAAGAAGGAGCAGATCTTGGTTTTACACTTCTGACATCCAGGGCCGTAATAAAATAAATGTTTGTTGTCTTAAACCACCACATTTGTAGTAATTTGTTACAGCAACAGTGGGAAACTAACACACTTAGTAACTGATTATTCTTTGAATCTAATTCTAAAATCTTCTCAAAAATTTCATGAACCATCAATGTGCTCCCATTAAATCCCTTTCCTGCTGTAGCAAAGTTGGTTTCATTATGTCCAGCAAAGGACCCAGGCTAGTACAATCATGGGCCATCCCTCGAGCGGTCACCAATAAGAAAACTCAGCACCATTTATACTCTTGGTCTCTATTTGTCTCTGCTCAGGAGTCATATTCCCATGAGAGTAAAACCAATTTTCCAGATTAGATCACATGCCCATTCCTGTGGTCAGGGGCTGAGGTCCTTTGACTGGCAGCCCCACAGAATCATAAGGATTGGAGAAGGGACAGTTCACTCAAAGTAATCAAGCAAGTGCTTTTACCAGAGGAAGGAAGAAAATAATGCTGGTCAATCAAAACCAACATTTTTTATTAATTTAATATTTCAGAGATATAAAAGACATCTTCATATCCATGAGCCAGACTGCCAAAAATCAAAAACCAGTAAGGGACTTCCAGTTAAATATGGCAGATAAGCTAGATGTGTTTGTCTCCTTTTAGGGAGGAGGGGAATCCCACCAAAAAATGGTACAAACCTCAAGGGCAAATAGGAAATGAACATCAGCAGAGGAAAAACACATTTTTGAAAGCTAGGAAACAGATGGAAGAATGGTAACACACATTGCTGAGAAAAAGAAGCTAAACCCAAAATACCCAAAGAGGTGGATACCAAGAAGCAGGCACACAGTTTACCCTGTAGACATTCAGAAAGGTCAAGGACTTAGAAACGTGAGTATTTCCTGTGCATAAAAGGAAGCATTTCTTGCCTCACTATTAAACGTGAGCAAATAGAGAATTTAATAAAATTCTATCTAGTAAGTATAAAATGTATTTGAACAAATAAATTAGTATACCCTACTTACCTCTGGAGAAGATTGTTAGATTATTAAAATATAAGTTGATAACCATGACTACAAGATATTTGAGGAAAACCTCCAGCATCAACAACAAATCCCAGAGAAAACAAAGATAATACAAGGAACAAAACAAATCTTTATTAAAAATTGTAACTGATATCATCAGAGAGATAAAAGAAGGTATTATAGTCATGAGACAAGAGAAGGATGGTTGTTTTAAAAAAGGAATAATCAGAATAAGAAAAATAAATTAAAATTAAATAGAAATTTAAAATGTGGTTTTGAAATAAAAGATCCAATAAAACTGTTTGAAGATAATAGCAAGGAAATCTAGAAAGTAAAATCAAAAGAAAAAAAAAAGATGGATAATAGAAGGGGAAAAATTAGATGCTTAAAGGATCATTCGATGTCCAACATCTGATTGATAGGACTTCTGGAAAGAGAAAATGGGAGTAAAAACTGATGGGACGAAATCATCAAATAAACAAGAAAAGATCCCAGGACTGAAAAACATGAAATTTAGCCATGCAATTTCGGATCAAAAAGTCCACTAAATGCTCAGTCCAATGAATAAAAAAAGATTTACACCAAGTCACATAATAAAATTCCAGGATGCTAAGAAAAAACTTAAAATTTCTAGGGGATTGCGAGAGGGGGTAATCCCATAAAAAGGATCAGGAATCAGAATAGGCATCAAGCTTCTTGATAGCAACGGAGTTCAGAAAAAAATGAGGCAATGCCTTTCCAGTTCTGAGGGGAAGCTATTTCCATCCTAGAATTCTATTCCTATTCTTAAGTAACAATCACCTATGAGGGTAATTATGCAAAGATGCCCATGCATTCTTTCTCAGGAAGCTACTGAAGGATGGGCCCCAGCAAAATGAGGGACTTGACCAAAAGAAGAAAATATGGAAGCTGGGAAACAGGAACTGTCACACAAAACTAGTAAAGATTGTCAGTCCTGAGGGATGCCTGGGTGGCTCATTTGGTTAAGCATCTGCCTTCAGCTCAGGTCATGATCCCAGGGTCACACGTTGGGCTCCTTGCTCAGCAGGCTCCCTCTGCCTGCTGCTCCTCCTGCTTGTGCTCTCTCACTCTCTCTCTTTCTCCAACAAATAAACAAATAACTAAAATCTTTAAAAAAGAAAAAAAGAAAGAAAGAAAAAGAAAGAAGAAAAGAAAAGAAAGATTGTCAGAAAGAAAGAAAGAAAGAAAAGAAAAAAAAAAAAGATTGTCAGTCCTCAGATGACAATCTAGGCATCAACCAGTCCAGATAGGAGCAGGAAGACAGAGATAATCAATAGATTATCTGAAATGTTAAATGTAGTATTGATAAGCATCTGGAAACCTAATGAAACATTTGGTTAAATTGACAAAAAACTGATAGAATGAAAAACTAGGCAATTCTTTTTTTTTTAAATGGTTTTTTATTATATTATGTTAGTCACTATACAGTACATCCCTGGATTCCGATGTAAAGTTCGATGCTCCATTAGTTGCGTATAACACCCAGTGTACCATGCAATACGTGGAAAAACTAGGCAATTCTTAACTCTAAAGAAAACAAAAGTTTGTACCATGAAAGAAAAGTAGTCAAATACGCTTACTTGGCTTACCAACGAACAACATATATATAATAATGTAAATACTAAATACTAAATACTGAATTAGCTAGAAATTAGGTTAGATTATAGTAAGAGAATGGTGGTGAGAGTATAGGGGAAAGGAAGTATATGCGTGTTTGGAGTTAACAGATAAAGCCTAAAATTTAAATATATATATATATATATATTTTAACATTTTATTTATTTATTTGACAGAGAGAGAGAGCACAGCAGGGGGAGCAGCAGAGGGAGGGGGAGAAACAGATGTCCCGCTAAACAGGGAGCCAGAGGTGGGGCTCAATCCCAGGGTGGGGCTCAATCCCAGGGGTGACCCTGGGATCATGACCTGAGCCAAAGGCAGATGCTTAACTGAATTAAGCCACCCAGGGGCCCCTAAAGCTGGAAATTTACAAACCAAGAAATAGCAGTACAGCCATATGCATAATATAATCAGGAAAACTGCCAAAGAGTTAAAAGCCTCAGCTGTGGGGAGGGAGAAGGCACTGCTTTTTTTTTTTTTTTTTTTTTAATATAAGCTCTGTAGCATTATTTAGTATTTTGTCTAACCTTGATTTTTAAAAATTTATACTGCAGGCACCTGACTGGTTCAGTCGGTGAAGTGTGCAACTCTTGATCTCAGGGTTGTGAGTTTGAAAATCATGTTGGATGTAGAGATTACTTAAAAATAAAATCTAAAAAAAATTAAAAATAAAATAAAATCTTTATTTATTTATTTTTTTAGAGAGAGGGTGAGCAAGAGTCGGGGCGGCAAGGAAAATCCCAAGCAGGCTCCAAGCCCAGCACAGAGCCCAACAAGGGGACGATCTCAAGACCCTGAGACCACAACCTGGGCCAAAATCAAGAGCTGGACACTTAACTGACTGAGCCACCCAGGCACTCCTAAAATAAAATCTTTCTTAAAAAAATTATACTGTACTCCCTCTAAAGAAAAGAACCAATGAGAATAAATCCACAGATTATTCATGTTTTAGCTTTCGCATTAATGCCAACACTCTATTTAATTCAAATTCTCTCTCGAAGTCAACATTTGCTGAGTTTAGAAAAAGCTCATGGCTCCATATGCCCTGTCTCCTTCAAAGACCAGTATTTGATTTTCCAAAGAATTACTCACAATGGGAAAAATGTTCTTTCCTATTTCCCATGTGTGATTAGAGAATACCCCAAAGCATGAAATATTTTAAAATATTTGTTTTCTGAATGTTTATTTATTCTCCATATTTATGACTACCCCTCTGTTTTTGATTTGATAATCAAATCAAAAGCCTCGTTTGCTCTGTTCTGCCTTGGCCTGGCTCTCCCTCAATCCCCTCTAAGACCTTGACTCCATTACATCATTCAGGGCCTTTTCTGCTTTAACTCCTAATTTATGTGAGTAATTCCTACATTTTACCTTATAAATTGCGAAAGTAGTCTATAAACAAGAGTATTGTAGATATTTTGCAAACAATAAATACATATATATTAAAGAAGTTTATGAATTCAGAACCTATTAATACACTGTTAGCATAATAAAATGTACCTTCCTGATAGGACAAAGTCTGTCAGTGACTATGTAACAGTAAACAACTATCTCAGAGTTGGATTAATCAAACATAGGCTCAATATTTACCTTTTTTAAAAAAAAATATTCATTTCTAGGGGTGCCTGGGTGGCTCATTCAGTTGGGCATCTGAGTTCGGCTCAGGTTATGATCTCAGGGTCCTGGGACTGAGCCCCAAGTCAGGCTCCCCATTCAGCAGGGAATCTACTTGTCCTTCTACCCCTCCCCTGGCTCATGTGCTTTCTCTCTCTCTTAAATAAATAGATAAAATCTTTAAGAAAACATTCATTTCTATACATGGGCATTCTCTCCTCAAACTGTTTCTAAGCGATAGCTTCTGCCATTCTGAGGGTAAATTTACAGACCAAAACCTCTGAGGAACTTAAAGAGGACATATTCATTAAAATTCAGTATTTATGTTTAAGACTCACTTTAGCTAATTACTGATTTCAAGAAAGCATTTGAGGAGCAAACAAAATGTTTTCCATCCATGAGTTTTTTAAAGATTTGTTTATTTATTTGGGGGGGGGCAAAGGGGAGGGACAGAGAAACTCAAGCGGACTCGGCAGTGATCATGAGACCCGTCACAGGGCTGGATCCCATGACCCGAGATCAGACCTGAGCCGAAATCAAGAGTCAGACTAACCGACCATGCCACCCAGATGTCCCTCTCTGTCCATGATTCTTTACTCACAATTATGATTAGTTAAAAATAAACTCTGGTACTTATATGGATTTTTACGTAGGGAAAAAAAAAGAGAGAAATGCATAGCTGCAAAACAAAATGTGAAAACAGTAAGAAAAATTTCATCACCAGAAAATCCTCAGGGGCAGGTTGCATAGTTATTAATAAAACTAGACAGTGTACTTTATGGTTCAAGTCAAAATTCGTATATCCTCCCCAGGTACCCATATACTTGGGGGCGGGGGAGGACTCACTAGAAAGCTATTTTGCTTGATTTATTTGGATAATAGCTGTAACTTCCATTTAATTTTAATTAATTTTAATTTAATTTTAAAGAAGCTTTTGGTAAATTACACTGCTCCCTTGTATTCTTATTTATTTATTTATTTATTTATTTATAGAGAGAGAGAGCAAGCAGGAGGAGAGGCAGAGGCAGAGGGAAAGAGAATCCTCAAGCAGACTCCCTGCTGAGCATGGAGCCTGACTCGGGGGTGGGATCCCGGTGCCCTGAGATCATGACCTGAGCTGGAATCGAGTCAACACTTGGCCAACTGAACCACTCAGGTGCTCCTGTTCCCTTGTAGTCTTTTTTTTTTTAATAATTTTTTATTATGTTATGTTAGTCACCATACAGTATATCCTTAGTTTTTGATGTAATGTTCCATGATTCATTAATTTGCATATAACACCCAGTGCACCATGCAATATGTGCCCCCCTTAATACCCATCACCAGCCTATCCCAGTCCCCCACCCCCCTCCCCTCTGAGGCCCTCAGTTTGTTTCCCAGAGTCCATAGTCTCTCATGGTTCATTCCTCCTTCTGTTTACCCCCCTTCATTCTTCCCTTCCTTCTCCTACCTATCTTCCTGCTATTTCTTATGTTCCATAAATGAGTGAAACCATATGATAATTGTCTTTCTCTGCTTGACTTATTTCACTTAGCATAATCTCCTCCAGTCCCATCCATGTTGCTGTAAGTGTTGTGTAATCGTTTTTTCCGATGGCTGAGTAATATTCCATTGTATATATATGGACCACATCTTAATCCAGTCATCTGTTGAAGGGCATCTCGGCTCCTTCTACAATTTAGCTATTGTGGACAATGCTGCTATGAACATTGGGGTGCATATGGCACTTCTCTTCACTACGTCTGTATTTTTGGAGTAAATACCCAGTAGTGCAATTGCTGGATCATACGGTAGCTCAATTTTTAACTTTTTAAGGGACCTCCACACTGTTTTCCAAAGTGGCTGTACCAACTTGCATTCCCACCCTTGTATTCTTAATGCAGGAATCAACAGGTGATATAGCAGAAAACTGTGAGAGTAAAGGTGGGAAATGGCAACTGAAATGCCTTCAAGAACAACATGCAATATATTTACTACTTTCTGAATAAATAATCTAGACCCAGATAAGCAGAAATGCTTTTTCGGGAAAATAATAAATAACTTGAAATCAGAAGCTTTCCCAGAAAATCCAGAATGTGCCATTGAAATACGCATCATTATAAAGACATTATAAAGAATACAAGGTCCCATTTTATGCTCACTTAATTGCTTAGAATTCAACTTCATACTTTAAGATTTTATTTATTTATTTGAGAGAGAGAGAGAGCACGAGCAGGGTGAGGGGTAGAGGGAGAAGCAGACTCCCCACTGAGCAAGGAGCCCAACGCAGGGCTCAATCTCAGGACTCTGGGATCAGGACCTGAGCCTTAGGCAGACGCGTAACCGACTGAGCCACCCAGGCGCCCCTAACTTCATACTTTCAGTAATTTTTTAAAAGAGAAATAGAAATGTAAGTAGTATAGCCAATTAGGCTTCTGCTACCCTCAATGATCATGAGCCCTTGCTTATGAATACGATCTAACCTAAATTTGTCTGTTGATGTTCAAAAACTTTGGAAAGAATGTATGCTTTTTTTTTTTTTTTTCCCGGTTGTATCCTTGACCATGGACAAAGAAGTCAGAAGCATTGCCCATGATATAAGGCCATGAATGGTGATGTCCTCTCCGTTGCCTATCAGATCAACAACAGACTGGTGGCTTCCCTGGTTCCACTCTCTAATAATATACTAATCCTTTTCAAAGAAGGGCCTCATTGTGCAGTCAAGCTGATGGAAGAGGGCCAGCTCTTTTCCCCTGTTCTCTGGAGAAAGTTCCCAGATGGATATCTCTCTTGAAGTCAGTTGCATTAATCCAAAGAAAGCACACATTTTGGAATCCAAGAAATCTGAATTTAGATTATTTACTTAACTTCTCTGAGCATCTGTTTCTATGTATATAAAATGAGAGAAATAATAATATCTACATTATACATATGGGGGTACTATATCTGAGGGCACTATATCTACATAATAAGTCTGTGTGTTTATTACAAGACGTGTTATAGAATTCCATTTAATTTTAGTTTTTGTGCCCACTCTTTTTCTACTTGACTTCAGAATTAGACTCATGCCTGGAACACTTGGAAGCTTTGCTCTCTCCACCAGCCCAGACTTCTGAGTGCATATAATTTGTTTAACAACAGATGTGCTTAACGTGTCTTTGGCTATTTTGTAATATATGGAGGAAAGAATGGCGAGGAGAACAGGAATCAGATAGATTCGAGTTCAAATTCAGCTTCTACCTGAACACTGACTGTATGTCCTTGGGGAAGTCAATTAACCTCTCGAGCCTCTATTTTTTTTCCTTTACAAAACAGAAGAGTACTTTTTCTACTACCTAGCAAATATTTTTGAGGTGTTAAGAATGCATAATATAGATCAAAATTCTTTATCAACAATAGAATGCTGTGCGTTACTGCTTTATTATCATTATTATTATTATAAATAATACTTAATTTTTACCAGTCCTGACAGATGATTTAGAAAAAAAGAAATTATCTCATTCAAGAAAAACTAGTAATTGCATAGTCAGCTCTTTCCTATACTGAGGAAAAGCTAAAGTTAGTAAACATTTAAGTAAAGAATACTAGCCAGAGAATTAGAATACAGCTTCCCGTCTAAGTGTGAACACCAACAATTTATTGGACAAATCTTCCCAATTTATTTAGCTTGGTTTTCTTATCTCCAAAGTAATTCCTACCTCATTTGAGTACTATGAGGACAAATATAGAAAAACAATGGGAAAGATGGCAAGTCCTTTAAACAAGACTTCCATATTCAGATGAGTTTTTTGTTCCTTCTTCCTTTAGGTATGTGGTTGTCAGCAATCGTCTCACCTTGGTTACACACTTTGTTTTATGAGCAAGACTGTTGTCTGATACAATCATCTGAGATTTATGGATGTGGTTGAATTAACCAAGGAGAACTTCAAGGAACATTCGAGGTTTGACAAAGCAGGAAAGAATATCCAGTGGAAAAAAAGTCTCTTCAACAAATGGTGTTGGGAAAAATGGACAGCCACATGCAGAAGAATGAAACTGGGCCACTTTCTTACACCATAAACAAAACTAAATTCAAAATGGATGAAAGACCTAAATATGAGACAGGAAACCATCAAAATCCTAGAGGAGGACACAGGCGGCAACCTCTTTGATCTTGGCCATAGCAACTTCTTACTAGACACATGACTAGAGGCAAGGAAAACAAAAGCAAAAATGAACTGTTGGTATTTCACCAAGATAAAAAGTTTCTGCACAGCAAAGGAAATAATCAACAAAACTAAAAGGCAGCTCATGAAGTGGGGGAAGATATTTGCAAATGGCATATCTGATAAAGGGTTACTATCCAAAATCTATAAAGAACTTATCAAACTCAACACCCAAAAACAAAAAATCCAGTCAAGAAATGGACAAAAGGCATGAACAGACATTTTTCCAAAAAAGACATCCAGATGACTAACAGACACATGAAAAGATGCTCAACATGACTCGTCAGGGAAAGACAAACCAAAACCACAGAGATACCACCTCACACCTGTCAGAATGGCTAAAATCAACAATACAAGAAACCAAAGGTGTTGGCGAGGATGCAGAAAAAGGGGAATGCTTTTGTGCTATTGGTGGGAATGCAAACTGGTGCAGGCCCTCTGGAAAACAGTATGGAGGTTCCTTGAACAGTTAAAAATAGAGCTACCCTACAATCCAGCAATTGTACTAGTAGGAATTTACTCAAAGGATAGAAAAATACTGATTCGAAGAGATACATGAATCCTGATGGTTACAGCAGCATTGTCAACAATAGCCAAACTATAGAAGGAGCCCAAATGTCCATCCACTGATGAATGGACAAAGAAGATGTGGTATATATACATGAGGGAATATTACTCAGCCATCAAAAAGAATGAAATCTTGCCATTTGCAATAACATGGATGAGCGAGAGTATATTATGCTAAGTGTAGTAAGTCAGAGAAAGACAAAAACCATATGATCTCACTCATATGTGGAATTTCAGAAGCAAAATACATGAACATATGGGAGGGAGAAAAAAGAGAAACAAACCCTAAGAGACTCTTAATGAGAGAACAAACTGAGGGTGGGGGATGGGCTAGATAGGTGATGGGCATTAAGGAGGGCACTTGTTGTGATGAGTTCTGGGTGTTGTATGTAAGTGATGAACCACTGAATTCTATTCCTGAAACCAATATTGCACTGTATGTTAACTAACTAGAATTTAAATAAAAATTTGAAAAAAAATAAGGAACATTGGAGGATCTCAGCCTCACTGTTTAATTAGAGCATGGCTAACAAACAATACTGCTATGTTAACAAGACTGTTCAAACCACAACCAGGTAAAAACCAGAAACTATGCAGAATAAGAGAAATAGACATTCAAGAAATCTAATATACAATCAGTCTGTCGGCAGAATCTTATAAGGGCTTCAAACTTCCTTTTCGGACCCTTCACTGTGCATTCAAAGCCTGGAATGCACCGTGTCCATGTCAGGACAGTCACGGGACACAGGTGAAGTAAAGCTCATAGAGGGTTAGGGAGGTGTGCGCAGAGGAAATTTTCTTTAAAAGAAAAAGTTAGATAGGGTGCCTGGCTGGCTTGTTCAGTAAGCACTCCCCTTTCTCTGCATACTCGCCAACACCTTTGGTTTCTCGTATTGTTGATTTTAGCCATTCTGACAGGTGTGAGGTGGTATCTCTTTGTGGTTTTGGTTTGTCTTTCCCTGACGATGAGTCATGTTGAGCATCTTTTCATGTGTCTGTTAGTCTTTTTTGGAAAAATGTCTGTTTATGCCTTTTGTCCATTTCTTGACTGGATTTTTTGTTTTTGGGTGTTGAGTTTGATAAGTTCTTTATAGATTTTGGATAGTAACCCTTTATTAAGAGTCATGTGACTCTTAATCTCAGGGTTGTGAGTTTGAGCCCCACGTGGAGCCTACTTAAACTTTTTTCAAAAAAATTTCTTTTTCAAGAAAAAATTAGAAATGCATTATTGGCAGGAATCAAGAAGAAGCAAAGGAAGAATCCCCCCTTTTTTCATATTAAAACATGCCTAACTTAGAAACTATATGGCTACTATGCTATTTTTAAGTGTCAAGCTCAATGAAAAGAAGCTGTATTTTGCATTTCAGTATAAGTAATACTATTTCCACAATAACTTATTCCACCATAGGCAAAAGTCTGACAAATGTTTTGAACCTTTACTAGCTCAAGTTATGGCATGTACTCAGCAGCTGTCCCTTCATCGTATAGGAAACTCCTTTTCTCAGAACACTACCTTGAGCTACAAGCCAGGACCTAGGGCCTGGGGCCTGAGGATGGTTAGGGTTTCTCTACCAACTGGATCCTCTACCCAGAGAGCCTGGGCCAGTATCATCATCGAGTTTCCTGACAGTAAATCGCTTTCTTCTCTTTCTTGAAATGAGATTTAACAAAAGACCGAGAACACCTGTGCTCTCTCCCAGTGAGAACAGATTTTAATTAGTCACAGTCAAATCAAGAGCAGGGACCACAGAATAATTTAAACAGGTGAAGTGTAATATAAAGAATTTTTGAGCAATGATAGGAGAGTAACTATAAAGATGGAAGAAGAGCTCTAATAACAGGTAATAAAGAACTAAGGGAAAGGACCAAAAAAAGAAAAACTTGGAGGAGGTCAAGCTTCAAATCTCATTGAAGAAGGTGTGACCACAGCCCACTTGATGGCAGAGAATCTGCCTAGGCCAGAGAAAGCGCAGAGTTGCCAGGAAAGCAGAAACAACCTTCTGGGCCCAGGCCAGCTAGAGCTAGTGGGCAGACTGGGTGTACAGAGGGAAACGGGTACAGAGAGAGGCAAAGAGCAGAGGGCCACTGCGGGTTCGAAGCCTGGAATGCACAGTGTCCATGTCAGGACAGTCACGGGACACAGGTGAGGTAAAGCTCATAGGGGGTTAGGGAGGTGTGCCCAGAGGGAGTTGGGCTGTCGCTGTGGGCACTGCAGGGGCTGGCTGCAACCAGCAGAACCTTCCTTCTGCAAGAACCTAGTACACCTCTGCATAGGGCTTGGACCAAGCAGCTCTGAGCCACTGAATAGGACAAAGGCTGAACATCCAGCTCACTAGACAGCCAGCCTGATAGGGCCCCCAGCATGCCCATGCAGAGCAACAACCGGGACTGGGGTAAAGGCTGTGCTGTCTGGGGCTCCCAGCCACACCACTGCTATTTAAGACAGGAGCTGAAGGTAAGCCCAGTTCTCCTTCAATGTCTCTCTCTCCAGCGCCCTCTACCGATAGAATATTGAGCCAGCTACCAAAGGAAAAATATTTAAAGGGCCCAGACCCATTTTAACAGATAAGTCCATGAAGGGAACCGAGAAGCAATAAATTGATAACCAGCACATTATCTGGCTGAAGACCTCCATACAGTCAGACCTCCAGAGTTAATTGCTCTCTCTCCTGTCCCCTAGAATTAATCTTGCCCCCATGTGGCACCTGCTTCCATCAACCTCAAAGTAACTCTCATCTAACCCATCCTTCCAATCATTTCCAATGTGATATTCAGAAATAGCTCTACTGCCTCATAATTGTGAGCCAGTGGAGCCCCTGGTGGAGGATACAGTATTGCACAACTCTTTAAAGGAATTTGATAGCGCAATCAAAAATCGAATTAGAGATTAGGCAATTTTTAGAGTGATGGGATTGTTCTATATAGCACTGGGGTGGTAAATACATAACTCTGCATTTCTCAAAACACATAGAACTGTATATTACAAAGAATGAACTTTAATGTATGCAAATTTTTAAAAAATCAACCAGGATATTAGAGGATCCTAGAATGGAATGCGGACTGTGAGAAATGAATCTAACTGTATTACAAATGCATGACATAACCTTTCTGAAAGGGGAAGGAAATGATCTAACATAACTTTGGAAAATAGTGTCTTGATTGGAAACTATAAAGCTGAAGATAAAAAGAATTATATATAAACACTGTACTCTGGTCTGAAAATTTGTTTCTTACAGGGATACAGGTTAAGAATTCTGAAAGTACTTCACATATATTCTAGGGCTAGAAAAATTATTTTTGAAAATAGATAACAGGAACCAGATTCCTCACAGTTAAAGGAAAAAGTTACAAATAAACAAGGGGAGAGGCTACAATAAATCCAAGTTAGAGTTGAGGACATCAGTATGAACTCATGTTTAATTTAATATACAATGGATATATAGATGGGTAAATAGATAATTATAGATATTTGTATATACATGCATAGATTTTCTCGCTCTGTCCACTGAGGAAGTTTAAAAGCAGGGTCTCCCGTCCCTGCCATCAGCAATAAACACACTTGTGTCCAGATCTTGGTTTCTAAAAACTATTCTCCAATAGAAAGAACCAGAGCTCCTTGGAGAGATGGCTGATTCTCCAGCTCAGGCAGGGAAAATACAAGATGAGCTTGGAGAAAAGAAAGTACAGCGCCAGAAAGTAAGGAAGTGCTCAGACAACAAAAGGGACACATGAGCCAATCTGAAAGAGCTCCTTAATGCCAAAGCTAGAAAAATTTGAACAAGAGTGTGATTCTGAGATGTGGAGATGAATTTTTAAAATGCATGTGTCATTATAAGAGTGGAAAATGGTTGTTTCTGGGGAGTAAGAAGCAGAGGGGCAGAGACTGTTGTTTGTTGTGAGACGCCTTGGAAGATAATTTGACACTTTAAACCATGTCTATATTGGCTTATATAGCTTTGAAAGGGGGAAAAACACATTAAAAAAATTAGAAGAATGGGGGGCTAACAAGGGAGGATTTTGACAAGAGAGGGTTTGTTTGTGGTTGGTTTGGTTTCTCTGTTTTATTAAAATAAAAGACGCTTAGCGAGTTTATATGTGGATAGAAAGCCAACAGAGGGAAAAGATACAACTGCATGGAACAGAGAAACGATTTATAAAGGCAAATATCTGAGGCGGTAAGGCAATCTTAGAGTTTGCTGGGAAGATTTACAAAGGACCAGAGACAGCACCAAGTTCTCTATTTCTAGCCTATCCCTGGACAGAGACTGACACATCTACAATCTCAGGAAACCTCTGTCCTAGTCCCCTCTTGCTTCTTGCTGAACCCTGAGTTGCACCCACCCTTGCCTGGTGTGGGGTGCTCTCTCATAAGCTGCAATGGTGCACTCCCTGGCAATTTCAGAGGCAAGACTGTCACTTCCTTTTGTTAAGTGTCTAAACTAATTATAAAGATATGGCAACAATTCTCCATATTTAGGCACTGAAATTCTCTAAGAAAATGCAATATATGGGAACGTACTTAATGCCGCTGAAACTGTACACTTAAAAATGGTTGCAATTGGGGGCGCCTGGATGGCACAGTCGTTAAGCGTCTGCCTTCGGCTCAGGGCATGATCCCGGCGTTCCGGGATCGAGTCACACATCAGGCTCCTCTGCTGGGAGCCTGCTTCTTCCTCTCCCACTCCCCTGCTGTGTTCCCTCTCTCACTGTGTCTCTGTCTGTCAAATAAATAAATAAAATCTTTAAAAAAAATGGTTGCAAAGGGTGGCTTAGTTGGTTAAGTGTCCAACTCTTGGTTTCGCTCAGGTCCTGGTCTCAGGGTTATGAGGTTGAGCCCCACCTCAGGCTCTGTGCTCAGTGCGGAGTCTGCTTAAGACTTTCTCCCTCAGCCCCCTCACCGCAATAAATAAATAAATCTTTTCTTAAAAATGGTTATGATGGGGGCTGGCTCACTCAGTAGAGCATGTCACTCTTGATCTCAGAGTCATGAGTTTGAGCTCCATGTTGGGTGTAGAGATTACTTAAATAAATAAATAAACAAACAAATCTTTTTTTAAAAAAATGGTTGTGATGGTAAATTTTATGTTATATAGTTTCTACCACCATTTAAAAAAGACTTTTTTTAAAGTAAGTTACAAAATTAGGGAGAGTCACCCCTAAATCCATAATGCTGCATTTGTCAGATTATATTTAGTGATGGAGTAAAGCCCAGGTTAAAATGTATAGAACGAGGTAGGAAAGCAAATTTACCTTCACATGCAACCGTGGAACTAGCCTTGGTTGGGAGAAAGAATTCACTTCCACATCACATGAGCAATTTTGTCTTCCTAGCAACTGAAGAGTTTTCTTCCAGAACTATGACTCACCTTTTTGGAGGAAAGTTCCTTATCACAGTATGGTAGCCAAGGTACTTCCACTAAGTGGAATAGTCATGGCATATTTAATACATTAAAGCATTTTTTTAAAAATCCATTTCACACTTAAAAAATTTGTTCTCAACTTCAGAAATAATTTTAAAAGGACATGCATTGCCAAAGACTACTTTTAATTATAGTAATAAGCAAGGAATTAATAGGGGGTATTTAGTCAAATGGAAGAAAATCCTTCCACTCAGCCTTATTTCCACATTTCATTCCTCATTTAGCCCAAACCCTGTCCTAATACAATACAATCAATTTATTCATGACAAGGTGAAAATTAATATGTAGTCCTAGCAAAATGGGTCTGGTGATATTTTTGATTTGCACCTTCTTTGGTTGAGAACGTTGCATTAAATAACTGTATGGCAAATAAAATGACTTGGCGGGCCCACGCAGCAAAGGAAGTATTTTCAATAGCAAGTTGCCTTTATATGGGCATATTTCTACATTCTAAAATAATGTCTCCATTATCTTGGTTAGAGTTCAACTCTTTAAATCTATAAGAAATATGTGATGCATGAGTGTGTGTGATGATTCACAGATCTGAAATAACACCTACTCTCCTTCGCTTCTGGCACAAAATGTGTCAGTGAAGCCTGCAATTAAGAAAATTATCTTGGCCTGTCTTGCCACAGGGATGGTGACATCAATACACACACCCAGAACACAAATGTGTTAGTAAAAATGAATTTAGAAAACAACTCTACACCAGCACTGTTTGGTGCCTTGATGCCTTTGTAATGTCATCCAGATCTTTGTCATTGATAACACTATCTACTGAACACTGCTAGATTGTTTTTTTGTCTTCACGACATATTGCTTCTTTTAGGCTTTCTTTAGTCTTCTGTTAGTCTTCTACCTATCTAGGGGATAGGTGCCATTATGGTTCCTATTTTACAGATTGAAAGAGACTGAAAGAGTTGCCGAAGATCATAAAGCTAAGTGGGAGAGCTTGGATTTGAACCCAGGTCTCTCAGACTCAGATGTTCTCTCTCTTCACTAGGACTGGCTACAGAATTTGAAGGGTCAGTGTAAAATGAAAATGTTGGGGCCCTTATTCAAAAATTATTAATAATCTCAAGACGATGACAGCAGAGCATTAAACCAAGTGTGGGGCCCTTGTGAGCACAGGTTACACACCCATGAAGTGGGCCCTCCTCTTAACCATATCACTTCCCTCCATCATGTCCTTCATATCCATATCTCAACCTCATGCAGCAAATATGTTGTCCAAGCCACAACTCCACTGTAAGGGGTCTTGCATGGATTCATGAGAGACGTATGTTGAGTCTGGAGACAAACAACATTTATTTTTCAATCAATCCTTTTACTCACTGAGATTTCACATTATGCTCGAGAGCAGAAAGTATCCCATAATTTTGTAACTTTTGACTATCAAGCCTTCTCTTCGGTTGGTCCCTAAGACCCTCCTTTTGGTCTCTTTCTTTCTTTAAAAAAATCACTTTGCCATTTACCACTGCAATTTTAAGCATATAACATCGTGGTGTCATGCACTGCTCCTTCCTGCTGTGATTATTTGCTGTTGCTTCAACCTAATGATGGGAAAAGGCCTCAGATCCTTATAATTGTAGAGTCCCAATTAATGAACACTTTGCCTCTCTGGATCTTCTTTTGAAGATCTTTCCAAACCTTTCACTAGGCACTTTCATTCAAGTGGAATGTCTGGAGTTTGGTGGATGGCATGTTTTAGTGTAAACCTTCTACTGTCCAGCACACATCCTGAGAACAAAGGAAGTCTGTTTGCAATGTGTATGAAGTACCTGGGACATGTACTTTACATTTCCAGGAAAAGGAGTGGGTTGTGTATGTTTATCTGGGGTGGGGAGTGTTTGGGGGTGGAAGGCTAGAAGACAGAGAAGGCATGATCTCCATCACTGGTGAGGATATCCACCTAATTTGATGCCTAACCCCAGACTCTCTCATCCTCACATACCTACCTACCTCTACCGTGATTTCCTTTTCCACAAGAAGATTTGGCTGTTCCTATCTTTTAATTTCTTCCTAATATGGGGTAAGGCAAGTGGAAGCACAGACAGCCCCCAACTGAAACTCTTTAGGATTTAAATATGGACACCTGAGATGGATGCCTCCCTACCTCTTATGCCTAAGGGTAGATGAGATTATAGATAATTTCTGAATTTTCCCAGAAAGGATAAGGCACGATCAAATATCAAGAACAGTAGTTCTCAGTCTTAAAAGACCACTACCCCTTTTTACAATGAAACATCTCCTTTGGGGGCGCCTGGGTGGCTCAGTCAATTAAGCATTTGCCTTCAGTTCAGGTCATGATCCCAGGGTCCTGGGATAGGTCCCGTGTGGGGTTTCCTGCCCAGCTCAGCGAGGAGCCTGCTTCTCCCTCTTCCTCTGCTGCTCCCCCTGCTTGTGGTCTCTCTCTATCAAATGAATAAATAAAATCTAAAAGGAAAGAAAGAAACAGAGAAAAAAAGAAAGAGAGAGAGAGAAAGAAAGAAAGAAAGAAACAAACAAACATCTTCACTGTCCTGAAATGAAATTCATATATAACTTACCAACACACAGAAAAACCTTTTTTAAATTAACATAATGTTCTATGTGCAACATAAAGAAGAACTAAATTTAGAGTTAGGGTTTATGTTCCAATAACTATAAGTAGGTTTTTCATCCACATCAATGCCCTGGAGGACATGTGAAAGATAGGCAGGACAATTTATTTGTTCTATGGAACTGTTCCACACATCTGTCAAGCCTGGCTCCCAGCCACCAAACACCAGTTAGCATGGCTTCAATCGTTGTGATAACCAAAAATACAGCTGCAATTCCCAGAACACCTCTTAAATGGTGGTACTGCCCCTATAGGGAGCCACTGGTCCGAGTAGGAGTGCCTGTGTATTGAATTCCTTTGGATTCTCCCTTGGTTAGGATTTCCAGGTAACAGGACAAGATACACTTGCCACACTCCCAGGCTAAGCATTCCAGGGCTTGGCAAGCCTGAACTCAGCAAACATGCATCTTCTACTTGTACACAGCTATTTTTAGGCCACTAGTTTAATGTAGCGTGCACACACTCCGTATTCACCAAGGTTCCTGACCACAAAGAGTAACAAGGCTTTGGTCAGGCAGGGGCCATGCTATGTATATAGAATGAAGGAGAAAAAGCACTCATTTTGTACCATATTTAAAGTTTAGGGAGATGAAAAATGAGGGGCGTGTCAATGGTGGGTCTCTAAGAAAGGCTACTTGGCCTTGTACCTTGTTTCTTGGTCCTCTCTGACCCTGAGCTTAGATTAAAGGAGACTGGACTGTAAAAAAAAAAAAAAAAAAAAAAAAAAAAAAAAAAAAAAAAAAAAATTCCCCTGGCTAAAGACAGCTACTAATATTTGCCTCTCTTTCTGCCTGCTGAAGACAAAATTGAAGCAAACAGGGACCCAAAGGGAATGAGTCCCCTCACCATCATGCCTCTTGATACGTAGTCCTAATTAGGATCAATCCAAATATTTATCAGGCACTTATAAAGATGTTGAGTTCTGGCCAAAAAGGAAAAAAAAGTTGTATGTTCATGGAAACTTCTGTTAGTCACTCTTCAGCATTTACCAGAGGTCAGTGTTTTGCTGCCAGAATAAGCTAATATTTGAATAGAAGATGAGTTCTAAACAATCTAAAGGAAAACTTAAATAGCAAATCCCTCTTCACCCTGACCTATGACATAACATTTGCCCCTCTTCAATTATTCTTATCCAAGAACATGTTTACTAGCTTAAGCCCAAGCCTGGTTTCTGGATTGTACAGTTCTTATGTGGGCCATTAAGAATCAAGTGTATTAAATCAATGGATGGAAGAGAAAAACCTTATTCCAAATGGGGAAACAGTTCATTCATGCATGTGTGCATTAATTCAATTCCTTACTCAGCTTAAATTACTTGTATTACATTGCATGTGTCCTCAGCTCCCTTGACCCCTCCCACACTTCGAGATACTCACTTGATTAAACAAGGACCCTAGTTAAAGGCACTGTTGCCCATAGTGCCTACTAAAGGTGGCTGGCAAAGAACCAAACTGTGCTGAGATCCCACATTAAATTATGATCATAAACCGCAAGTAGGCCCTAATGCTACAAGCAATCATACTGTTTCCCTGGTCCTTTTATTCTCCCACTCTCCCAGGGGATATTTTATACCTTCTCTGTTCTGCAAACCTCAAATACCCACTCACCACCCATTTTCATTCTCTGTTGATGCCTTGCTTCTGAGTTCACTAAGGAAGTAGAATGAATCAGAAGAGAGCCCCCACAAACACCCACCACCTGCATCAGGGCCATGTCCTGGGCTTCTTTCCCATGTCTGTAGATGAACACTTTGTGACCCTAGAAAAGCCCACTTTCTCCACTTGTAGACTAGATACCACTTACTCTCACCTACTCAAGGACATCACTCCAGTAATTGTCTTCACAATTCTTCCTTTTTTACTGGATCTTTTCCATCAATCTATGGACATTATTTCTCCCACCTTTGAAAAACCCTCTCGTAACCCCACTTCCTCCTCTAGCTGCTACCCCCATTTCTTTCTTTCTACAGGTTGTCTATATTCACCATCTCTAATATCTTCCTTCCCATTCTCTCTTTTTTTAAAAGACTTTTATTTATTTGAGAGAGAGAGAGAATGTGAGCAGGGGTAGGCACAGAGGGGGAGGAGGAGGGAGAGGAACAGGGAGAGAATCCCAACCAGACTCTGTGCTGAGGAGAGAGTCTGACTCAGGGCTTAGTCCCATGACCCTGAGATCCTGACTTGTGCCAAAAAAGAGTCAGATACTTTATCGACTGAGCCATCCAGGTGCCCCCTTGGTTCTCTCTTAAACCTAATCCAATCAGATATTTATCTAATCTACCTCAACTAAATTGCTTTTATCAAGGTCACCTTGACCTCCCTGTGGCTATATCCAATGGTTAAATCTTAGTCTTCATCTTAACTTGATCAGCAGAATACATCTCTCCTCCTTGAACCACTTTCCACTTGGCTTTTGGAAGCAGACTTACCTGGTCTTCCTCTTACCTCTCTGGCTGCTCCCCCTTAGTTTTCTTTTAGATTCTCTTCATCTTTCTGATCTCCAAAGCTTGGAGTATTTCAAGATTCAGTCCTTGGACCTCTTCTCTTTTCTATCTTCACTCACTTATTTGGTCTCATTCAGTCTCATGGCTTTAAATACCATTTATTATTTGCTGTGTCCTGCCTGCATTTCTCCCCTGAACTCCAGACTCACATATCCCACTGCCTCAATATCTTTACCATATGACTAACAGAAATCTCAAATTTAACAAGTCCAAAACTGAACTCCTGACCTCCTCTTGCTGCCTCCCCACCACCAAACTCTGTATCTCTTATACTCTTCCCCAGTTCTCAGGCCAAAACCTTGAGGTCATCCTTGATGCCTTGCTTTCTCTCACACTCCAGATCTGATCTGTCAGTTTAACCTTCAACCTGTGTCCGGAATGTGATCAGTTCTTACAGTTTCCACTGCTACCACTCACCTAAATTAGTGCAGGAGCTTCCCAACTAGTCTCCCAGCTTCCATTTTTGACACTTTTCAGACTCTTCTCAAAGCAGAAGTCAGAGTGATATTGATAAAACATAAATCAAAGAGGATCACTCCTCTGCTTAAAAACCCTCCAAAGGTTTTTAGCAAAAGCTCAATTCCTAAAATTCCTTTAAAGCCCTACGTGCTCTGTTTCCTGCCCATTCCTTCTTGAGCTTCATCCCTTGATTTTTTGTCCTGCCTGTCCCATTCTAGCAGCACTCTCCCTACCTTTTGCTGTTCCTTGACCTTCCCAGGCATCCCCAGACCTTTGTATTCACTGTTCCTGGGATGTTCTTCCTTCAGACACGACACACTCACCTCCCTCCCTCAGATGTTACCTTCTCAGTCGGCCCTTCCCTGTTAAACCATTCACAATTGTTCATTTATATATCAACTTGACTAGACCATGGGGTGCCCAGGCATTTGGCCAAATGTTATTCTGACATTTGATGTATGGATGTATCTGTGAGGATGTTTCTGGATGAGATGAACCTCTGAATTAGTAGACTGAGTAAAGCAGACTGACCTCCCAAATGTGGAGGGGTGTCGTCCTATTAGTTAAAGACCTGACTAGAACAAAAAGGCTGGAGTAAGAGGGAACTTTTCCTGCCTGACTGTGAAATTAGTCTTCTGCCCTTGGACTGGAGCTTACGTCGTTAGCACTCCTACTCCTCAAGTCTTCAGACTCAGACTGGAACCAAACTACTGGCTCTGCTGGGTCTCTAGTTTGCTGACTACAGATCTTGGAACTTCTCTGCCTCCATAATCATGTGAGCCAATTCCTTATAATAATTTATTTAGATATAGAAGAAGGAGAATAAAGTCTATTGTTTCTGTCTCTCTGGAGAACCATGACTAATAAAATCTAAAATCACACCTCCCGGGGTGCCTGACTGGCTCAGTCAGTAGAGAATGCGACTCTTATCTTGGGTTGTGACTTCAAGCCCCATGTTGGGTGTAGAGATTACTTAAAAATAAAATCTTAAAAAAATAAAATAAAATAAAATCACATCTCCCAACCCTTCCACCATGTGAGGACACAGAAGGACCCCAGGTACGAACCAGGAAGTGGATCTTCACCAGCCACCCCACTAAATCTGCTGGCTTCTGATCTTAGACTTCCAGCCTCCAGAACTGTGAAAAGTAAATTTCCATTGTTTACAAGCTAAAAATAAAATAAAATAGCAACTCCCAAGTACCTCCCTTTTACCTTCCCTGCTTTATTCCTGTAAAATTTATTGCCATCTACCAGAACATAGACTTATTTTACTTACCTTTTTTTTTTTTTTTGCCTATATCTACCACCAGAATATGAGTTCCACAAGGGAAGGATTTATGTCAACTTCATTGATTGCTGTATCCTAGCACCTAGAAGAATACCTGAGATATATGGAGTATTGGATAAATATTTATTGAATGAATGAATCCCTATCCTATGCACAACATCAGCTTTGGAAGCTAGCGAAAGAGAGATGAAAAAGCTAAATTACTTAACACTGTACTTTGGGTTCCTCATTTATAAAATGGGGATAATATCTCATGATGTCCTCATATCTCATGGGACTGTTATGGGAATTAAATGACTGAATATTTATGTAATGTTTGGAATAGTGCCTGGTATAGTACTATAGTAAGTGCTATATTAAGTAAACTAAATTTACATATACATATACATATACATATACATATACATATACATATACATATACTTATATCCCTGCCCTCAAGAAGCTTGCATATAATAGAATGGACTTATGTAAAAAGTACAGAGTGTTCAGGGCACCTGGGTGGTTCAGTTGGTTAAACATCCTACCCTTGATTTTGACTCAGGTCATGATCTTAGGGTCGTAAGGTTGAGCCCCACATGCAACCCCACATTGGCTCTGTGCTCAGCTGGGAGTCTGTTTGAGGATTCTGTCCTTCTCCCTTTGCCCACTCTCTCTCTAAAATAAATAAATAAATCTTAAAAAAAAAAAAAGTGCAGAGTGTGCAGTGGTAGCACAGAAGACGGAAAGGGTCAATTTCCCCTTGAGGCCAAGGAAGCCTTCACAGAGAAAGTGATACTTAATGTGCATCTTGGAGGATGAAGAGGTGTTTACTAAACCAATAAGAAGGGCATTCCAGACTGAGAACACAGAGTAAATGTTTGAAGAAGGAGGCTCAGAAGTTAGAATAAATCTGACCTCCTACCTTCCAGGAAGTGATGATCCAGAGCTGTCTCAATAAATCCAGCTTGTTTTTCCTACTTTATGCTTTAATCTCTTTATTATGTAAGGGAAGGTGTTGGTAACACTGAATACTAAGTTGTAGAGCAAGTGTTGGAGATTGTTACACCCCTGGGAAATGTTTACCTCAATCTGTTTAATGTTCTTGATTAAAAGAATCTGCTAATTCTAAGTCACCTTAATATTCTTGAAAGAATATTCAGTTTTCTTGCAATAATTAATATTTCTAACATCTTATCTGTGCTGATAATGATCACTGATAACCATTCTGCTTAAAGGTGTTACATTAGAATTAATTTGTTTAAAAAGCACTCTGATTAAGAGGCACCTGATTTAGGGGCACCTGGGTGGCTCAGAAGTGTCTGCCTTCAGCACAGGTCATGATCCCAAGGTCCTGGGATAGAGCCTCTCATCAGGCTTCCTGCTCAGCTGGAAGTTTGCCTCTCTCTCCTCCTCTGCCATTCCCCAGCTTGTGCTCTCTCTCTGTCTCTTTCTGTCAAATAAATAAAATCTTAAAAAAAAAAAAACACTTTGGGGCGCCTGGGTGGCACAGCGGTTAAGCGTCTGCCTTCGGCTCAGGGCGTGATCCCGGCGTTGTGGGATCGAGCCCCACATCAGGCTCTTCTGCTATGAGCCTGCTTCTTCCTCTCCCACTCCCCCTGCTTGTGTTCCCTCTCTCGCTGGCTGTCTCTATCTCTGTCAAATAAAAAAAAAAAAAAAAAACACTTTGATTTCAATTTTACCATACATTTTATTCATTTATTTCATTAGTTAACTAAAAGTAGGCTTTATTTATTGTTACAATGTCAGAATATTATCAGTGCTTATTTTAAGAATAAAACCACCCTAATGTCTATT
This sequence comes from Ailuropoda melanoleuca, assembly GCF_002007445.2. Lineage (NCBI taxonomy): Eukaryota > Metazoa > Chordata > Mammalia > Carnivora > Ursidae > Ailuropoda > Ailuropoda melanoleuca. The sequence goes on along the minus strand of NC_048221.1, from coordinate 78,872,650 downwards.
AAAATATCTTCCAAGAGACCTTTTTTCCTATGTTAAAAAATATTACATAGAAACAACATTAGTTCACATAACTTTGACTTAGTCCTTTTTTTTTTAAAGGTTTTATTTTTTAGTAATCTCTACACCCAACACGGGGCTCAACCTCACAACCCCAAGATCAAGAGTCATATGCTTCGACTGAGCCAATCAGGCGCCCCCCACTTAAAAAGCGTCCTTTTAAGTGAATGATCTAGAAATCAGTGAAGAGGGACCTCTAGAAGGTAAAAAAGCAAGGAAATGCATGTCCCTCCAAAGCCTCTAGGAAAAATACAACATTGCTGACACCTAGATTCCAGCTCAATAAGACTCAGTGTGGACTCCTGACCACCAGAACTGTGATAGAATAAATTTGTAATATTTTAAGCGATTAGGTTGTGATAACTCATTATAGCACCAAAAGGAAATTAATATTGACTCTGAGGCATCTGTATCAGTTAGAATTAGATTCAGGTATAAGTGGCAGAACTCCCCAAATATCAGTAGCTTGAAAAAAGTATACTTGAATGAGTTTTTATCTCTCATTAAAATAAGTTCAGATTCAACAATCTAAGACTTATATAGCAAATCCTCCATTACCCAGGCTCCCTCTTTCTTATTGCTCTGCAATCCTTAAGATATGGTTTCAACACCATGGCTCCAGATAGCTGCTTAATCTCCAGCCATCACATACACATTCTAATCAAAAGGAAGAAAGAGAAAGTAGAGGAAAGCATGCCTTTTCCTTATTAAAAAAACTCACTGAAAACTGTACACACCATGCAGCTTGCATCTACTAGACAAACACTTGGTCATATAGCCACACCTCATTTTAAAAGATACTGGGAAATATAGCCTTTTTTCTGGGTGAGCTTGTGCCCAGTGAAAAATAAAAGACCCTATTCCCAGGAGAAAAGAAGAGCAGAAATAATAAGAACTACTTATAATAACTGTCACAGCATCAATCTCAGTTGAGATTACACTACAAAAAAAATCAAAACCCTCAATAATCCGTTAGCTGTCACTCCTGCGTCCATCTTCACTAGAACCAGACACATTCAAGCTAGGACTTATTTTCCTTTACTCTAAGCTTAGATGAGAACTGCCAGTTTTGCCTATATGTTTCTTTACCTAAGAGTTAAAGGCTAATCAATACTTTTTTGACTGATATCTTTATATGTATGAATATATCATCAGTCAGGTTATTGGTATTTTGCTGGCCCAAGTCAGTCTATCTCTTTCAGGTAAATATACATTTTTCTCCTAGGATCCTACAGTTTATTTTCAGAGGACATTCTTATTTCCTCATTCACAAGTTCTGGAAAGGCACTTTTCCATAGCCTGAAGGGACAATAATAAATTATAAAGACATTTACCACTGGGTTAAAGCCTGGTGCCCACAGATAAGTTTTACTCTCTTCTATGGCCACAGATCATGGCCAGGCATACCAATTCTAGAATTGTCTGAAATTTGTCCCAAATGGAACAAATTGTGACCATGTGGATGAGTATAAATCCAATACACTACTTAAAAGATAACTGTGCAATTTGCTCTCGAAAATCTTTTTGGCTAGAGTCAGGGTTGGTCTAACAAGTAGGTGAAGAGAATATCTATGCTCACTGAATTACAACACGGTAGGTAAAATACCCATATTTTCCTGATGAAGAAATTGAGGCCTAGAGAAATTAAGCAGTTTGTCCAAGGTCTGAGCTCTTAAACATTACACTATTGATATACCTTGAGAAATATGGGGAATATCTCTGCTGTAAAATACTTCCCCATGAGGTGCACCTGGGTGGCTCAGTCAGTTAAGCATTTGCCTTCAGCTCAGGTCATGATTCCAGAGTCCTGGGATTGAGCCCCACATCGGGCCCCCTGCTCAGTGGGGAACCTGCTTCTCCCTCTCCCTCTGCCTGCTGCTCCCCTTGCTTGTGCTCTCTGTCAAATGAATAAATAAAATTTAAAATAAAATTTCCCCATGAATTTTCAGAATGCCTGAAATTTCAAACATTCTTTCGGTATGGAAAGCAAATATACTGGGGAAAGTAAAGCTAACTCTTTAAAGAATCCAGTGGGGAAAATCATTATATTCTTTATACCCCCATAACCAGTACCTTACTTCATGAAGGCCACAGGGACTCTTCGCTGCCTTCAGCATGTCTACAACAGTAGTTTTCAACTTTGTGAGGCAAAATGTTATATAACAATTAATTTTGATCATCATCCCCCCCATTATTCTGAAAGTTAATGATCTATGTACACAATTTAAAATAATTTTAATATAACACTCTAACTTTAATATAAAGGAGAAATAAAAATAATTAACATAAACAGCATTAGTTCAATTTTTAACAATGCTTGGCTGTGATTACATTAGAAACAAAAAACTCTACAAATTTTGGGATAGTGGAGACAGCACTGAACTCCTCCGTCCCACACCCTATAGATAACTACTGGTCTAAACTCTTTCATGTGACTTGTAATGTTTTTATGCTCTGGACTCTCCTCACCTCTCCAGCCAATATTTTCACTGATCAACTCTCCTTGGGCTTGAATCCTCATAAACTACCTGAATATCCAATTTATACAATGGTTTCTCACTTACTGGTCTTTGAGCAAGAAGCCACTTTCTCGGGCTGGAACTCTTCATTATCCTCTCTCCAACTTTATCTGGCTAATTCCTTTTCATTCAGGTCTCTGCCTAGAAGTAATTTTCTCCAGGAGGCCTCCTCTGACATACCGTGAGCTGTGGCATCCTTCCAGAGCATCCCGAAATTTCCTCTATTACAGCACATATCACATTGCTTTGCAATTTTCTCTTTACCTTTCTGGCCACTCCCTGGACAATGAGTTTTTTGAGAGCATAGACTGTTTGTGGTCACTGTTAGGGCACACAATGATTGGCACAACATTGGCATTCATAATGACTTGTTAAAGGAAAAGGAATTTGGAAAGCATCAAAAACTAACTTAGTTAAACTCTTTTATATTTTTACTGAAGGACACCTTGGGGAAGGAAATAATGAAGTTGGGAGTACTACAGTCAGCTATTACTTTTTAGAAACACATTATTTTGGAAATGTGCACAAACATCAAAAATGCAAAATGTATTTTGAAAAAAAAATAAAATGTAAGAAACCTGACAAACATTACATCAGCCACGTTATTAAGATCAACATCAACAGTGATAAGTCATGTTGATAGTATGTACTCTTGGTGTGATATGATGAAAATGGCACCTTACCTCCGTTGTTTTCCTCCCCCAAACCCATAATCCCAGTCTAAACAGAAGAAGGACATCAGACAAATCCCAGTTGAGGGGCATTTTACAAAATACCTGACAAGTGCTCTGCAAAATTGTCAAGGTCATCAAAAACAAGAAAAGTCTGAGAAACTGTCATAACCAAGAGAAGCTTTTAAAAAGATAGAATGACTAAATGTAATCTGATATCCTAGATGAGATTCTGAAACAGAAAAGGGTAAAACCTAAGGCAATCTGAATAAAAGATGGACTTTTGTTAATAATAATGTATCAGTACTTCATCAGTCATAATAAATTTACCACGCTAAGATGTTAATAGTAGGGGAAACTGGTCCCATATGCAAATGGGACCTATCTGTATAATCTTTGCAATTTTTCTATAAATCAAAAACTGTTCTAAAACAAAAAGGTTTTATTTTTAATGGGCAAAAGATTTAAATACACATAGCATCCAAAAATAAGTGTATAAATGCAAAAAAACCCACGAAAATATTCTCAGCATCTTCAGTCATAAGGCAAATGCAAATGAAGCCATAATGTAATGCCACTACAGACACACCAGAATGGTTAAAATGGGCAGCTCTTTCTGCCAGCAGGTCCTGTCCCCATGATTTAATAAACCACCTTTTGCACCAAAAAAAAAGAAAAAAGAAAAAAAGAATGGTTAAAATGTAAATGTAAAAGAGTGGGAAGGTCAAGTGTTTGTGCGGACACAGAGCAACTGAAATTCTCAAACATGGATTATGGGAATACAAAATGATACAGTTGCTCTAAAAACCAAAGTGGCAATTTCTTATAAGTTAAACATACACTTTCACAGATCCAACAATTCCACTCCTAGGTAATTACCCAAGAATAATAAAATATATGCTCACTCACACATACATACACACATACATGTAATGTAAAATGATACCATCAATCACAAAAATAACAAAAATAAAAAAGCATTGTCACTTAGAAAATCATGAAAACCCTAAAATAACCACAGGTTTATGTCCTTAGGCTATGTATGCTAAAATATTTCAGGGTAAAGTATCATGATGTAGGCAACTTTTTCTCAAATGATTCAGCAAAACAAAAAAGGAAGGAGTAATGAAAGGAAGAAAGGGAGGGAGGAAGAGAGGATAGAGGACAGCAAATGTGGCAAAATTGTTAAAAACTGGTGAATCAAGAAGGTAAGGAGAGAGGGAGGAGAGAAAGCAACAAATAAATGTAAGTGGCAAAACATTAAAAACTGGTGAATCAAGATGAAGAGATGAATGAGTCATTTTATTCTTGTAACTTTCCTACACATTTGAAATTTACAGAATAGAAAGTTGTGGAATGGGGTGCCTGGGTGGCTCAGTCATTAAGCGTCTGCCTTTGGCTTGGGTAATGTTGGGGGGGTGGGCGGCCCTGGGATCGAGCCCCCACCCATTGGGCTCCCTGTTCTGCTCAGCGGGGAGCCTGCTTCTCCCTCACCCACTCCCCCTGCTTGTGTTCCTCTCTCACTGTCTCTCTCTCTTTCAAATAAATAAAATCTCAAAAAAAAAAAAAAGAAAGAAAGAAAGAAAGTTGTGGGGAAAAGCAAGATCAGTAATAGCACTGGTAAGATAATAGGAGTCAATTTTTATTTTTTTTATTTTGCTCTCTGGCTGAATGTTAGCCAGAGTACTTATGTTGCCTGAGTACTTACAATGTGACTGTCTTCACAGAACAGTCTGTGAACTGTGACATGTTTATTAAACTGTGAAGCGTTTATTAAAAGTTGCTCACAGGGGCGCCTGGGTGGCTCAGTCGGTTGAGCAGTAGACTCTTGATTTCAGCTGAGGTCATGATCTTGGGTGTCATGAGATCCAGTCCCCTGGGGGGCTCCAAGCTCAGCAGGGAGTCTGCTTCTCTCCTCCTTCTCCCTCTGCCCTTCTCCCTACTGGAGCATTCTCTCTCTCTAAAATAAATAAAATAAAATCTTAAAAAAAAAGTTGTTCAGGGGCGCCTGGGTGGCACAGCGGTTAAGCGTCTGCCTTCGGCTCAGGGCGTGATCCCGGCGTTATGGGTTCGAGCCCCACATCAGGCTCCTCTGCTATGAGCCTGCTTCTTCCTCTCCCACTCCCCCTGCTTGTGTTCCCTCTCTCGCTGGCTGTCTCTATCTCTGTCAAATAAATAAATAAAATCTTAAAAAAAAAAAAAAAAGTTGTTCAGATAGTTCAACTAAATTTAGGATTATATATTTAACACCAATACAACCCAGACGTAAAATAAAAAGTTCTATTAAACAACTCCTTTTGTACTCCATGACTCTAGATAGCCTCAACTTATTTGTCCAGTTGTTTTGGAATCATATGGACATTTTTATTCAGGATCAACCTTAAAAGAAGGCAGAGTAGGCAAAAGAGATAAGTTAACTAATTTTTTATTTAAAAGAATCATCCCAATGGCAGTCTGTATGTTTATTTCAACAATGGTACTGTTGGTCCAACATTTCTCAGAGTCCCACATTTGGAGCTTCAGAGCCTGTTTGTGAATCTTCTAATATAATCAATGTGGTTATTTTATTTTTACTTTTATTTTTCAGTGTGGTTATTTTTTTAAATTTTATTTTATTATTATTTTTTAATTTTTAGTTATTTATTTGAGAGAGAGACAGAAATAGCAAAAGATAGAACAAGCAGGGGAGGAGAGAGAGAAGCAGGCTCCCCACTGAGCTGGGAGCCAGATGCAGCTCCATCCCAGGACCCTGGGACCAAGACCTGAGCTGAAGGCAGACACTTAACTGCTTAACCGGACAGAGCCTCCCAGGCGCCCCTAAGTGTGGTTATTTTAAATACATCCACATTTCATTTAGGACAAAATGGCATTTGAACATGTGATCACTGAACTTATTTATCATTCTTCAAGACATATGACTGTTTGTATCTTTGAAAAATCATGGCTACCTTAATGAATTAAAAGTTGCCATCATAAGCTCCCCCTGCTTGTGCTTTTTCCCTCTCTCTAAAAAAGAAAAGAGAAAAAAAAAGTTGCCATCATAAATGCTATTCCAAAAAAAGTTCTGTGTCTATAAAATAAAATAAAATAAAATAAAATAAAACAAAATAAGAGCTCCTATTTTAGGCCAGGAGTTGCCAAATATTCTCTGTAAAGTTTCAGACAGTAAACATTTTAGGCTTTGCTGGTCGTATGGATTCTGTCACAACTAATCAATTCTTCTATTGTAGTAAGAAAGCAGCCACAGACAATACTTAAATGAATGAGCTTACTTCATTCCAATAAAATTTTATTTACAAAAACAGTTTGTGTAACACATCTGGCCCACAGGGCCCTTGTTTGCAGACCCCTGTTTTAGGCAATAACGGATAACTGACAAAAATACGTTGATCCTTGAACAACTTGGGGCTTATGGGTGCCAGCCCCCATGCAGTCGAAAATCTGTATATAACTTTTGACTCCCCCAAACTTTAACTACTGATAGCCTACTGTTGACCAGAAACCTTACTGATAACATAGTTAACACATATTTTGTATGTTAAGTGTATTACATACTGTATTCTTACAATAAAATTAGCTACAGAAAAAGTTATTAAGAAAATCATAAGGGAAATGTCACCTCGGTGGCTCAGTCGGCTAAGCATCCAACTCCTGTTTTTAGCTCAGGTCATGATCTCAAGGTCATGATCTCAGTGTCATGAGATCGAGCCCCACATCCGGATCCATGTTCACTTTGGAGTCTGCTTGAGATGGTTTTCCCTTCCCTCTCCTTCTCCCTCTTCTCCTCCCCCTGCCGCACCCACTGGTGAACTCTCTCTCTCTCTGTCTCTCTTAAATAAATAAATAAATAAATAAATAAATAAATAAGTAAGAGGCTCCTGGGTGGCTCAATTAGTTGAGTGGCAGATTCTTGTTTTTGTCTCAAATCATGATTTTGGGGTCCTGGGATTGGGTCCCACTTTGGAGTTCATGCCCAGTGGGGAGTCTACTTCAGGATTTTCTCTCTCCCTCTGCTCCTCCCCCTACTTGCGCACACACACGCATGCATGTGCGTTCTCTCTCTCTCTCAAATAAATGAATCTTTAATAAATAAATAAATAAATAAATAAATGTACTATACAAAATCTGCATGTAAGTGGATCCACACAGCTCAGACCTACCTTGTTCAAAGGACAACTGTATATAGCCTTCCAAAGTGACAGCAATTACTGGGATATATAATTTTGGGCTTAAAAATTTTTTTTCACCCACTGTTTACTAGTCAATAGTAAGGCATTTTAAAATCTTGTTTAAAAGCATTTTTTAACAGCATTTGAGTAAAGTATTGTACTGATGCTTCCTCTCCCAGAGGGGAAGCGATTATAATACAAGCACAGTTTTATCATTCAATCAGCAATAGCTGTGTTTTGATTTTTAAGATGATCATTAAAAGTAAAAGCACAATGCATCATCCACTGCTCCGAGAGTACTATTGTAGACTCCATTCTTCAGGAAGTAATCTGAGGTCACCTCACTTAGTATCAATATACTCTTTGTAAAAAGGGGGGCGGGGACACATAAACATAAAACACAGCAAGCATACACACAAAAAACTCAATGTCAAAATGAGAATGTGATCAATTAATAGTGAGTAAATTAATCTATCCAAAACATCAAAAAGAATACAAGGTGAAAGCAATCTACAGAGTACTTCTAGCATTGGCTATTCGTTTCATTGCCATATGGAAACATATTTCCTTGGCATTCACAAATTTTAAAAAATAAAACTAAAAATCTTTTCTCAGACAGAGATTGATGTTTATAAATGAAATGCTTTATATAAAGAGAAAGAACCATAACAGTTCTATTGAAACAAATGTTGCCTTTTTCTTTGTTCATTTAAAAACATTTGTTGGAATTAATGATTACAATTTTCACATCATCAAAAGAAAAGATATGAAATGGGGCCTGCACTAACATTTCATACTTACTGGACTATTTTTCCCTTTTGACATTTTCCCACTATACTTGTGATTCTCAAATGCAATCTTTGAATGCACCAACATCACTCGTGAATCTGTTAGAAATGCAGATTTTTGGACCTTACCCCAGACCTCCTGAATCAGACACACGGGAAGTGGGGCCCAGTGACAAGCCCCCAGGTATTACCAATGCACGCATAGGTTTGAAAACTACTGGTCTACCTCTAAGCAGATGCTTATGCAGCTACCACAAAAGATAAAGAGCCATACTCTTGGTTGTTGGGTCCTAGCACAGGCCCATCTCAAGTCTCTTCACTCATCCCATATTTTACTAGCTCAGATCTAAAGGAGGGGAGAGTGAAGATGGCTTCCAAATGCAAGCCCATACTCACTCATAACAGCTACTCTTCCTGCTCATCATCAACCGCCTAATCCACACGTAGATTTAACATAGTCGCATATGAGGCATGTACACTTTCTCACTCAGCTAAAACTCAAGGACTAGAAGTGCATAATGGGGACAGGGAGGAATACCATTTTTCATAAGAAGAATTACATAGCAATTGACTCCTAAACCATGTGTATGTATAACATCAATTGCAATAATATCTTAGGCATATTTTCAAAAGAGATCCTTTAGAACCTTCCCTTTTATAAATTCGTTTATATATAACATGTTTTTGTATACTGATGGGGAATAAAATGTCACCGAAATTACCGCACTATCAGAATGTGATAAAAATTCACCTCTTTCTAATGAATAAATAAAATCTCAAAAAAAATTTTAAAAAATTCACCTCCAAATATAGAAGGAGCACAAGAACACATTACTTTGAGTTTCTTTCTGTTTGGCCTTGACACCTGCTTGATCAAAGAAGTCACAGCCCTAAAAATTAACAAGCTCTTCTGAATTAAAACAATTTTTTAAAATCAATAAGGATGTAATGAATGAATGAAAACATACCCTATGCACTGTATTATAATAAGTATTAATTGGAGGGGAGGTTATAAATTAAAAAAAAAAAAGATACTGGGATAGACAGTTAAGATGTTCAGGGGACAGACAGCAGGGGGATCTGAGGTCAGCAGCAGGAACCTCCAGATGTGGAAACTGAACTGGTTTTTGAAGGATGGATGTGTAGGGAGATGGGAATGAAAATTCCAGATAGGCAAATGTTGTGAGCAAAGACTCTGAATATACTTGGCACACTTGAAGAATAACAGAGTAGACCAGTTTAGCTGGATAAGAACATCCATATAGGAAAAAATTGGTAAACTGGGTCCATTTTACTGTGGTCTTAAATGTCAGGCTGGGGCATTTGATTTCTTCTAAGAGAAATGAGGGACCATTTAAAATTCTAGGGACATAATGAAAGCAGTATTTTAGGAAGACTGATTTGACTAAAGGTGTCAAGTAGGTTTCGGCTGGGCTTCTGAAACTGTAAAATGTATATTAAATCACCTGGAATCCCATTAAAATGCAGATTCCAATGCAGTAGGTCTGGCGTGCAGGGTAAGATTTCTGTATTTCTAACACAGTTCTAGTGATACCCAGACTGTTGGTCCTCAGACAGCATTTTGAGTAGTGGAGAATTAGGGTAAATTTGTAAATTCAAGATATCCCCTAAGGTCTAATATTGAAATAGGAAGAGAAAGAACACCATAAACAAAATAACTTTTTTTTAATAAAAAGAAACATAGCTAAAAAGCTGATAAATAAAAAAAGAGAAATATTAAAATTATATTCTATTTGCCTTAAAAGAAGGCAGGAAAGAAAGAACCAAAGAACAACAATAGATTGGACAAATAGAAAATAGGCAAACCATAGTAATAATCACATGCAGTGAAATGGACTAGAGCCACACATATATGTGTGATTAATTGATTTTTTGACAAAGTCTCAGAAGCAATTCGGTGGAATCTTCTCAACAAATAGTATTGAAACAATTGAATATTCATGTGACCCATCCCCCCAAAAACAAACCCTGCACTATGTTCAAAAATTAACCAGAAATAAATCATGGACCTAAATGTAAAATATAATAAAACTATAAAACTTCTACAAAAAAGCTTAGGAGAAAATCTCTGTGACTTCAGTTTAAACAAAGATTTTTTTGCTTACAACACCAAATGCGCCACTCATAAAAAAAAAAAGAAAAAGAAAGAAGAAGAAAGAAGGAAAGAAAGAAAGAAAGAAAGAAAGAAAGAAAGAAAGAAAGAAAGAAAGAAATTCATCAAAATTCAAAACTTCTCTTTGAAAGACATCTTTAAGAAAATGAAAAGATAAGCCACAAACTAGGTGAGAATATCTGCAAATCATATATCTGATAAAAGATTTGAATCCAGAATTTATAAAGAACTCTCAAAATTCAATAATGAGAAATCCAACCACTCATTTAAAAGAAGGAACAAATGAAAAAAAACATGTTACAAATTTATGGTGCTAGTTTATTTATTTGCAAGGAACAGATAGTTCTTAATCAAGCAGCTAAAGTGAAAGTGGAGGCCATAAAAAAAGAACATAAGAGAATCTTACAGAAACAAATGCAGAGAGTATGGTACAATGCGTCCCAGGAAATGGAAAGGCACTAGGCACTGCTCTCTGCACCTCTCTGCTAGATGCTTTCCCATCTCCTTGTGCTTCCTTCTGCTTACTCTCTATCAGTTTGCCCATTACGACTTTCACTCCTGACTCTGAATTAACTTTCAGTTAAGTCTCAGTTCAAGTTCTCAAGAGAGGGTCACCTGGGTGGCTCAGTAGGTTGGGAATGTGCCTTCAGGTCAGGTCATGATCCTGGGGTCCTGGGATTGAGCCCCGCATCATTTGGTTCCCTACTCAGTGGGGAGCCTGCTTCTCCCTCTTCCTCTGCCCCTCCCCACTGCTCATGCCCTCTCTCTCTCTCTCCTACCCTCCCTGAAATAAATAAAGAAAATCTTCAAAAGATGTTTTAAAAAAAAGTTCTCAGAAAGAACCAGCTTGGATCAGTATTTGGATTGGCCGCCAGGGTCAGAAGTCCATCTCTGGTTCAATCATTTATTACCTAGACAGAGACTTTCTTATAATATTTCAGAGTCTATGAGTGAAAGGAAGAGGGACAGTTCAGCGTGGCAAACAAACTGATGACAAATCTGTTAAAATGACTGGCAGGAGAGACTCCCAGTTTCAGCTGAGGCCTCTATTGTTTGCTTAACAGATGTCAAGTACTTCCCTTGCTCTAAAGGTGTGTGCTTTTCTGAGCATGTTAAAACAGTGAGAAACCAGTTCTGTCAGTCCTAAGGTATCATCCTCCTCCAGACATCTGAGTTGATGAAAAAATCACTGAGGTGGAAGAGCAGGTGGTGAGGTCTGCTCCCTGAGTTGCTATGCCTTTCCTTCCTCCCAGCCCACATGCATGAGGCAACATGGGAGTTCTTATCCCCCAGAGGAGGTTTTAAGGGAGTCACTTGGACAGCTTGAAATGTGGGGGTATATGGGAATTGTCTCATTTTGAAAAAGCTCTAAGTGAAAGGTTGTGGCTACATTAGGCACAGATGGCAGAGCAGAGGGAGGGGAGGGCAGGAGAGAGAGATGCAGGTCCAGGAGGGAGCCGTACTCAAGCCGGTGTGGACATGGGGTGGGAGTTGGACAAAGTACGAGCCTACAGGAGGAAACTGGCTTGGCTTTAAAGGGTGCCTGCCCCTTTTAAGAGCTACACCATCTCAAATGTGGATCCACTGATGTGGACTCAATTTTTTCCTATCTAAGAATTATCTGAAATTGAGAGCTGATCAAGATTTTATCCAAGGTGTAGGGAAGGATGAATCTTCAGAGCTGGTTTAAATGGAGAATGGGGATGGGGGGCGTGGCGGGGGGGGTTTGCTTGCACCCTTCTAGTCCAACAACTTCTTCATTTTTTAATTTTTTAAATTTTCCCGATAAGATAAAGCCCTCTGCTTTATTCACGTTATTTGTACATTCCAGCAAGCTGGGGGGGGGCATGGGAAGGGGAAGAAACCACAAAGACAGCCACAAATGTACAGGGGTAATGTATTATAAACGGTTGTTCTCTTTTTTGGTTAAAGAAAAAAAGAACTTTATAATCAATATCCCACTCATAAATAAAAGTGAGATAGAAAAATTTGTTTTTAATCTAACATTTATGTGTATATTCTCATTTCATATGTACAGTTTATTTGGGTATTACTACCATCCACTGGCAGAATACCTAAAAGGAAAAACAAACATCAGGAAGGAAAAAGCATTACCAAGAGGAAGCTCAAGAAGATGGGTTCAGGAGGGTGGATGGCCCACCAGGCACCAGGCCAGGCAGGTCAGTGGAAGCAGACTGTGTGCGGGAAGGCCCTGTAGCTCTCCTCCAACTCCTACAGCTCATCAATTTAATTCTCCTCGTCCTCCCTATGCTAAACGCACTGGCATAGCTCACGAGGAAGAATGCCCCCAGGGTGGCCTCTCCGGCACCGTCCGGCATGTCCACGTTGCTCACAAGTGTGGGCTGGCAGGCCTCCTGCCCTCTGGAATTCACATCTTCAACCATCTGGTCATCCACTCTCTCTTCACAGGTGAGGAGCAGATCAAACAGATCTTCACCATTCTGGAACCTTTCTGGCCAGCGTTTGTTTCTCTTATTTCTGTCCAATATATGTAAAATGCCATTCTGTCCTTCCTAAGGAGATCATTGTACATCTAACCTTAAGTAGTTTTGAAATCATAAATATTTGGCTTGTCACGTGCTGGTCCTGTCAACGACACATGAGTTCCTGTTCCAAAGAACCAGACACAGAATCCTCGTATGCTGAGGATGTTGTGTGCCTCCATGCTCAGGTTCTGGCTGCTCGGGCACACCACCACCACCCACAGCAGCAGCAAAGACACCGCGTGCCCTCCAATGCACTCTTTAAACCACCAGCAAATGCAAAACTATGTCACCCGAATGGTGGTTGCAGATTCCAGGCACTGATTAATTGGAGAATAGTCTAGCATCCTGAAAGCAGAACTTGGAGTTAAAGATTTGTTTGGTTTTTAACTTCTATCTCTTTCTCGAAATAAAACTGTGCTTCATTTGGGATTTAGAACCCAACATGAAACCTGCTAGAAGCTCCAATGAAGTAGAAGGGAAAGAGGGAGATATATATTCTTCCGTAAAGCTGCACAAATTTCCTAATGGAAGTTTATGACAAATTGGAGAATGGAGAAGCTAGCTGAGTAATATTACGTACTTCTGCATCGTCAAGTAAAAGCAATCCTGCAAACTCAGTTCAGTTTAGCTAAACTAAGTGAAGATAAGCACTACCCCAGCCCCACCCTTAGCTTCACCACAGGAGCCCAGAAGCCGAATTGGGAGGTCAGTCACACAAACCAAAAGGTTTGCATTCCCTACTGTGCCCAGCCATCTGGGATTCCACTAAGCTTCTGAAAGACTCCATTGTAACTACAGATTCTTATCCAGTATCCTAGTACATCATTTTGTTTAGCAAACATTTCTCATGCTGTTAAGTTAATTCATTCAATTTTTTTTGGTTTCTTCTTGCAGAGCCTTCTCCATGTCTGGCACTGTTCTATAAGCTCCTCATGGAAGTTATATTGGAGTATATGGCAGTGCAGGTAATAAATAATACAATGATTAAAGTATATCAGATGATAATAAATGTTTTACTAACAAAAAAATGGGAGGGGAAGGAATAGAGATTGCTGGGAAAATGAATTTAAAATAGGGGGCCAGAGAACGCCTCCTTGAAAAGGTGACATCTTGGGGCACCTGGGTAGCTCAGTCGGTTAAGTGTCTGCCTTCAGCTTAGGTCATGATCCCAGAGTCCTGGGGTCCCACATTGGGCTCCCTGCTCAGTAGGGAGTCTGCTTCTCCCTCTGACCCTTCCCTGTCTCGTGCTCTCTTTCTCTCTGAAATAAATAAAATCTTTTTTAAAAAGAAAAAAAAGAAAAGGTGACATTTTGAGCAAAGACTTGAAGGTAGGATCATCTCGGAATATTCAAGAACAGCAAGAAGTTATTATAGCTGGAATAGAAGGAGAAGGAGAGGGAGAGGGAAGGGCAAGGTGAGAGAGGGAACTCTTAGCTACTGTGAAGATTTTGGCTATTACTCTGAATGAGATGGGAAGCTATTCAAGGGCCAAGGAGTGACATGACCTGCCTACGTTTCAATAGGATCATTCTGGATAAAGATGATAGGGGATGGAGTGCCAGGGGCAGCCAACCACCTTGGAGGCTCTTGAAACACCCCAGGCCACAGATGATAAAGGCCAGGACTGTGGGTCAGGGTGGCAGCCCTGGAGGAAATGAGGATGGGAGGAATAACCAGATTCTGATAAATAACTCCCTGAATGCCATACCAAGGTGTTGTGCTTGTATTTGGCACAGGGAAAACAGAACGGCAAATGCAAAACATATTTAAATTCAACAACTAACCTATCAAGGGCAATTTGAGTATTTTAGGAGTATTTTATATTAGTAAAGTCTACAGGTGCTTTTCAAGTATAAAACTTTCAGGTATAGATATTCTGGAAACCAGAAAAGCCTTTAAACAATTTAAAATTCATATCAGATTCTTTGAAAGCATTTATGAATTTGACAAAGTATCTTCCACAAGGAAAAAATACCCTAGAAGGAAAAGAAATTAGATTTTCTTTTAAAAAATACACCAAAGGAGATATAAATAGAAAACAGCTGAAAATACACCTAGATGTCACAATGTGCCAGATTATCATCTGATATTTTTTTTAAAGATTTTTATTTATTTATTTGACAGAGATAGAGACAGCTAGCGAGAGAGGGAACACAAGCAGGGGGAGTGGGAGAGGAAGAAGCAGGCTCATAGCGGAGGAGCCTGATGTGGGGCTCGATCCCATAACGCCGGGATCACGCCCTGAGCTGAAGGCAGACGCTTAACCACTATGCCACCCAGGCGCCCCTATCATCTGATATTTCTAATAAAGATCTAGTACCAAAAGTACCAAAGCTCAATGCTAAATGACACAAACCATTTTCCAATGAAGAAAGGGCAATCAGTAGAAATAAGAAAGGACCCCCGTTAAAAAAGCACAAAATATGGCATTAAATGTATGTGACTTTAAAAGAGATTAAGAACTGCATAGCAGAGGTCTTCCCTCTAATATGGTAACAGAGATAGAGACAGACAACTATAAAAAATGCTACGTATTCATGAAGGATAACATAATATAAATTTGAGAATGGAATAATACAAAGCAGGAGACATTTTTGAAATGTCATCAAACAGTGCCAGTGAATATTTTTTCTGCCAAGGAACAGCACGAGGGAATGTTTTATTCAAGAGTATCCAAGGAAGTAAGATATATTTAAACGGGACATGTCTCAGCTATATCAAAAATTTTTAATGAAAAACAGAAAAGCAGCTTCTGGGAATAAAAGTGTTACATTTTTGTTCTGGGAATCAAAGTGCTATGTTATGTATACTCTCATAAAATATGATTAGAGGTATCCCTGGCTTTTTGAAAGTTCATGTTATGCCACTTTGTTTTTTTGAAAGACTGACATTAGTACCTGTTTGTGCTAACTGAAAGAAATCCAAAGAGGATTTTTGCTTTTTTTTTTTTTTAAAGATTTTATTTATTTAATTGACAGAGAGAGAGACAGCCAGTGAGAGAGGGAACACGAGCAGAGGGAGTGGGAGAGGAAGAAGCAGGCTCCCAGTAGAGGAGCCTGATGTGGCGCTCGATCCCAGAACTCTGGGATCACGCCCTGAGCCCAAGGCAGACGCTTAGCGACTGAGCCACCCAGGCGCCCCAGGATTTTTGCTTTTAAGAAGAAAGGTGAAAAGCGAAAGTAGTGTTCAAATGCTGAAGGCATTGAACACCTGAAGCAGAGACAGTGACCCACCGAGCTCCTTCCCAAGAGCTACACTCAGCATCTGAGCATCAAGACATCAGAACTTTGAACTGTGTCTGTGAGCATCTGGGCTTTATCCTGATTTATTTTGTGCATCCATTAGCAAGATGTGTCCTAAGGTCTCAGAAAAGCCTAAGAAAGGTGATTTTTTGGGTCTGGGAAAGCTAAAAAAATTCTTCCATATAAATCAATGGTAATTGCTTCTTTACTTTGCGTCATTTCAGCTTATGAAGGGTTTCATGGGAACATTTTGCTTTCAAATTGACGGGGGAAACCTGTACTTAGTACTTAATAGCTCGCTTCTCAATGATCAAATGAGACAGGCCAAACAACAGAAATTTAACAATTATTTTACATTGTCATCAGGTAGCCATGATTATTAGCAGTGCAACATGCCTTTTTGGTCTTTGTTTTTTCCTTATCTTTTTCCTAAGTAAAATAAAGGAGGGTTGATCTCTCCAGAGGGAGAGGAGAGAGAGAGTGATTATAATAAATTACATATGCTCCTTTACTATTTAGGACAAATGTTTATATCATCCTCTTTTCCCCATCAAATTTGTCTACCAGCCTTGGGGATATCCTTTATGTTCCCTGATAGCTTCTGGAACATCCCACTTTCTCTCCAATTACATCACTTGTGGCAACTTCAAAATCCCTGTCCATGATTTTTTGATGACCTGACTTCATATTTTCTCAGTCTCATTGACTTCTTGCCACCTACCTTCCTTGGGTATTGAATCTGCTCAACCTCTCAGATTTTAAATAAATGTCCATCCCCAGCCATCACCTCTTCTCTCGTCATTTCTTCCATTCTACTGAATCTGGTATTTGTCCTCAGAGTAATATAAATTCCATCAACTCTCAACTAGTAGTGCTATGGTTAAGGCCACGGATTGTAGAGTCAGTCTGCCTAGGTTTAAATCCTGACCCTCCTTTCACTAGCTCAGTGACCAGAGACAAATTACTTAATCCCTCTATGCCCTAAATTTCTCACAGGCTTCCTCTGAAGGTTAAATGAGATAATCTACATAAACCTAGCACACATTAAATCCGTGATGAACATTAGCCAGCAGTATCAGTATTCCAATTGGCTTTGCTTGTCCTTTGTGGAGCCTGGTTACCACAGTGATCTTGGTTTTATCCCACTCTGCTTGGTACTAGTCCCTTCCATTGTTCACTTTTTTCATCTCAGCTCCTGGATTGATTTAAACCTTGATTACTTCCTGGACCTAGCTGGACCCTAACTTTAAACCACCACGGACACTCCAGAATTTTTTTTAAGATTTTATTCATTTATTTGAGAGAGAGAGAGAGCACAAGCACGGGTGGGGAGGAGGAGTGGGAGAGGGAGAAGCAGACTCCCCACTGAGCAGGGAGCCCGATGTGGCCTTATAGGACTCAATCCCAGACTCTGGGATCATGACCCAAGCTGAAGGCAGACTTTTAACCCACTGAGCCACCCAGGCGCCCCAGGAATTTTTTTATAATTAATCTCTCCTTGAGTCCTTATTCTATTCCCCACGACAGTTACTCTAAACCACCTTTATTTTCCTAAAGTTCTCAAAGCTTGCCCTGCCTGAAATATTTTTATGACACGAGGTTGTCTCCTACTTCACCAGAAGACAGAGACCACCTGTTACAAAGAAAACTTCTCCTATACTTTTTGTTTCTTCCCATGAAGAAGGAACCCAATGAATGTAACTCTTGGCCTCTCTGCCATGAGGTACTCACTTTACCTTAGGGGAAGTGGAATGATTCACTTGATTGGTAAGTTTGTCCAGAATAAACTAGCATTCCCTAACCAGCCTTTAGATCTCTTGGCAGCCAGCCAGCCCACAAAGTCCGGACCAATCACTCTCTCACTGTCCATAAAATGTACAAGAGGCCAGGTCTGTTTCTAGAAGGCCTGGGAAAACCTGTAGTTTGGAAAGGGAGTATAACCCTGAAGGGTTATACTAAAGGGACTAATTTTAAAAATCTATCAAGCTATCAGAGGACACGGTAGAATCTTAAATGCATAATACTAAGCGAAAAAAGCCCATCTTAAAAAGGCTACATATTGTACCACTCCAGCTATATGACATTCTGAAAGAGGCAAAATTATGGAGACAGTAAAAAGATGAATGGTTGAGAGAAGTTGGGGAAGGAGGGATGCACAGGCAGAGCAGAGAATTTTTAGAGCAGTGACATAATTCTAAATACTATACTGGTGGATACATGTCATTATACATTTGTCCAAGCCAATAACATGTACAACACCAAGAGTAAACTCTGTGGTAAACCATGGACTTTTGGTGATAATGATACATCAATGTAGAGTCATCCGTTATAACAAAAGTACCACTCTGGGGCAGGACGTTGCTAGCGGGGCAGGCTGTGCATGTGTGGGGTTAGAGGATATACAGGAACTCTTCTCTGTACTTTCCACTCAATTTTTCTGTGAATCTAACACCACTCTAAAAAATAAAGTCTATTAAAACACACACACACACACACACACACACACTTATGCTAGGAAGGAGGTGTCCTTGTCTAACAGAGGCTATTTTTTAAAAAATACAGATTCTTAGGCCTTGTCTCAAACTATTAAATCATTACTGCAGGAAAGAACATAGGAATCAGTATTTTTTTTGCATGCAGTTGTTAAATAATAATAAGCACCCAGGTGATTATTTTGATCAGACAAGTTTGGGAAACACTGGCTTAGCCGATTCTATAGCTGAAAGCAGTTATAGCGGCTGATAGCCAAGATTGGTGAGCAGAGTTCACTCTAAATGCAGCTAAAGGCAGTAGTATCCTTCCACGTTCCATTTGTAGTTAGAAGGCTACATAACATGCTTTGACCAATGGAATGTGAATGGAAGTGATGTAAGTAAAAGAGGTGTGTGCTACTTCTGGGCAGAAGTTCTTAGAGGCAGGGTGTAACTTGTTACATTCCCTTGTCCCTGCTGTGCGAATCATGGAAGAACCTGTGGAGATTGTGTCCTCCTAGTTCATTAAGTGAATACAGTGTGAACAGAACTCCCTGCCAATCCATACTGGCTGTATAGTGTGAGTGAGAAATAAACTGCTGTTGTCTTAAGCCACTAACATTTTGAAGCTCTTTGTTACTACAGCATAATTTACCCTATCATTACTGATACAAGCTTCAAACTCTACAAATTTCTAAGCTTCGCAAGAAAACAATATCTCAAATTCCATTCTGAGAGAGGAATTAAAATGAATAGCAAATTATCCCCCTAGAAATGGAAAATTCCAAGTGCCAAATTTAACATCCGATTAAGTTTATGTTCACAGGACATAGATTCCTGAGTCTTGTATCAGACCAAGTATCTTGGTAAAGCTAAAACTTAGAATCTCTCTGACTCCAGAAGGATTGACCTGGTATCTGACAACACCAATTAATGGGCTTTGGGAACACAATTTTGCCTGGAATGACAACACCAGAGACTAGGGAATAGCTTTTTCTAAATTTGATGGGTATGGGTACAGTGCTGGAATAATTTTGTGTCTTATTAACTTTTTTTTAAAGATTTTTTATTTATTTATTTGAGAGAGAGAGAGCACACACAAGTGGGATAAGGGGCAGAGGGAGAAACAGACTCCCTTCTGAGCAGGGAGCCTGACACAGGGCTCGATCCTGGACTCCGGGATCATGACCTGAGCCGAAAGCAGCTGCTTAACCAACTGAGCCACCCAGGCGCCCCCTTACTGACTTTTTTGATTGTCTAGAAACTTAATGAGAGACTTGGTATTAAATTAATACAATTTTTGTCCATGCTACAACTGTTTACAAAAAAATTCAAACCCTATTTAGCCTTGAAAAACCCTCTAATTGAGTAAAATATGAATTGGAAAGGATGAATTCTGGACATTATATTTCTTTGAAGTTTAAATCTCAAGGGCGAGAGAATCTGAGTTTGGTCAGTAATTTCTCTCGACAAATTTTTAAGGGGTTTTAATCTTTAGACTTCTATTTTCCTTGGGAATTTGATAATGGGAGAGAGTTTGTGGTCAAATTTGAAGGGTCTCTGTGTTGACTGTATTTTATTATTGAAGTATCTTGATGGTGCTATATAATCTCATTATAAGCCCTCTTATATGTGAGATCAAACAATACTACTGAATATAATTGGTAAGGAAAATAGAGGACGGAATTTTCAGATTTGGAGTTTTTATAATTAATATACTATTTGTGGTAGTTATAACGTGGCCTGTTTTCTGTCGTGTCCCAGCAGCTTCTCTCTCATGTAGGGCTTGGTCCTGCTAGGGAGCTCAGGTTGGTTGTGAAAGCACATACAGCTTAGACCATCCCAGCACCATCCCGTACAGCCTAGGACAATTCCAGCACTATCTGATCTTCCCATAGTTCCCTGTGTTTACCTGAAAAATTGGGCCTACAAAGCTTCTCCTCAATTTTGGCTGCTACCCTTAGATGAACTCTCTAAGCTTTACACACCAAGTGGGACTCCTTTTTGGGGCATCTTTTTGTAATCTGGTGTTTTGTTTTGTTTTGGCTTTCTTGACCTTCTATCACATATGAGTCTTCTTGCTCTCATGATGTACGCCCACCTGCATATATTTGGAAGTTCATACCTTACTACCTAAACTTGTTATTAATGTTGTTTGTGGGTTTTATATTTTGCTATTTTTTTTTTTAAGAGAGAGAGATAGAGCAGTGGCAGGGGGAATGAGGAGAGACAGAGGGAGAGGAAGAGAGTGAATCCTAAGCAGGCTCTGCACCCAGCAGGGAACCCCATGCAGGGCTCAATTCCATGACCCTGAGATCACAACCTGAGCTAAAATCAAGAGTTGGACATTTAACCAATTAATTCACCAAGGCACCCCTATTTGATAATCAACTTGCTGTTTTTATAGGAACATATGGGGGGAACATTTAAAAACTATGCCACTTTCAACTTCTCAAAATGCTCTTTGCTTTTTTCTTGACCCTTTCATGTAGCAAAGATAATTATATGCTCACCAAATCTCTTTTCTTTCTTTTTCAAAGAGATCTTATTTATTTATTTGAGAGAGAGACAGACAGAGAGGGAGAGATAGCATGAGCAGGGTGAGAGGCAAAGGGAGAAGCAGACTCCCCTACTGAGCAGGGAGCCCGATGCATGACTCTATCCCAGGACTCTGGGATCACGACCTGAGCCTTAGGCAGATGCTTAACCGACTGAGCCACCCAGGCACCCCCAAATCTCTTCTCATATTTCTTATATATTCCCTGTCCCTCCCCTTTGCCCCCTCCCCCAATTAAGCATGACCAGGGGATTAGTTCTGCCTAGTGAAGTAACAGGTGTCACTTCACAGGGGTGGCAGCAAGAGCCCTCTGCATCACTCCTTCATCTTTCTCTTCCCCCCTGGTTATGAGCATATAGCCCAAGGACTAAAACAACCAGGCTAAATGGGTCTCAGCATGGAGGATAGCAATCTACAATAGAGTTTGCACTAGTGAGAAATAAACTTCTATGTCTTATGTCACTATTCTCTTGGCGGTGGTACTACAGCATAAACCCAGACTACCCAGACACTGCCTCATCTACTTCCTCTATTATCCCCTTTCACCTCTTCCTTGTAAATATGCTCAAGTATCTCCCATCCAAAAAAAAAAAAAACCTTCTCCCGATCCTACTATACCTTAAATTATCATATATCTTCCTCTTGTTCACTGATACATTTCTGGAAGTAAAATCTGTATTTGCTACTTCCACTTCCTCACTACCCACTCACTCCTTAATTCCTGGGGATCTGGCTTCTGCTTTCTTCATTTTTCAAAAACTATTTTCTTTAAGATTACCAATGATCTCCTACTTTTCAAATCACAATCAACCCTGCTCGACCTCTCTTCTACCAATGCCCCAAACTCTGGTCAAATGGTTTTAAATCTCTTTATGATCACAGGCTCCTTTGAAAATCAGATAAGTTATGGATCTTATTCTCAGAAAAATCACATATACATATATACCAACTTTTCATAGATTTCAGAGATTTTGATCAGCACACTCCCCCAAAGCCCATTCATAATTAACCTAAACATCTCTGTACCTTGGGTAAAGAATTCTGCTCTGGTCTGTAACTAAGAAACAAGAAAGTGAAGAAAGTCATCCATTCCCACAAAATAGTCACATGGAATTTTCTTCACATCCCAGTGTATTTTCCTATACCACCTACCCTAAAGTTTTGTCTCTCCTTTATTTTTTGCAATTCTGTAGTGGCTTCTTATACCGCCTATTCTCTCATGCATCTCTCTCTTCATTCAGTCATGCAGTACTTGGAGAATAAAAACCAACACTGTGTTCCTCTTATCCCAAAGGATATGACAGCGTACTCGGGAAAGAGATATGTTCACATCAAAACTTGAGTAATAATGGGCTCCTGGCTGGCTCAGTCAATAGGGAAGGTGACTCTTAATCTCAGAGTCATGAGTTCAAGCGCCACACTGGGCATGGAGCCTATGTAAAATAAAATAAAATAAAATTTGAGTAATAAAATAAGGAAGAATATGAATAAGTGGGAGACATATTGAACTATTTCTGAGGAAGTGTAAGATACTGATTTCTGTTGGAGAGGGAATGCAAACTAGACCTTGAAAGATGGGTTGGGCTTTTCTGTAAGTGGATAGAAGGAAGAATGGTGTGTCAAATGGAATAGAAGGTTATTATGTAAGCAACAAGAAATATGTAAATATAAATAGAATGTTGGAGAGATCACAAGTAGGCCCCACATGGGCTGACCAGAAAGGATATAAAGTTAAATAAAAACAGAATGCTAGGTTGGGGCCAGTCCTGTGTTAGCCCTGAGCACCAGGTTAGAGTCTGGGCTTTATTTCGTGACTAACAGGGAGACACCGAATATTTTTGAGCAAAGGAGTGACAAAATAAAAATGATCTTCTCAGAGATTAATCTGCTAAGAGTATTTCATGGAGTGATAAGGGACTGGCCAAAAGGAGAAAAGTTAGGAGACTGTGCAATAATCCATGATTTGAACTTGTGAACTGTTTGTGAAGACCAATCTTAGCAAAAGGGGCACAACTGATGTAGGAGGCATGAGCACGTGTTGCTTAGATCTCCCTTCATCTGTTAGAATG
Source organism: Ailuropoda melanoleuca (assembly GCF_002007445.2). Classification (NCBI taxonomy): domain Eukaryota; kingdom Metazoa; phylum Chordata; class Mammalia; order Carnivora; family Ursidae; genus Ailuropoda; species Ailuropoda melanoleuca. The sequence continues at coordinate 78,849,466 of NC_048221.1, read as the reverse complement.
CAGTCAGCTAAAAGCCTCCAGCCGCAGCACCTTCAGGACCCACCACAGCAGTATTCTAGCTGAGGTCATTATCTTCCCTTGCAGCTCCCACCAATGACTGACAGACACAGCGGTACTAGGGTCTAGCCATGTCTACCTAAGGCAGGCCTTCTCTAACAGGCGATCTTTGGTCTGAAGCTCCCCAGTGGGTTGGCTGAGACTTTGCTAGCTTTACATCAAAGTCTGAGGCTCTCATCATCCAATCCTGTTTCCTCGCCACTTTTTTCTCAGGTGTCAGCATCCAGGTCTGCACGCTCTCCCAATCCACCTTCCTCCACCTTTACCTCTCGTACATGTGACATCCACTCCCCAACTAATATAAAAATACTTTGGCTGAGGGTTTTAGAGGGGAGGGGGGTGGGGGGATGGGCTAGCCTGGTGATGGGTATTAAGGAGGGCACATAATGCATGGAGCACTGGGTGTTATACGCAAACAATGAATCATGGAACACTACATCAAAAACCAATGATGTACTGTATGGTGACTAACATATCATAATAAATTTTAAAAAATAATAAAATAAATAAAAATACTTTGGAAATACATGAAAAGTTACACATTATAAAATTCACATGAGTAAAAACTAAATTGATAGCAGCACTGAAAATGTGTCTAGGAAAGGCATATTCTAAGTTTAATTATTTCATGCATTAGAAAATTAAGAAATGTGATAACAGTGATTTATGTATTGAGAAAAACACCCAGGTCACTGCAAGTTTGAATAAATTTTCTGGATGCTGAAATCTTTTCTCTTATTTAACTTGAGATTAAATAAGAGACTAAAGTAGCTATTTGAACACTTCTTTATTTAGAGGAGCCAATTTATTTTAAAGGGAACATTTTCATCTCACAACTGAAAGTAATAATGGGATAAATGGGAGGAGCAGCGCAGTTCTCTGAGACAAGTGCTGCAGCTGGGGTTCAGCAAATATCAAAGTCAGTACAGACTCTAAAAATATGTCCATCAGAAAAAATTCTTGAAGTTTCTTTTGAATATATTTTATGTTTGTGTTCATGAGACATATCTGTGAAAATGAAAAGATATTCTTGCCATGGCAGTATTGAAATGTATATGTGTATATATATATATATACATGTATATGTGTGTATATATATATATATATGTGTATATATATATATAAATGTATATGTGTGTATATATATGTATATATATTAGTAGTATATATTATATATATACATATCTGAATTCAGTTTTCAGTACTGAAATGTGTATATATGTGTGTGTATATATATGCATATATATATATATTAGTAGTATATATTATATATATACACATATCTGCCACGTAATACACTGACTTGATAATCAGAATGTAACGGAAACTCTATATGACAGACCATCTCACACAATCAGCTAAACATAACCACTCTTCCTGTTTTGTTTGATGGGGGAAGTTATAATTACATGCTAGAGGTATATTTTGTATGTGTGTTTAGGCTGAGGAGATTAGTTGGTCATTCAGTTTCAACTGTTCAGTGGTAATTTAGGAATGAAATTGTTACATTAAAGTAGTTTTGATCTAATAAAGAACTGTTGGTTAAAGGTGCCATCATTTCCTTCCCATTTTTAACTGCTATCCAATACAACAGTTTCCTTTTGAAGCAGATCTCAGTAGAGGTTGAAACATTTCAATGATATAAATTCAAATTATTGGGCATCTGGGTGGCTCAGTTGGTTAAGCGTCTGCCTTTGGCTCAGGTCATGATCCCGGGGTCCTGGGATAGAGCCCTGTATCAGGCTCCCTGCTCAGTGGGGAGTCTGCTTCTCTCCAACCACCCCCCCTCCGTCCCAACCCCCTGCTCATTCTCTCTCTCTCAAATAAATAAAATTTTTAAAAGAGATTAATTCAAATTATTGCCTCATTAATAAAACATTTTAAATAATTACATAGTCTTCCTAAACCTCTAACATGACCTCTCTCCTGCCAGCTTCCCATTTTATACATTCTCTTCCCCAAATTATTTTCCTCCTTACTCTACAAATTCCCACCTTTCTACTTTTTCCTCACACCTTTCACATCTTTTCCACAACTCTCTACTCTCAACTGAGGACATTGCCTCATACTTCTCTGAGGAAATAAAAGCCATCAGAAGTTGCTCATTTTGGGGAGACACAGACAATGGCAGCCTTGCAGCCCTCAAGGAGGGTTCTTCTCCCTCCATTTTGCTATGCCTTCTCTGGCCTGGCCATCAGCTTGCCCTGGAACATGGCATGGAACTCAGGGATGTGGCACTGAGCCAGGTCTCAGGATTCTGCCCTCCAAGAAAATCTTCCCATGATTGGATAGGACCCCAGATAAAAATTCAAACCTTCAACCTGTTCGTTTTTTCATCCCTGAAAATGAATCACCCTTGGAACAGAAGCTAAGATAATTAAGACAAGAAACACAAGAATGGAACCAACAGTCTGGGCAAACCAGAATTTGACATTTCATAAGGAAAAGTAAGAATTTATTCACTCATAACTAAAAGTTAAAGGCCTGGGACTGAGAGCCGGATCAGGTCAAAAAAGCAAAATTAGATGCAGAAGAAATGGCTGACTTTTTAAGGAACTTTTAAGTAAAAATTTTCAGAAGCACGTGTATTATAAGAGACTGGTACAAGTGTAATTTTCCCATCACCTTCTTCATGGGAAAAATGGCCCTGGGGAGGGTTTGGAACAAGCTTAGACTGAAACAAGCTTAGAGCCCATCCTGGTTCACCCACCAGTGTCCGAGTTTCTAGGAGAAGCAGCTGCTTTGGGAGTTCATTTTATAAGGCTCTAAAAACCTGTGAGCGAGGGATGCCTGGGTGGCTCAGTCAGTTAAGCATCTCCGTTTGGCTCACTCAGGTCGTGATCCCAGATCCCTGGAATGGAGCCCCGCCTCAGGGTCTCTGCTCAGCAGGAAGCCTGCATCTCCCTTTCCCTCTGCCTCTCCCCTCCACTGGTGTGTTCTCTCTTTCTCTCAAATAAATAAATAAAATCTTAAAAAAAAAAACCAAAAACCTGTGAGTGAACTGAGTTCCACACCTTTTTCGTGGGGGCCCCCTGCCTTATGTCAGCACAGGGTAGACTGTGAGAACGGAGTTCCTGGTGAGCCATGGGCCACACGACTCTTCCCAATTGTGGATTCCAAGCTGGTCCTCGGTCACAGAATGATATTAAATAAAGCCCAAGCATGTGTACCTGCAAAAAAAAAAAAAGAAAAAAAAAGTTGCTCATTTTTGGATTCCCAAATATGTGTGTCTTCTCCTTCTTCCCTCCTGTTTCAATGTAGGGAGCATCTCTCCTCCTATCATTTCACTCCTGGTGTGGATCCAATCCCTCACTCTCCATCATCCCTCCCTTTCTAATGAATAATGCTGATCCCAAAATAAACATGTGCCAATATCTGTCATGTGTAAAAAGCCTCTTCTTGATTTCTATCTGTAAGCTACCTTTCCTTCTTTTGCTTCCCCTCACAGAAAACTTCTTGAAATATCCTATCTCTACATGCTGTCTCTACTCCCTCACCAGGTCACTCTTGAATCCTCTCAGATCTAGCTTCTTTGTCCCACCATGCCTCGGACATTGTGTATCAGAGTCAATGCTTACTTCCATACTGCCAAATCCACTGGCCACTTTGGTCCTTATTTTTCTTGATTCTTCAGCTGCATCTCTCTCCCTGGAAACATTCTACCCTGTTAGCTTCTGTGATGCTATTCTGTGCAGGAAAGAGTTAACGTGGCAGGCCTGGGATTGCTATCCTTTGAAGGGGCTTGCAAGGTTGGCCCTTGGCTAGCATTTGAAAACTTGATTTTCTGTAGTGCTCCCTTCTCCCCTAATTGATAATGATGGCTCACTGTGCCCAGACAGAGGGTACCTATATGATCAACCCAGATAAAAATCTTGGGCACTTTGTCTCTAATGGGCTTCCTTGTACAGAAACATCATACACATATTATTGCACTTTCACTGATAGGGGAAGAGTGTGCTCTATACGACACCTCACTGGAGAAAGAGGGCATGAAGCCTGCTCATGGATTCTTCCAGGCTCCACCTGTGTCTTTTTCTCTCATGATCTGGCACCATGTATTTACTGTAGCACTGCGATAATCTTAGCCATGAGTACAACTATATGCTGATTCCACTGAACCTCCTAGGGAATAAGCAAACACAGAGCTGGTCTTTACCCCTTGGTCCTGGTTTTCCTTCTTATACTCCTTTATTGGTTTCTCATGCTCTGTCACACTTGGAGCCTCAAGGTTTTACTCTCTTCTCTATCTACACTGTTTTTCAGATGGTCTTCCTTGGTCCCTTAACATTAAAATATCATGTATATGCTGACAGCTTCCAAATTTATATCTCCAGCCTAATTCTTACCACTAACTCTAAAAACTGACACCCAAAAGCCCTCTTGAATCTTCACTTAGGATTGTGTAGGTAAACTTAGTATGGCCAGTATGGAACTCATGATTGCTTTTTCACAAACCTGGTCCCACCCTCTATTTTCCCATCTCAATGATGGGTCTACCCCATACATGCTATTACCAAAGGCAGGAATCTGGGAGTTATCTGTGATTCTTCCCTTTCTTTCATACCACATTCTATCACCAAATATTATTAGTTTTACCTTCAAAATATCTCAAATCTGACACTTTTTACTATTTCACCTTGATACAAATCATCATCATCTCTCACTGGACTACTGAAATAGCTTCCTAATTAGTCTCCCTACTTCCATTCTTATCCCTGTATAATCCATTCTCCATTCAGAGAAATCCTTTGAAAGTTCTAATCAAATGATGTCATTTTCCTGATTAAAAACTTGTCTATTGATTTCTATTGCACTTAGAGTGAATCTAAATTCTTGGCCCACTTATTTGGTTAGAAGAAAAAGTAGGTGCTCTTGCATTGAGGAAAAACTGGGCTTGATCAAGAAACAAAGAAGGTCAGAGTACCTACAGGAGAATGAGTGAGGGGGGAATCAAGATAAAAGAGGAAATATTGAAAGAGAGGGGTCTTTTCTTGTAGGCTTTGTTTTTTTAGTACTTATTACACAAATCTAGCTTCCCATATGGAAGCAAAAGTCATATTAATGTTCTCTAATGAACTAATCATTTATAAAGTGAGTTCCAACTCAAATATTTTTCCATATGAAACATCAGTCCTTATTTTCCCTATCCTATCTCATTCAGTTTCCCCTCAGTTGATATCCTCATTGGTTTGAACTTTGAGATTGTGGTAATATCCCCAAATACAAATCAAGTGCAAATCAAATGAATTGAAAGAATTTAACTGCCCATTTTGCCAAAAGTGCAAGATTTCATGAAGTTGATGAAAGTGATGTTAAAGGATTCTTCCAATCACACATAAGGCTGTTAGCAAGTGAGATTATTGCAGTCATAGCAAGTTAACAAGAGGAGCAGAGAAAATACAAAAGGAATGTTTCAAAAAAGAAAAACTTGAATATCAAGCAATTAAAGGAAGTCAGTAGGAAAACTCATGAGGCTCTTGATAATTTTGGTTAAAATAACTTTCTGCCTATTAAGAGAGTGAGAAAAAAAGAGGCCACAGACTGGAGAAAATACCTGCAAGTTACATATATGGTAGAGGATTTATCCCCAGAATATATAAAGAATTCTTGAAACTCAGCAAGAAAACAAATAAGGCCCCCCAAATTGGACAAAAGATGTTAATAGGCAATTCACCAAGAAAAATATATGAATGGTAAATTAGTACTCAAAAAAGATGCTCACCATTATTAATCATTAGGAAAATGCAAATTGGAAGCATAATGAGATACTATTACACACCCACTAGAAAGGCTGAAGTTAAAAAGACTGACCATACCAAGGAGGCAACGTGTGGAACAACTAGAAGTCTTGTACAGTGGGGCACCTGGGGGGCTCAATTGGTTAAGCGTCTGCCTTCGGCTCAGGTTGTGATCCTGGGGTCCTGGGGTGGAGCCCCACAAGCCCTACCCACACTGGACTCTCTGCTCAGTGGGGAGCCTGCTTCTCCTTCTCCCTCTGCCCGCCCCCCCACTCGTGCTTGCTCTCTCTCTCAAAACAAAAAGTCTCGTACACTGCTGGTAAAAATGTAAAATGGCAGAATCACATTGGAAAATACCTTGTAGTTTCTTAAAAGTTATACATATATCTACCATATGATCCAAGCTGTCTTCTCCCACATATTTGCCCATGAGAGAAGGAAATAATATCCACACAAAGACCTATACATTAGTATTCATAGCAGTTTTATTTGTAATAGCCAAAAATTGTAAATAACCAAAATGTCCATCCACAGATGAATGTATAAGCAAAATGTGGTATAGCCAAACAATGGAACATGAATCAGCAGTTTTTTTGAGAGAAAACTATAAAATCGCACCGACTTGATGAAGATCAAGTGTGGTCACTTGCCCAGCAGCAGCAGCATCAGCTAGGAATTTGTTCACAGGCCCCACTCCAGATCTACTAAATCAGGAACTCTGAGGGTGGGAGCTCTTTAAATCACAGCTTTAGACTAATTTGCTAACAGTGCCAGTAAGGGTTCTTGATGTCAGTCATCTTTACTATCAGTAACCAACTCTGGCTAACTTAAATTGAAGATAAATTTTTGGCAAGTATCAGGTAACTCACAGAATTGATAAGAAATGCTAAAAAAGATTCTTAGATGACAGGCTAGAACCAAGGGAGTGAGGGTAACAGAAACAATCAGGTTTAAATGCTGCTGCCGCCAACAACATACGCCATCCCTTCTCTTTGATATAGTGGTCACTGGAGGCAGCTGCTGCTCCTGACAACACAGCCACGGATGCCAGACTGCTCATCTGTCAAAGATCCAATATCATCCCTTCATTTTGGCATCACTTGGTCAAGATTTAAAGTACACGGTGGATGGGGTGCCTGGGTGGCTCAGTTGTCAAGCATCTGCCTTCAGCTCAGGGCATGATCCCAGGGTCCTGGGATCGAGCCCTGCATAGGGCTCCTTGCTCTGCTGGGAAGCCTGCTTCTTCCTCTCCCACTCCCCCTGCTTGTATTCCCTCTCTCACTGGTTGTTTCTCTCTCTGTCAAATAAATAAATAAAATCTTAAAAAAAAAAATAAAGTACATGGTGGCAAAATCTGGATCACAAGGCTGTCAGGGGAGTGGGTAGAGGGTGAATCTCACTCCTTAGACTTCTGAAGTTTAGAGGTAGGAGCCTACTTCTCACCAAGACTTAGATGGGAGGATTTCCCAAATCTAGCAACTGGGTTCAGATGCTGAGCAGTCAAAAACAATTACAGATGCCCACTATTGGAAGTGTTCTGAAAAAAGTAAATTAGTTGTATTTTTAGCAGGACCATGTTCTAGCACAGTTAGTCAAATGCATTCTTTGTATGACTAATTATGGACTCAAGAACTGACTATAAAACTTACTCTTTGTTCTTGAGAGTTATGTTTTTTCATTTAAGTATTGGCTCACGGTGGATCATAAGAGTAGATGGTGTCTTTCCACTGCATGTTTGAGTAAAGACTAAAATGAAATGACTGGGTTTGAAACAATGATACCTCGACTAGACTTTTGGTAGTCTTCAAATGTTGTTATTTAAAACTGAATTAACTGGACATTCACAGGCAAAAATATGAATCTTGAGGGCATCAAGGTGGCTCAGGCGGTTAAGCATCTGCCTTTGGTTCAGGTCATGATCTCAGGGTCCTGGGACCGAGCCCCACATTGGGCTCTCTGCTCAGTGGGGAGCCTGCTTCTCCCTCTCCTTCTGTCTGCCACTCCCCCTGCTTCTGCTCTTTCTCTCTCGCTCTCTGTCAAATAAATAAATAAATAAAATCTTAAAAAAATATATGAATCTTGAACTAAATGTCACACTCATACAAAAATTAACTCAAGATGGATCATGGACTTAAATGTAAAACGTGAAACGTAAAAAAAAAAATCTTTGAATCTAGGACTAGGCAAGGTTCTTAGATCTGACACCAAAAGTTTGGTCCACAAAAGGAAAAACTGACAAATTGGACCTCATCAAAATTAAAAACTTACTCTGCAAAGACCCCATTAAGAAGATGAAAAGATAAGCTGCAAACAAGGAGAAAATATTTGCAAACCACATATCTGACAAAGGAATAGCACTTGGAATATATAAAGAACATGCCAAACTCAACAGTAAAAGACCTAGCAATCCAATTAAAAACCAAGTAAAAAACAGAAGCAGACATTTTTCACCCAAGAGGACATGGAGATAACAAATAAGCACTTGAAAATAAGGTCAACATCCCTCTCCATTGGGGAAATGCCAATTAAATCCACAATGAGGTATCACCACATAAAGAGTTTGACATTACTTTATCTATAAAACTAAACAATGCAACCCAGCATGACCCAGCAATTGCACTCTTAGATTTCTATCCCAGAGAAATTAGAACTTATGTTCACACAAAAATTTGTAAATGAATATTCACAGCAACTTTACTTAGAATGGCCAAAAACAAACTATAGTACATCAGTACTACGGAATGCCATTCACTTACAAAAAGAAACGAACTATGGCACACACAACTTGGATAATTCCCTAGGGAATTATCTGAGAGAAAAGGGGAAATTCCAACAGGTTATATCCTGTATGATTCCATTTATATAATAGTCTTGAAACCACAAAATCGTAGAAATAGAGATCAGACTCGTAATTTCCAGGGATTAGAGACATGGAAGGGGTCGGGGAAGTGACTGACAGTATAAAGGGCAACAGGAGGAACACTTGTGGTGTGCAAGTGTTTATATCTTGTTTGACTGCATCATTGTAAATATCCTGATTATGATAGTGTACTAAGGATGATATCAATACTGCAAGATGATACCAATTTCGGGAAACTGGGTAAAAGGTACAAGGGATATCTCTGTATTATTTCCTGCAAATACATGTCAATCTACAATTACTCAAAATAAAAAGATGAACTTAAAAAACAAAACAAGGCAACAACTTAAAAACTGAATTACTTAGGTTCTGAGTCCAGAAAAGCAGCCCACTCTCTATGGCTGGGGATGAGCTAACACCACTACCATCATTATCATCAATATACGTAGATTCATTACTACTTGTAATCTGGTTTCAGTTTACCTTCTTGTCTCCTCTCTTGCCTTTATCCACATTTTCTGTGCTCCTACCACACTGTACTCGTTGCTCCCTGGTCTAATTAGGCCCAACGAAAACTCCACATACTTTCCACATGCTTCTGCCTCTGCCTGCAGTTATCTATCCACTTGACTTCATGGCTTCCACACCCTCATGTTACCCCTTCAGCTTCCTCCAAGTATCTGGGTACAGCTCAAAGCACTATATTCATATATAGCTTTCAGGATAAAATCTAAAATTCTTAACCCAACCGACAAGGTATTACATGACCTAACTGCTTACCTTCTCTGCCACTCTTACCCTCCCTCTCTGTACATATTGGTCTTTTCTGAGCTTCTCAAACAAGCTGAGTTCTTCCTCTATCTCAGTCCTCCACTCATACTGTTTTCCTAGCCAGATCATTGGAACCATCCTTTCCCCGAGCTCCTCATTTATCAACTGCTACTTCCTCAAAGAAATCTTTCTAGGCGTCTTAGTCTAGGCCAGGTCCCCCTATTCTAACCATCAGAGTTCCCTTTATCCTATTACAGCATTTAACAAAACTATAATTAAAATACCTGTAGAATGAGTTGTTTAATGTCTGATTGGCCCACTTGACAGTGAGTTCCATAATATCAGCAATCACATAGAAAATGCACCTTTTAGGAAAAAACTTTTATATTACATTTTAAGTTGTTTGTTATTTCTAGCATATAAATCCCTTTGTCTCTTTGAACTTGCTTACATTTATTCTCTTTCTCGCTCTCTTGCATGCACGTGTGCGCGCACACACACACACAGAGCCTTCTATGAGTGATCTGTTGTATAGAAATTGTGGAAAATAAGGGAAAAAGCTAGATTCCGTTTTCGGACTGAAGCAGTACTGAGACGGGAACAACAAGCCTCAGGGGAAGATGATCACTTGACAGAACTAATTTACCAGAAGCAAAAGTTTAGAGCTGGGAGTTACTATAAAAACATAACCTCCCATCCTCCAAAACTGGCAGAACTACTGGGTGAGGCACTGAATTTTTCAGTCTATGGAAGGCAGTTTCAATTAGTTTCATCTAGACATTTTAAGAGGTAGGGAGATCCCAGCTGATATTTGGTTACAATTTTAATTTATGTGTTTACTTGACTGTCAACACACTAGATAGTGAACTCCTTGAGGACAAGTACAATGTCATTCATCTTATGATCTCAAACTTGGCACTCAGGAGGCACTCAATAATGTTTATTTAATTAATGAATATATAATTCACCCTGGAGAATTAGGGATTTGATATATTACCCCTTTTATGAGTCTAAAATTTCAAAAGACATTCTGCTTAGTACAAAAAAAACATTGCCAAGGGCAGCATTTCAAGCATCAGATATAGTGTGAGTGTCTTGCTGGCTATTCAAATTATTCATGCAGACAATTCCATTCTCTGCTTATGAGCAAGGCCTGTTCTATTTATATATATATATAAAAACTGGGGGGTAGGTGGAAAGAGTGTATATCCTCTTTGTGCATTAGTTATTATCTCTCCACTGCCTCTATTGTTAATTTCTTCGACCAATGTTAAAAAGTACATCACTTTACTATATTTGATTAGAGGGAAGCTGTGACCTCCTACATTATTCATAGCTTGTCAAAAAGAAGAAACACAAAGAGTTCCAGTTGTGCTGAAAAACTCTTTGCATTTAAATATCAAATAGGCGTTTTCTAAGTAATAATATAATAATTTTTTAATCCTTAAATAAATATAGCTTGATGGATAGGAATCACCAATGACCACCTATGTGATATGAGGATTCTAAAAAAGCTCTTATCATCCACAATTACTCCCTTTTGCTCCAAACGAGGTCTAATAATTTAGAGTTAGAAGTTCATCCCTTAAGGGTCTCCAGTTACAGTAGCATGGCAGCCTGAGCTAATGCAGAAACCTACGTATACAAATTCTGCATTAAATATAACAAGTGATAACAATAGATGAGCTCGCACACAGAAAAGGAAAAATCTCCAGATTCAGAAACAAAGAGGAAAGGAGAGCCAGAGTGATAAGTGTGTGAGTTAATTCTGCATCAATTTTGGGGCAGTGTTATTGGATCTTGAAACAGCTAGTGACTTGGGTTTTAACACCTACTCAGGGAAAGAAGCTGATGCCTCAGACCAAAGGGAGTTGGAAATAAAATATTGCAAAAAAACCCCCAGATTTCTCTCAGGGCTGAATTCCCAGGCCTGTAACTCACATAGGATACAAATTCAAATTTATACTAGCTGAAAAATGAACATAAATATTGATTGGTACTGGGCCTGTGCTGTTTCTGTGGATCAGGGGCAAGCAAACAAACAAACAAAATGCTCTGGGTCACATGGGAGTTCCAGAGAGACAAAAAACCATATGAAGATAGTCTCATAATATAAAAAATTACAAAATACAAGCAAATGATCCACCATGAACAAAAGTCAACAAACATATAGCACCCCTAAAAATCTAAAATAACAGAAAGGATTGTCTAAATGTTATTGTCTAGGGGCACCTGGGTGGCTCAGTAGGTTAAGCATCTGCCTTTGGCTCAGTGATCCCGGGGTCCTGGTATAGAGCCCTGTGTCGGGCTCCTTCTCCCTCTGCCCCTCCTGCCACTCATCCTCTCTCTAATAAATAAATTAAATTAAAATAAATATTGTGTAAAATAATTAAATGAACATGTCTAAAATCATTAAAGAAGTCACTGGAACCATAAAGAACAAAAGTCAATGAAAAGAGAATAGCAGATTTGGAAAGGAACGAAATAGAACTTCTAAAATTAAAAAAATAATCATTAGAATTAGAAGCTCAATGGACAAATTAAACAGATCAGATGCACAATAACAAAGAATTCTATGAATTAGAAATAGGTCTGATAAAGTTATCCAGAATGAGGTAAAGATATGAAGATTTGCAAAATGAAAGTAACAAATATAGAGATTAGAATGAGAAAGTGTAATATATGTCTAGTGGGAATTGTACAAAGAGAAAAGAGGAACAGAAAAATTGTGAACAGATAATAGGCAAAAATTTTACATGATTGATGAATGATATGAATCTTTTCATTTAAGAAACACAAATCCCCTACAAGATAAATAAAAAGAAGTCTACACCTAGTTACATCGTAGTAAAATGGCAAAATGCCTAACAGAAAGACTGTAAAGCAGTAATTGTAGAAAAATTCATGCTTTAGCTGTGATTTCCTCTTTAGTAAAAAAATGAATCCCAAATATACTCTAATGAAGTGAAGTTGATGCCACGATGCATGGAAGGGCTTTTGGATGAAAACTCCAAAACTTAAAAGTCATATAGGAGGGGTGTCTGGGTGGCTCAATTGGTTGAGCATCTGACTCTTGGTTTCAACTCAGTCATGATCTCAGGGTCATGAGATTGAGAATTTACTGAAATTCTTTCCTCTCCCTCTGCCCCTCCCCTGCTAAAAAGGGCATGCTCTCTCTCTCAAATAAATTAATAAAATCTTTTTAAAAATCATAAAGGAACTACAGGGTGCCTGGCTGGCTTGGTCAGTAGATCATGTGATTCCTGATCTCGGGGTTGTGAGCTCGAACCCCATGTTAGGTACGACACCTACTTAAAAAAGTCATATAGGAACTAGGGGAAAAAACCTCTCGTTTCTCAGGTCCAATATTCTTGTTGAATAGTAACTGCAACACAGCAGGAGTTCGGACATTTGATTCTATTAGAATGAATCATTCTAATATAATTCAAATACTTCTAAAGGCAGGAAACTAACAACCTGTCATTTTTTTTTCACTACTAAGTGGATTATCAAGTAGTGAACCAAAGGCATAAATATTTGATTGGTAATTATCCCCAGCAGTTCCTCTAGCCTGAGGAGAAACCTCAGTCTTCAGAATATTTTCCATGAAGGGCTATTGCACTTTCCAGGAACAACGATTTCAGTCAGCCTCCTGGAGGGGTCTGATAAGAAGCCAAAGTGTCCCTCAGGGTCTGACTGAAAGCATAATGTGTTGTTATCTTTTGGTGGAGTATCCTGAGCTCTAAAAGATTAAAAAAAAAATGCTCGGGGAATTAGTCTTGAGAAGAGAAAATTAACCCCAGGCTTTGGGTTACTATCTCCAATGATGAGTAGACTTGGTCCCCCAAAGCAACTTACGGTCTCCCAACTTTCTCACCTGAAGAGGTTTCACTAGTGTTTTCCATTAAGCCTCACATAGAATAATAGAAAGAGACGTCATCTTTTTTGTTCCAATAATTCTTTTGACCTTCCCAGTTCCGACATCCATTTCCAGGGAAACTGACATCATCGGAACGGGCTCTTTGAAATCTTAAATCCAAATATTCCTGTTCTTCCAGATCCCTGGCTCAGGCCAATCCTTTCACATTGCTCTTGTACCTCACCAGGATCTGAGTCCCTTGACCTCTCTATCAGTCCCTCTTCTCTCTTCAGTTAGACTTCAACCAATTTTGACACTAACCACTCTCTTTTAAATGTTCTCAACCCAATGATCTCTATTTAGAAAAGAAAATTCAATGAGATATTGTAGGTAAAGCACTGGCTGAGAGAAGGGTTCAACAGTGGTAGCTAACACCATTACCATCACTACCACCAACATACATTCTTATTCCTTTGTCACTGTATCATACCAGACTGCATGGCATATAATCCTGGGCTGCTAAATATTATTGGGGAAAATCACTAAGTTGTTCACAGAGATGACAGTAAATTCATGCTTCCAGACTTAACTGACAAGTAATTTTACTGTTTCTCTAACGAGTTGTCTGAATTTTGAGACTACTCTAAACCTTCTCCAATCTCCTCAAATCTCCTTTGCCCCACTTCCTCCCATCATTCTCATTCTCTTATTTTACAGAAAAAAAAAAGAAGAAAGAAAGAAACTATCAGAAAGAACTCCTCCAACCTCTAGTCACCAAATCTGCAAACCTTTTTGCATTTGCACCTATCCTCCCCTGCCTTTCTCCTCTGACAAGGAAGCACAGTCTGGTTTATTGCTAGAGGCCAATGACTGCACATTCTCTCCCACTCTCTGTCATCCTCACCCACATATCTTCAACCTTTCTCCATTGGCTCCTTCTCATTAACATTTAAAGCATATCCCATCTTCAAAAATTCCTTTTTAATCCAGCTACCTCCTTATCTCTCTTTTTCTTCCCACCCAAACTTTTTTAAAAAGGTGGTCCACTTTCACTGCCTCTAGTTATTTACTTCCTATTTTCCCATTGTCATTGTAATCTGGCTTCCATTGTAGCTCCCCTGAAACTGTTACCTGTTGTATCAGTAACTCCAATAAACTCTCCTCAGGTCTCATTTCATTAGACTGGTCAACCACTTTTGATACCTTGATTATTTCCTCCATCGGAAACACTCCGTCTTTAGGAACACCCACCTTTCTAGAACTCCTACTTCTCTGACCACTTCTCATGAGTTTTCTTTGTTGTCTCTCTCCTCTTTCTCTATCCATCCTTAAATATGGTACTCCTGAGAGTTTGATCAAGGGCCCCATTCTTTTTATACCATTAAACTAATTACATAAAGGCCATTAGACTGAAGTGGCTCTAATGTCTCTGCCCAAAATCTGTGCAAAGGCCTCAAGGTTATGAAATCTAAACACTCAGGACAACCAATCACAAACTGCCAATTGGGTTTTAAGCTATGGCCGATCAAATAATCTTTCTTTGTCTCCACCCCTTCTCTACCTGTCTTTCCCCTGGCTCCTGTCAGGGCTCCTAACCACTTCTGGTTTGGCCCTGCCCAATTCATAATAGATTTTTACGCAATGAACTCCTAAAAGTTTTAATAAGCCCCATTATCTTTTAACCATAGTCTATATATCTCATTCCCTCCAATCCTACCTATAATGCTAATACATATCTCGAGTTAGATCATCCTCCTGATCCATACATCAAAGTACTTTTCCATCCTATAGGCATTCTGCCTCCAAATCTGCTCCTGCTATCTCGGTAAAGGACTTTATTATCTATCCATCTTCTCAAACCAGAAATCTGTAATTATCCTGTCTCTTCTCATTGTTGCACTCTTCATACTTAATCAGCTACCAAGCTCAGACCATTCTTCTCACTGCAACAGTTCTTAAACCATTTCAACCAACATCCATGCCATCAGTATGTCACAGCTTCTTAAGGGGTCCTCCAGTTTCCAATTTGAGTCTGCTTTAATCTATTCTCTACACAAAGTCAGAGTGATTCTTTGAAAACGTAAATTATATCACGCCATCCCTATGTCTAAAATGTTTGAGTTTTTTGTTGCTTTTAGGTTTAAAGTTCTGAAAACTCCCTGGTATTTCTTTCTAGGTTTCAGTCCTGTGCTCCTCTTGCAAGCAATCTGCAGCCATTCTGAACTTCTTTGAATTCCTAGAGTGCACGCTTGCAGCCTCTAAGCTGTCCCCTCAGCTAAAATATACCTTCTCCTCGTTTTCCTAACCAACTCTGCACTCAACGCCTTTAACCTCAACCTTACCTATCGCTTCTAGGAAACTACCTGACACCCCTCCAGTTTGAACTAACTCCTCTTTAGGTGTTCCCAAGGCATTCTGTACTTATCCACCAATTAAGATTATTGTCTTGTAATTGCTTATTCCCTAGACTAAAGCTCCAGTTGGCCTCTGAAACCCTGGAAGGCAGAAACGACGTGCTCTTCTCAAGGGCCTAAAAGGAGCGTGACACACAAAACAGTAGTTCAATTAATATTTGTTGGATGAATATTCACTTTTTCGGAATGAGGGCGGCCCGGGAGAATAACACCAAGAGGAGGGCTTAAAGGAGACTGAGCAAACAAATCTGCAAGTAACAAGTGAGATGGATACAGAGTACCTAGGTTTTTCCACACACTGGGGTTGGGGGACTAGGCCCACTGCTTTGTCGGAAGGCACGGCGAGTATGGGCTCCCGCAGGCAGCCGCAGAGAGCGCGCGACCCCAAGCGAGGAAGGACAATAGCTTGGAATTCAGCCTCGTGTTTCCGGTGGCGCAGCCTCGCGCTCTGCCGGTGAGGCCCGGGGGTGGGGGNGAGGGTTAGGGTGGGAGGGGGTGGGGGGGGTGTCCCTAGGCTCATGGAGCCGGCCGAGCGGGCGGACGGCAGGGATCCCCCGGAGCCCGGCGGGCGTCCCAGCCCGGACCCGCGGGGCTTCGTCCCACAGAAGGAGATCGTCTACAACAAGCTGCTGCCCTATGCCGAGCGGCTGGACGCCGAGTCCGACTTGCAGCTGGCCCAGATCAAAAGCAACCTGGGCCGGGCCGTGCAGCTCCAAGAGCTGTGGCCCGGGGGCCTCTTCTGGACCAGGAAACTCTCCACGTAAGTGTGTTCGGGCCTGCAGGGTGGGTGGGTGGTGAATCAAAGGCTCAGTGGGAGGGCGTCCAGAGTGGGGGGAAAGGCGGCTCTTTGTCCTCATCGGACCTCTGGACTCAACTCTGCCCCGACTCCAGCCGGTGGTCCCGGAGCAGTAGTCTGAGAATCGAGATAAGTGCCTGGGAAGCACTCAAGTGCCCTCCGTGCCACTTTCCTGCGGGACCTCCTTGGTCCTCGCCAGCCCTCTACGTCCTCCCCAGCTGCTTCTCCCCAAGGGTTCGGGTTGTTGTCTTCCGACCTGCGGGGCCCTGGGGAGCCAGAGGGCACCGGGCCACTAGGGAAAAAGGTGAGCGGTCCCCCAAGGGTCCTTCTTGGACCTTTGCTCATGGGGGAGGAGAGGCAGAGAGGATTCATCTATGGGGGAGCAACTCTTGACTTTCCTGGTGCTTCCTCCTCCTCTTCCTCTACGGTCTCCGCCTCTTCGTATCCTTCAATTCATGTCTAGTAACTTTCTGAATGGGAAGGAGGCCTTAGGGAACTCGTAGGTTCTGCTTTTTGGGGCCTGCTCAGTCTTTGTGGGTTTGATTGAAAAGATTGGTTTATCAGCCCTTAGCGCATTCTTGGGCTGTATACTAGACGTTAATGTGACAGTGTTGAGTCTTAGAACCTCGGGAAAGTGTGTGTTTCTCCAGTTGTGACATTTCCTTTGGAAATGTGTGACCCTAAGGAAAACAGAGAAGAGAGCTGTCAGATTGTCCAGGGCATTATGAGTACCTGGCTTGTGTTTATTTTTGAGACGCTCAGGTGAATGTAGCTGACCTAAATCAGTTTCAGTTGTTATGTTATTCTTTTATTACTATTACTGTTTTTTTGCACAGACACCCGGCAGACGATAGTGCCACTGAAAGTAGGGGGGCAAGCTAGTAAAAATTCAGTCTGGGGAGAAAGGTTAGAGACTTTATTTATTTATTTATATACCACCAAACCATTTATGTCCAAATAACCAGCAAGATGGGCATTTTCACTGTGTCAGGAGAATTTTTTAAGAAAGTTGTGCTGTATCTTGTTTGGTTAACTGTACACAAAATTTGGTAACATTGTATGTTCATGCATGTGGGTATGGATGGATAAACACACAAGATGTAAGTCATTTATCCAATGTTTACCCAAATCTGCTGAGTGAACTGGGTGATGACTCAGGGTTTTGTAATGCAATAGTCTTCTCTACATTTCCTCACAGGATGATTCTTATCTGCCAGTTATTAGGGAGCCTCTGACAAATTTCTCATCTCCACTTGATGGTGGTTGTAGTGGGAGTAATACCTTTTTAATTAAAACTAAACTGAAACACTTAATTTGCCATTTTCAAAGAGTGACCAAAATGTCAAGGTTAACAGCTCTCCTCTTGATTAGAGTGTGGAGAAGTTTGTGTATTTGGTATTCATAGAAGGCTTTGGGGGAAAAAATGCAACCGGGAGAAGAACCACTTTCAGTCAAAACAGAGGAATGTTTTATAACTGATTACCATCAAATGATTTTCCAAGTGAGCCTCCTATGTGTTTGTGTTACTGAGGCACAGTAAAAATAAAGTTATATTTATCAGTTCCAGTAATTCCCCCATTTTAATCACTTTTGTTAGATTTACCAGAGAATAACTATTTTGGGGGACACAGCTTCTTTTAGATGCATGATATATAAGTATACCTATGTGTAAATGCATATCTGGTTTGGATTATTGAATCTGGAATCTACACAGAGTTAAGCATTGTTTTCTCACATTTTACTAAGCTTGGCAAATTAGCACCTAGAGTTGGATTATTTTTGGCTTATTAAGTAGCTTTTACCTAGAAATGGCTAAAAATACAGTGGAGAGAGTCCGTGGTGGTTAGGGCAAGATTGCAGTTAATAAGGCTTACTAGCCTTTGAACACCAGACCATTTATGTCTAAATAACCAGCAAGAAATGCTGTCAGAATTTTATTTTGGAACAGTGGTTAAATGCTGCACACTGATTCTCAGGATTGCACTATGAGACATTTTGAACTTGGTGGGACATGTTGTGATCTTGGGTGTATTTTTTTCCCTTAAGTCATGTTAAGGTGACCTGTTTATAGTTCCGCTCGTTGTTTTTTAATGAGCCTTGTGTGTTGCACAAGTTTACATCTAAATGATGCCAAAACATGTGATGACAGCTGTCAATTACATGAGTAGTGCTCATATTTAGTACTTTGTAGAAGAATGGAAAGTAGTAATGAAAATAAAATCCAACTTCTACCAGGAGCTCTGTGATGTGGGAAGATTACTTCAATCATGCGTTTCAGTATTCTTGTGAAAGAAATGAGGGGTTTGAACTAAATAATTTCTGAGAAACATTCCTGGTCTGGTATTTTATGATTTTGTTTTTTATCCTGTGGAGCCTCAAATAGGCCCGTGTGTATCTCTCTGCAAGGATTATTTGAGCAGCTTGTAAAGTACTGGAAATAGTTGTATAGATCAAGCACATTCCTAAAGAAGACCAGAGTGTAAATGCTATTCAGAGGCCCTGGGACTGTATCCCGGACGAGAAGTGTAACCCCGAATCTGGTCATCACAGGTCTGTGGGGGGGGCGGGGTAGAGTTCTGGTTTGGGGAAACTCAGGCTCCCCATCCCTTTTTTTTTTTACTTTGTACCTCACTTAGGTACTTGGCCGTCATTCTGTTTCAATCCATTTCGAGACTGTGGGTCTGTGTAACATCTCTGTGAAGAAAGGTTATTTCTGTGTACTTTAAAAATTGGCCCTGTGGTAAAATACAAGCTCTCTTGTACGGACAAGTTCAAGTATTAGAACTGCCTGTTAAAGAGACATTGTGTGAGGTAATGTCACAGGGAACATCTTTAACAAGCAGGGAAATAACTTGGAGAAGAGAGGCACAAACCTAATGGTCTTTGGAAAATAGCAGTAAAGGCAGCTCCGGACTCAAAGTGAAAAGTGTTGGTGGATATGGCCCGTGTAGAGAATGACGGAGTTAAAGAAAGGTAACCTTGAAACTTGCTTTTGCTCCCTTGTCCTCTGAACCTTTCATGTGAAGTGGTGAGGTCTAGTTTGAAGACGTCAGTTGATCCATACCTGGGTTTGCCGTGAACATAATCATCATCTTGGTCCTGCTTAACCTCTCTCAGCTTTAGGGTCCTCTTTTGGAAAGTGGGAGGAGGAGTATAGACTCTGGTTTTTCAGACTTAAAACTTATTTGTGGACTGTTCTATAAAAGCAAAATCTGTTAACAATATTGGGCTCCTCTGGCAGGATAAAGCCTGCTCAGGGCTCTGAAACATATTGTTTGAAAAATCACTGAGTTAGTCCCAAAGGGCCTTTCTAGCTTTGTTCCTTTAAATTGGTCTGTAGGAGGGAAAACAAGTGGATGGCCTATTTCCTACAAGTTTACCCCATCCATAACCCTTTCTTTCGTGTTTTTTTTTTTAACCAGAATTTTTATTTTAGTGAAGGATGTGCACTTGGTGTATTATGAAACAAATTTAAATATCTTATTTGTTATGATGAAATGTTATATTCTGTGCTGTTTTATTATAATGACTCTATTATGCTGACAAATCATTTCATTTGCTAATTAAACTGTAACTTCCTTGCTTAAATATTATTAAGAACATGATACAGCCTTCTTGGATAGGAATTGGATTATCCCAGTTGAAACCACATAATGTATTTAATTAGATTATATAACCACCGGAAACTTAAGTTTAGTCAAGATACGAATTAACAAATAGACTGAACTCCTTTTGTGGAAAGTAATAATCTGACCACAGGAGCACCCAAATTTGTATCATGTCTTTGTTGGGGGAGAAAGTAGAAAATGCTAACCACTGAATCTTAGCTATTAACATGATCTACGTATTGGATATATAATGTTTAAGTGTTGAAATTGTGAAGTACACAATAAATAGAAGTGCTTTTTACTTATAAAAAATCTTGAAATCTTGACAAATTACCACATCGATCAGTGAGAACCAGTTAGGGAAAGTAGTAGAAAAGGTTTGCCTTTGTTATTATATGACCATCCTCAAAACGGGAACCAAAATTTCTTTGTTGAATTGATTTGAAAGCTGATTTTCCATAGAAAAAAAACAAAGTAAATGAATTAAATTATTTTGGGGACATGAATTTTTCTGATAAAGTTGTGTAACAGCGCAATAAACTGTCCTTCACGTTTCTTTCTTCTTCTTCTTCTTCTTTTTTTTTTTTTTTGATTAAGCAACTTTAGTTTTTAGAGCAGCTTTAGGTTCAAAGCAGATTTGAGCAGAAAATACAGATACCTCCTGTACCTACACATGCACACATTTAATTTTTCATAGCAATCTCAAACATATATATGTGTGAGTATTAGATATTATATATGTGTGTGTATATATGTGTGTGTGTGTGTGTGTGTGTATACATATATATATATAAATTTGAGGCCCTTCCCATTTTTCAAACACCTTTTTTCTTTCTTGCCTTACTTGCTTTCATTCATTCATTCATTCTTTTTTAAGTAGGCTCCATGCCTGATATGGGGCTTGAACTCATGACTCTGAGATTAAGAGTCACATCTTCCGCTGACTGAGCTCATCAGATGTCCCTCAAGAACCTCTTTCAATCATTCTTTTAAAACATCTTGTCAATTTTTTCTCCCCACTAGTTAACTGGATGTGTTTGCCAGAATCTCGTATGTCAATATATATGATTTGAATAGTTTTTGAGTACTTTTTAAATTTATTTTGCTTTAAACTTTTTTATTGTGGAAAATATCAAACATACGCAAGGAAAGACAGTAATAATGTGAACACTATGTACCCATCACCTATCAATTATCAGCTCATGGCCAGTCATGTTCCTTCCACACCCGTGCACCCCCCCCATTGTTTTTGAAGCATATTATTTCATCCATAAGTGCTTCCAGTGTATCTGCAAGGGAAAAGGAATTAAACCAAAAAAGTCAATATGATGCCATTCTCCAGCTTAGAAAAATGAACAATAATCCAGCATCACTTTGATCAATTTCATGAAGTTTTACTTGCAAAATTTGTGGTTTTACGTCTGAGTTTCCATTTGCATTGTTTTGTCTAAGGTTTACTGCAGACAGACCCTATGGGCAATGATTTATTATACTGCTTATTAATGAACATTTGTGTATTTTGGCATCTTTCTTCCCCTCTTAACTGCAGAGAGATAGAATCCCGTCCTGGGGCAACCAGGACTTCCTTGAATTCTCTCCATTTTAAAAACAAAGATACTGAGGTTCTTACTAGTCAATACATAGTTGTATGCAAAGGAGTAGTGGCAGGAGGAATCTTTGAACAAATATTTTCTGAGTTCTTTGTGTGGGCCAGGGACTGTTTTTGGCCCATGGGATATGTTAGTGAAAGATTTCTGCCCTCTTGGGAAGTTGCAGTGTGCTGCTTTTCTCTTAGCACACATTTTTGCTCTTAAAGGACAACCTAGGCAAGGGGTAGCTCCATCAAGAAACTTGGGGAAGAAAATATGAATTCTAAGTGCATTACTTGAAAAAAATTCTTTCTCTGACCAGTGTGTTTTAATGCCCTAAATGGAGGCCCTGAGAAGGGCGGTTAGGGAAAAAAACTAGTAACACAGTACCATTCCTTGTTCAGAAATCTGAATGTATCATTTAAAAACAAATTTCCCAAGTGGTCTTTCTGCAGTGTTATAAAATAAAATTATCTCTGAAATACATGTTCTCTCGACTGAAGTAAAATGGAGGTAGTTTCTTGTTTTTTTTTAAGAGATGCTTGTTTATTTAGTAGTAAATAAGGGCACAACTTCCTAACCCATTTTCTCATTTTGGAACCAGGGTGTTAACTTTTCTGTTAAATGAGACTTACTTCTAGTCAGTCTTCTTGCTCTCCTTTTCTCCTTTTTAATACAAAATCCAGATCTGTGTTTCTAACCTGTGTAGAAAATTAGATCAAAATCTCATACAGTGTGAATGGCAAACTGAGAACAGGGTAATAAAAGCAGCAGCAAGCACAGCAACCAGAAAACCCTTTATATTCATTGACACGGCCACTGGAATGTTAAAAGCAACACAAACTATAAATATTCCCATTTGGAATCTTGAGGTTGGCTATTTCCATATTCGGCGTATGCTCAGCATTTCTTCCCTTTTAGTGCACTCTCTCTTGATCCCTTGTTCGTGCTTTGGTAGTCTTTGTATATAATCTTCCCTCTACCGCGAGCCTTCTTGAGGTCAGTGTCCTCCGTGTTTACTTCCTTTCCTCCTCTCACAGCATTTACTACAGCGGTGTATATACATTCATTCGTACTCAGTGATATTATAATTAACTTTTTTGTTCTTTGTAAACTAAAGCACTATGGAATTCTAAGAAATTACTACTTTTCCAGTCAAAATGGAGAAAACTGATATGGGATGAGCTCTATTTTAATACAGGATTCAAAGGAAAGTTACATATTTAGTAAAAGAAAAGGAGGGAAGGCGCATTTTGGTTAGAGAAGAGAATGGTGTGTTTCATAATCCAAAGTAGGAGTCTGGGGGAGTGGGTTTAGCAAAGTTAATTAGAGAAGAAAGATTATATCAGTTGTATCAGTGAGTTTGAGACTTTCATTTAAAAATAAATCTATAATGACTGTTACGTTTAAATATTTAGTACTAAATAATTTAGAGTGTGACTAATACAATTTTTGAATAAGTGAACTATACAGTTTTGGTAGTGATCATGACCTTTTTATGCTAGTTTGGCTTTTTTTTTCAGAATAAATAGACCTTAAATTTTGGAGTCTAAAAGTAAAGTAAAGGGGCGCCTGGCTGGCTCAATCAGAAGAGCATGTGATTCTTGATCTCAGGGTTGTGAGTTCGAGCCCCCCATGGGGGTAGAGATTACTTAAAAAGGAAAAATAAAAACTTAAAAAAAAAAAGAAAGAAAAAATCAAAATACAGTAAAGGCTTTTTCCTTCCCCAAGTAAAAACTAACACCATTTGCAGCTGTGAAATGGGTTTGAGAATAATACTGAAGTTCAAATAAATTGGAAATTGCTTAAGAATTATTAAAAATGCTTTCTAATCTCCTAATGGTAGGTACTCTAAAAGAAATATGTTAGTGATCTTTGGGCTCTAAAGTGCTCTTCATCTTGTTTTCTGACAAATTTCTTTTTTAAACCAAGGATGAAGTAGAAGATTTTAGAGTAAAAAACTTTATGAATGCAGTTTTTTGCATTAGAGTGTTTATACTTTGGGCAGGTTCCTGAAGAGTTTAGTTGGGATAATTTCTCTTACGAGGGAAGGTGGGTTACTTCTAGACATCCCAATAAATAAAATATTGTCAAATTTCTGCCAACATATACCAAACAGAGGTCCCTATTTTGTATGTGGCAGGAAAAAAGTTATCATTTAACAAATTCCAGAATGATTTAAAATAAAAAAATCATAATTAAATAGACAAATAGCTTAAAACCTTTTCATTTTGTGGGGGTTTTTTAGATAGTTTGTATGGTCTCACAGTTTTTCATCTATGTGTTCATTTATTAGTGCTTATTAGAGAATTTTCATTTGGGGGTTATGACCAAAGTGTTGTGAAATCTATTTAGGTCTTGACCTGGTTTTTTTGTTTTGAGGAAGGTTTCTTTGTTCGGTAGTGAACTAAACTAGAATTATTAGTGTTAGAAGTAATAAGGGTGAATGTTTATGACCTTAATTTCAGTTCTGTGTGGTTTTTTTTTTTTCAGTTTTTTATATGTTTATATACTGGGTTATATATTTACAATGATGGGTTGTGGCCCCCCAAAATATGAAAGCTACTGATTTTACAGGTTTCTTTCTGTAATTCAGATCGTCTAATCAACACTTAGACCTTGAGCTACAAAGATACAAGGGGTAAAAATGAAAAGTAGCAACAGTTTTAAAAAATCAGTAAACTGAGGGATCTTACAGGAGAGCATTGGTTAATAGGTTATTGAATGAATGGCATAGATACTACGTACCATGTGTTGAGGCCTCAGAGTGTGCCAACCTTATGCTGATGACTTTACATTTATTATTTCATTTATTTTCACCTATGAATTGTAGGTACGTTTGTTATCCCAGTTTTACCTTTGAAGAAGTGAGACTTAGTGAGGTAATGTATTAGCTGATTTGTCTGATGACCACAGGGCTTCCTCTTAAGCCTTGTGTCCCAGAGGAAGGAAATTCCCAGGCTATACAGCCTGGGAAGGCTACCTGGGGAAGAACTGCATCTGAGCCTTGAGATGGGATTTGGTTAGGTAAGCAGGACTTTTGAGAAAGCTGTTTAACGTGGGGGAACAGAGATATGAACAAGTTGACTGTAACTGTTAAAGTCTGTATTTAGAGCATTATATTGAAATAATCAGTTATTTGTCTCCCTGTAGGCTGGATGCTCCAGGACCGTTACTTTAATGTTTCCATTCCCTATTGTCATGTCTGGCTCTTGAGTGACATTCAGTAAAGCATTTCAAGAGATGAATGTCCCTTGTCCATGACTCCAAAGAAAAGCACTGGGAAAAGAATAGAGGGATCATTATTAGGTATTAATAGTGAATGACTGTATTACTCCAGAAATTGTCATGTCAGTTTTAATATGTCATAAAGAATATAACTCTGAACTATAATATGCTGAAGTTCCAGTGAGCATTATTTAGCCTGTGGTATAGATGGGGATAAAGAGAAGTGTATACTTCAGATCTCCTTGTCCATTTAGAGCCTTCCATCAGAAATACTATACTTGGTAAAAGTAATAGGCCTGTTTTACAGTGTGTTTTGGAAACCTACTCAATGTTTTAAGGCCAATTTGCTTAATTTGGTAAAATACTTATTGTTCGTTTGAAGGGTTTTTCTTTTTAAAAATAGAACTAGTTCTTGTGATCTGCTTTTAATTACATAAGCCAGTATATTTCTGAAGATATACTCATACATTTGGTCAGTCGAAAAAAAATGTTCCTCAGAACGTCCAATACTTTGGTTAGAGTTGAGGGTTATATGTGTATAGAGTCATGGTCCCTGCCATCCTTACCTGTCAGTCATCTAAAGAAATACAATAATATATACATGTATAAGAAGTAAGATATGGAAAGTACTCAAGTTTGGTACAAGCTATTGAGGGACAGAGAGGACAGAGATAGCACTTTTGGTTGGGAATGAAGGAAGACTGTGAAAGAGGAAGCCTTAGAGGATGGATAGGCTTCTAAGGATATGAACAAGTAATTCACAAAAAAATATGCAGTAAGCAAATATCTTAAGATATATTTAGCCTCATAACTAAAGAAATATTAATTGAAGCAGATTATGTAAGTATTTTATTTTTAATGATTTAAATCTATTTTAAACCATGTCTTGTACTCCAGTCAGTCTGCTAAGGTACAGTGGTTCTCAAATGTAGTGAAATGTCTGGAAAACATAAAAAACAAACAAACTGGTACTCGGGGCTCCACTGCAGATCAGTTAAATCAGGTCTTTCTTGTACATAAATCAGTTACCCATCACCATAGCCTTGTGAGGAAACCCAGGTTTTACAAATACAGAGATTAAGTGATTTGCCCAAAAGACCCAGAGCGTTTTGAATTCTCTGCAAACTTGCAGAACCGTGCTGTTCCTGCTGGCTTGGCTGCTGTGTTGAAATCAATAAAATACTCTGGCTATTCAGAGTTGATTATGATGTTGGGAGTTACAAAGCAATCTAGAGTATGGGAACATAAGACACTCTCCACTTGGGATGACACCTAATTTGCCTTTCTTCCATGTCAGCAGACACTTGGAGCTGATATCCTTTATTGTTATTTGTTTTTTTTGTGTGTGATAATGCATCCCTTTTCTTGATCCTCAGCTTGACCTCTTTGGAAGTGAAGTGAGAGAATAAGGAACATTCTCTTGGTTTTGTCTTTTTGTCACAGAAGTGTGCTGTTCTGCTCCATTCCTCTCCTGGAGCTGTCTCCTATGCCGTTCCTGCCCAAATGCTCAGATTTTCTTGACCCTCGGTTGCTTATTCAGAGTGATGATGGCTTTCTAATCTTTCAAGATTCAGTTCAGTGGACACTCGTCTATAATGAAATATTGGTTTAAAAAAAAAAAAGAATCACAGAATTCTGATGGTACTTCATTTGTCTCCCTTCTGTATATTTAATTTTCCAGTACATATTTCCTCACATTTAGAAATGAATTTTGAATGCATGGGTAATTGAGTGAAAAGAGGAGGAGAGGTGAGTTTATGAGAAAACCCCACATTTTATCTGTTCACTCACTATTCCTAGTAATGAGAAGCTGTACCTGCATTTTTAACATTGTGTGTTATGATGAAGGGCATAGTCCTGGAATAAAGTCAAAGTAACTTAATCCCCGATCTTCTAGCTTTCTCTGCACATTTTGCCTATTTTAATTTTTTCAGTTGGTGATATCTTAGGACCAGAAGGAAAAGACAGTAAAGTGGGGAGGGAGGTTGGATTTTTTTTTTTTAATTGTTGTTTTTTCTGGTTAGAGGGAAGTTTTTTCAAGTATCTCATTTGTCTTGGTAATTTTATTTGCTTTAAAATTCTTGTCATTATGGGGGCTCCTGGGTAGCGCAGTCGTTAAGCGAGTGCCTTCGGCTCAGGGTGTGATCCCGGCGTTGCAGGATCGAGTCCCACATCGGGCTCCTCTGCTGGGAGCCTGCTTCTTCCTCTCCCACTTCCCTGCTGTGTTCCCTCTCTCTCTGGCTGTCTCTCTGTCACATAAGTAAATAAAATCTTTAAAAAAAAATAAAATAAAATACTTGTCATTAGCTCTAGTCTTAAGGTATTAAGACATAGTTTTAAAAATTCTTACATACAGATATTTTATATTTTAGTACAGTTTTATTGTTTTAAAATGTAATTCCTATACATTCTTTTAGAGAAATTTCCTTTTTTAAGAGATTTTATTTATCTGAGAGAGAGAGAGAGAAGGAGCAGAGGGGTGGGGCAGAGGGAGAGTGAGAAGCAGACTCCCCCCTGAGCACAGAGCCCCATGCAGGGCTCAGTCCCAGGACCCTGAGACCATGAGCTGAGCCAAAGTCAGATCCTTAACCGACTGAGCCCCTTAACCGTCCTCTTTCAGAGAAATTGATAATGAATCTTTTTGTTGATATTATGAATGGAACAGTTTACCTCCACTCACCATATCTGGTTACCATACAGGAATCCGGATGCCAATTTTAAAAAACATTCTGTAGATTTTATTTAGTGTAAAAGTGGGTTTTTTGGTTGCTGGTTTTGGGTGTTCTAGAGAAAATCATAGCATTGACAGCATACTCTTTTACCCTTCCTGAAACAGTTACCCTATTTGTGTTTCCTAGTTTTTAATTTCTAGATTCAGAATAATGCCAAATAATAATAGTAAGGATAGTCATTGTTATAGTGTGTTAATGTTTTCTAATTTATAGTTTATTATAATCAGACTGGCCAGAATAATGTCCATATTAGAATTAAGTGAGTTTATGACCAGCATTATAAGTATTCCACAGAAGATTGAAAAGAGGGAACAGTTTCTGTAATCTCAGTTTTTATTTGTGTCTTTTAAAGTTGGCTTTATTAATTATATAATTTTAATTACCTTTAGTTGAAGTCTGATTGAAATGTTAAAGACGTAGAGTCTTTGATTTTGTTGCTGCTATTTAGCACATAAAATTTCATTTTCTTTTTCAAGACTAGGTATTAGGTATATTATGTATACTTTTATCAGGAGAGGCATCATCCCTGATTCTCTTTTTGTGATGTTAGTAGCCATCCTACATTCTTTAGATATTGCAAGATGGTTCTTTGTTGATTAGCTGAGTTCTCTAAAAAACTTTTACTCCTGAGCTGTTGTTTACCCTGAGGTACAATTCCTATAGAACCCAGGATAAATGTTTCATCGGTTCTCTTTATTTAAGTTTTTTTAAAAAAAGATTAATTTATTTATTTTAGAGCTAGAGGGAGAGAAAGCGCATGCCCATGCGAGGGGTGGGGGCAGAGGGAGAGACTCAAGCAGACTCCCAGCTGGGCATGGGCTCATGCAAGGGAGGGGCTGGATCTCACTGCGCTGAGATCAGCTGAGATCACAACCTGAGCTGAAATCAAGAGTCGGAGGCTTAATGGATTAAGCCACCCATGCGTCCTATTTACCAGTTTTTAAGATAATGGTTTGGTGCCATAGCATTCTTCAAGGGTGTAATCTGTGGGGTTTTCTTTTGTTTTTATTTGTATTTTTTAGTTTCATTATGAATTCAGTGGATTTAAATATACATTGCAGTTAATTACGGTGAGTCATGTTCTGGTGTCATTTTTGACTGAGAACCATACAACTTGACTCCTGTGCTCTTTTAAATAGGACTTTAGTAGTCTTTGATAAGGGCTGTTTTTATTAAGAGAAACATAGAAATGCAGAAATATTGATTACCTGAGTTTAAACCTCGTATTTTACAACAAAATTTGATATGAAATGTTCTTACATGTTATTTTTAATTAGAAAAATAATGCCTTTTTACTTTAGAAAGTTAGAAAAGGGTATATAGGAGAACATGAAAATCCCTGTTTTACTACATAGCAATAACGTGTTACGGTGTTTGTTTTATCTTTTAATCTTAATGTATGATTACATATTTTTCTTTAGTTGTATTAAACTAAATTCAGATGTATGTTTTGTATCCTGCTTTTTAAAAAAAAAGATTTTATTGGGGCACTTGGGTGGCTCAGTCAGTTAAGCGTCTGACTTCAGCTCAGGTCATGATCCCAGGGTCCTGGGATGGATTCCCACATTGGGCTTCCTGCTCAGCGGGGAGTCTGCTTCTCCTTCTCCTTCTGTGTGCTCCCTCACTCTCTCAAATAAATAAATCTTAAAAAAAAAAAAGATTTTATTTGAGAGAGAGAGCACACGTGCGAGAGAGTGGAGCACAGGCAGGGGGTTGGGGCGGGGCAGAGGGAGAAGAAAAGCAGGCTTCCGCTGAGCAGGGAAACCCTCTTAGGGTTTGATCCTGGGAGCCCCAGATCATGACCTGAGCCAAAGGCAGACGCGTAACCAACTGAGCCACCCAGGTGCCCCTTCTATCCTGCTTTTTTTTATATGACTTTCATTTCACATCCACTAAAGTTCTCTAAAAACATAATTCTAAATGACTGCATTGTATCTAAAGGCGTAAACCACAATTTAACAAACTAATTCTCTTACATTGGCTTCCTCCCCCCCCCCCCCCCCCCCCCCCCGGAAAATTTTACTGCAAATAGGCCTTGAAAAACCTTGGTATTTTGACTTTGGTATTCTAGATTTTTACTTAGGACGTATTGCTAGATGTGGGGGTTTCTATTTTTTTGAAAATATTTGTCTATTTTAGAGACAGTGCACGTGCACGGTGCGCGGGAGAGAGCAGGGCAGCAGTAGGGGCAGAGAATGAGGGAGAGGGAGAGAATCTGAAGCCCACTCCCTCCTGAATGCAGAGCCAAAATCAGGAGTCAGATGCTCAACCACTCAACTGACTCAGCTACCCAGGTGCCCCTATATGTAGGATTTTTAAAAAGCATTCTAGTCCCTTATATGGCTCCCTTCTTCGGGGGAGCCTGCTTTTCCTCTGCCCCTCACCTGCTTGTGCTTTCTCTCTCTCTCAAATAAATAAAGTCTTTCAAAAAAAAATCCATAAGTGTTTTAAATGAATATAGTTAAACCCTGTTTTTTAAAATTTTGTAGGTAAAATTCCTTTTTTTGTCCTTGGACTAGGACTACCCAAAATAAAGCATTTACTTAAGATTAAATGTCATTGCTAAATGTCTTACGTGTTTTTTTGATTACAGATAGTCTTAATGTTGTTCTGAAATGATGTTAATTTTACTTGATTGATGGATATAGTTAGAACCTTAGAAACCCAATGATTGCCTTGAAGAAAAATAACTGGCGAATGACAAAGCTTGTATTGAAAACCAGTATTTTTAACCTCTCGTCAAGCTCTAATTCTTAGTTCATTTCAGTGATGTATAATTTTATATTACTTTAAACTTCCTTGTAATGAATAGTAAACGATATTCAGGATGTATAGTATAAAAAACCTTGACAGTATTGCACAGTTTATTAAATAACTACTGTTCCTGGTATGCTACTGCCTTTCTTTACTTGAGATTAAAAATTAAAGCAATTGATTAATATGCTGTAAGGTTGTGAGGAGGAAAGAAGCATTTAAAAATTGCTTTTGTATTATCGTTCATAGTTTCTCCCCCCTGTGGTAGAATGGAACATAATGATGTCATCTATTTTTTCTGGATGGTTTAAGAAATATTCTGTTCAAAAGATTAATCATGACTCTTACCAAGGTTTTTGAGTATTTTGAGACATCTAATAGTAATTTTTAGTTCTAAAGCTTAATGTGAAAATTAATTGGAAAAAGAAAATAATATCTCTTAATATTATGATCAAAAGTATAGGATTTTTGAACATAAATATACAGAAAAACCAGCTGGAATAGTTTTTGGAAAATGGAGGTTCTTAGTCTCCACCCTGAATATTTTTTTTATTTCCTTTTTTTTAAAACAATTTTATTGCATTTCATACTCCTGGTATTTTTAATGGTCTAGAGGGAACTAATGTCTAATAGACATTTACTAGGTAATATCAAAGCACTTTTTTCAAAGTGGGTATATGACTTTATACACCCAGTGTTAACATAGGAAAGGTCCGGTTGTTCCACATTCTCACCCCAACTAGATATTATTAGGCTCTTTAGTTTTAGCTAGTCTGGTGGGTGTAAAGTGGTACCTTACTGTGATTTTAATTTGCCTTTACTGGTGAGTAAGGGTGGTGAGTATCTTTACATACGCTCATTAGTCATCTGTATGTTGTCTTCTGAGAAGTGCCTACCTGAGTCTTTGCCTTTTTTTTTTTTTTTTTTTGATCCGGTTGTGTCTTTTTCTTACTGATTTGAAGGAGTTCTTAGGTAATTTGCATAAGAGTACTTTCTCAGGTGGATGTATTCCAAATATCAGATTGGGCTTTTCACTTTTAATAGTGTTTTATTGTGAACAGAATTTCAATTTTTATGAAAAGCAATTATTAATTTTCTTCTTGTAGTACTTTTTGTGCTCTTCAGAACCACATTTTCTTGGACTGCATTTTGAGAAATGCTGGGACAAGAACCACTTTCTGGTTGACAAGAACTGTTTCCTGGTTGACAGGGAAAATAGAAGGTTGCTTTCTGAGTAATCCGCTAACATCTCTAGTTTTGTCAGCAGTTCTGCCTCCTCTAGGAATCCCCCTGTTGGTCTCTTTTCATAATATTAAATTTGGGGCTCTGAATTTTGTGTTCCTAATGTTAAGCACATAGTTGTCTTTCTACTGCAGTAAATGAAATGGACTGTAGCTAAGTTATTTCGTTGGCTTAGAGCAACGTTTCCCCAGTTTTTCCCCAGAAGTATCGCAGCCACAGAGGAAAGTAGGTACAGAATCCCACAGTCGTTCTGGAGTCCTGGCTAGACCTGAAGTTTACACGGTAATTACTGGCAGAGGCAAAACAGTAATACTCTCATAGCTCTGCTGTCTGTACTATCCAGTCACAGAGTACTAAGGTGAAATCATGGGACTATAACTTGCAACAACAGAAAAGAGCTGAATTAGTAAATAAATACACAACAGCCTGAGAAAATGAAAAAGTGTGTTTTTAGTGGACCAAGAATTTTAAGGAATTTCTGGAAAGGAAAAGCAGTTAGATATCCTAATTTTAGAAGTTAAGCGTAAGTTCAGTTTGATTTTAGCTATTGGGGAAGTGCTAAAGACCATATAAAGAGTATTAATATCATCTTTTCTGTTGGTTTATATATTTGTCTGTAAAATGATTCTTTCTCAAAGGAGTTTATGATTTTTAAATGTCTGCTAATTTGTTCTAAGTAAGTTTTTGGTTAAGTTTTTGCTATTTAATGCATCCCTAAAATAGTCTATCATTAGTCATTCTTGCTTTTTGGGACACCCTTTCCTTTGCTTGTAATCGATGCTTTTAATTACCTTGGTTATCTAAAGTTAAAAAACTGAAAATGTATAACTTTGAGGTAAAATACTATACTATTTTTGATAGTAATTTAATTTTAGTATAACTATGAGTTAACTCGGGGAAAAAATGGTTTAAGTTATGTAACTTACTGTATTGTTTTAGGATTCTAAGCAAACCATTATGCTTTCTTCAAAGATTCTGTGGTTAAACAGTAAACATCTATATCTGAAGTCTTTTGTTCTGTTTTATTCTTTATGTTGCGATATGCTGTTTTTAAGTAGTCTTAGGAGTTATATATAAACAGATCATTCTCTTGAATGAGCCCTTGCTTAATAAAAGGAAGGGGACAAAGGAACTCCTTTCAGGGTTACTAATGACCAAAGACCAGTTAAGACCAAGCAACAATAAAACAACAGTATTTTTTTTAAGATTATTTATTAATTTATTTGAGATAGAGTGAGAACTAGAGAGATCACAGAGGGAGAGGGAGAAGCTGACTCCCCACTGAGCAGAGAGCCCAATATGGGGCTCAGTCCCAGGACCCCGAGATCACTACCTAAGCCGAAGGCAAACAACCTAACCCACTGAGCTACCTAGGCGCCCCAAGACAACAGTGTTTTAATTTGTCATTGAATGTTGATGAGAGTTCAGTTATCATTATAAGTCTTTTGTTAATTAATTATTTGGTAGTCTTAATTAAAACACAGAATAGTTTTTCCTGCATAATGAGTAGAGATACAGAATGCTTAACATCAGGGACTTTTGAAATTAAGGTGTCATAACACAAATCTTTTTTATTGTGGCAAAAACATAAATTTACTCTTAATAATTTTTAAGTGGACAGTACAGTATTACTAGCAATAGGTACATTGTTGTACAGCGGATCTTCAGAACTTTTTCATCTTACATGATTGAAACCCTGTACTTCTTGAATCACTCTTTGTTTCCTTGTGTGCCCTGCCTCCACTTGTCCCTGGCAGCTGTCATTCTTTTTGTTTCAATGAGTTTGATAATTTTAGGTACTGCATATAAGTGGAATCATGCAGCATTTGTCTTTTATGATTGGCTAATTTCACAGCATAGTGTTCTCAAGGCTCATCCATGTTATAGCATATGACAGAAATCTTCTTTTTAAAGGCTGTATAATATTCCATTCTATATCTAGAGAGAGAGAGAGACACACACACACACACACAAATACACACTGCATTTTGTTTATGCATTCATCAATTGGTGGACATTCACCTTGCTTCCACACTTTGGCTATTATGAGTAATGCTGCAATGCATATGGATATGTCACCATACCTATTTTTAAAGGCTGTATTGATTTTTCTCTTGCAGATATATTCGACTTTATGGGAGAAAATTTAGCAAAGAAGATCATGTTCTTTTTATCAAGCTATTGTATGAGCTGGTATCAATTCCAAAACTGGAAATCAGCATGATGCAGGGATTTGCCCGTCTCTTGATCAACTTGTTAAAGTAAGTAAATTTCCTGGTGATTTCTGCTAACAGTTTTTTGGTTTGTTTCTTTAAGGTTTTAGGCAGCAAGACCTAAGTGTTCTTTGGTAAGAAGACCCAAGTCCCAAATTGCCAGTTTGCCAAAAGGGTGCAGAAAATTTTATCATAAGTTTAAGCCATATGTGTTAATTAAAATTCTCTGTCTTCTTTGTGGCCTTCTGTTTTGTAGCACACGTGGAAATATGTGTTACCTGATGTTCCTTTAAAGTAGTTCTCTTCCCTTGTATATGTGGTAAGATCTTTGGGGAGTCATGAATCATTTATTCTTTACTCCTAGGCACCCAGCACAATGCTGGAAACATTAAACATGGAAAAATAGGAAATTCATTGGCAGTAATGGTGGCACAAATTTAAATGCCCCGTTTTACCTGGTGCTCTCTGAGGTTTGAGCAGCACTAAGAATCTGGTGAATTATTCTTTCTACTACTGCATTCTACCAATGAGTTGCTGTGGATAGGGAAAAGCAAAGCCCACCAGGATGACAGCAGCATTTAACAGCTGTCCTCCCTGTGTAGTAGGTGTAATATACAAACAGCTGTGCATGAATATATGCACATATGTTTACTTTTTTTTTAATTAGGAAAAAGGAACTTCTTTCAAGAGATGATTTGGAGTTACCTTGGAGACCACTTTATGACATGGTGGAAAGAATATTATATTCCAAGACAGAGCACCTGGGATTAAATTGGTTTCCTAAGTAAGTTTCCTTTTAAAGTACTTCTTTGGGAGCATTTGGGGGCTTTTAGAATTTGGTCATAATTGAGAAATATTTGGGTTATTTGAGATAAGCAAATACACATTTCAGTGTGCTCATTTCTTTGTAACTTGACTCTAAACTATTTATTGCCCTCTCCAAACTATATCTGAAGTTGCACTTTAGAATTTCCTACCAGGATATCTGACAGCTAGCATTACCATACTGGCCAAAGACAGCAGATTTTTCTTTGAAATCTAGTATTTTGTCACATTTGACATTCTTCATTACATATTCACGTATGTTTTAGTTCTTCAAGTAAAATGAATGTCTCAAGAAGAGGAGCTTGAGGGTACCCACATCCCAGTTAAAGAAGCATTAGTTTCAGTGACCGTTCATGGAATGCAAGCTATTCAAATGCACGGCTTCTTGGTTTAGACCCACTAGGATGTAATGTTTAGACATACTAGGATTATGTACGTCTGGCTGATTATACCTTCTTTTACGTACATCCCAACTCTTCCAGATCTTTAATTCTGGTACATTTTGTATTTTATTCTGAGTTTACAGGGTACAATATGATGATCTGTCCTTTTTGGTAAATAATGATTTTAGACTTGATGGCAAAGTATCATTTTTCCCTGTTAACAAGGCTTTATCTCATTGTGATCTAGCTCTTAATTCGCATATTTGGCTTAAAATACTTTTAAACTTTGACTTATTCGGTTAAGAGTCCGACTCTTGGACTCAGGGTCGTGTGTTCAAGCCCTGCATTGGGCTACTTCAGAAAAACAAAACCTTTTTTTTTCTTTTTTGACTTCAGACATATTTATTATAATCTTATACAGTTTACGTAAATTTGAACTTGTATTTATTTGGGTTCAATTACAACATAGCATAATAAAAATCCAAGCACTGGTCCTCTGAAATAAAGCAGGCAATCACCATTCAGTAAACACATGATTTATTTTGTATAAGAGTTAAGTTTACAACTAAACTTTCTGTAAAAAGTTTAGCATGAATAAGTACATCATTAAACTTTCTTTGTATGCAGAAATAAATATCTCTGCAACTATACAAGAAAACTCTTAAGAGTTCACAAGGTTTCCACACACACACACACACACACACACACACACACATGAGAGACACGCACACACACAGCATTCATTAGGCTTGCAACAGAAGGGTCATTTCTGGCCAAAAGACTTCGTTTAAGTGACTGAATACTGGATTCTTCGGTATTCACGTTCCACCTTTGAAAAAAAGTCAGTCTGTTTAAATTGGGAAATTCCTTACGATTTTAATGTTTTCACTCCCTGTGGTGGAAATAGTATATAAAGAATATCTTCCAAATGCGAAAAGGGCATTTAATAGTCTTTTTCATATATAACTAATACCACAGTCCAGGTCAGAGAACACCCTGGGGAAGATGGTCATTCTTAGTTTTCTTTCCTTTTAAAAAAAAATGTCCAAGAACTTGTTGTTCTTGTGAAACGGTTGAAAAGTAAGAAGTTCAGGGGGTGCCTGGGTGGCTCAGTTGGTTATGTGTCTGCCTTTGGCTGGGGGTCATGATCTCAGTGCCCTGGGATTGAGCCCCACATTGGACTCCCTGCTCAACAGGGAGTCAGCTTCTCCCTTTGCCTGCCACCACTCGTGTGTGCACACACGGGCTCTCTCCCTCTCTCTCAAAATAAATAAATAAAATCATAAAAAAATTAAAAGTTCAGTATCTTAAAAGATCCTGTGAATTATTTGTTGTTAGGCAAAGAAAAGGAAAGGCATGAACACCATTTATCCACCCACAGAGCACTTGCTGTCATTTGACATTAATTTGGAAGGGAATTCAGAAGCCGCAAGGACAGGATGCTGATGTCCGTGTTTAGGGTGGGCAGCAGTGCCGTGGACACCTGGCGTTGCCCAGGTTGCTAGTGGTACAGGCTGACAATAGTGAGGTATGAGTCCAGATCGATCTGCAGGTCCAAGATGGCCTTGTTGCAGGATTTCCATCTTACTCCCCTTCTTGTTCTGGGGGATGCTGGGCACCAGCTCTGAGTTTGCAGTAGCAGTCACTCATGTTGTACAGCAGGCTCGTCGGGTCCTCCACCAGGGCTTTGCTCCAGGAGATGACCAGGCTGTGGTCCGGAAGGTTCTTTTTTCTAACGGACCTTGCTGGACTGAAGGCTTTCATGCCGACTGCGTGGTGGAAAGAGAGACCAGGAGGGAACCGACCGTCCAGGAGCCCATGGGTCTGCCTTCTGGGGAGCTTCCTGAGCCTCCTGTGCTCCACGCTGGGATGGACTCAAAATCTTTTTTTTTTAAGTAGGCTCCGCAGCTTGGGGCTTGAACCCAAGACCCCGAGATCAAGTCCTGAGCCGAAATCAGGAGTCCGAGGCTTAACCGACTGATCCACCCAGGTGCCCCTAAGAAAAAATTCTTAAACTATTTGTGATCGAGGTTTATTTTTAGGAAGGTTTCTACAATTTACCTCTCCTCTCATTACCTAGAGTTGTCTGTCATACACATATATACTCATTTCCTGAAGATCACCGCTTTATACACTTGTGTTGTTTTCCTCTTTCTTTTTTATAAATTAAGTCCTTAAAGATTTATTTCTGTGATTTCTCTCTCAATTCTAGGCATGTTTTCACTATTTCATGACTTCTTGTAGCCTCCCCAGGTCAGTTTTTTTTAATCCGTGATCACTTCTCAGGCTTCACTGCAGTTAGCAGCCTTTGTTATACCCTTACCATAGAATTTTTTGAAAATGACTGAAGATGGCAGACTTTAAAAGATTTTTAGGTTATAAATAAATAGTGAAATGATATAAATGAAAAGAGTTAAAACAAA
The DNA here is from genome assembly GCF_002007445.2 of Ailuropoda melanoleuca. Taxonomy (NCBI): domain Eukaryota; kingdom Metazoa; phylum Chordata; class Mammalia; order Carnivora; family Ursidae; genus Ailuropoda; species Ailuropoda melanoleuca. Next base: position 78,811,974 of record NC_048221.1, on the reverse strand, counting down.
ACAAAACAAAATATGACTATAGGTGATCCTGAACTTAGGACCTAATTGATTTGTGGACAGTGGTCACAAATAGAACGGTGAGAGATCATTTCTTTACTGAATATTTTATGGGTTAAAACAAGGAAACCCATTTCAACCGTAAAAAGAGGAAAATTTCTCATGAAGCTAAATGGTGCATCTTCAAATATATTTTTACAAATATTTATTCTGAAAGCCCAAAATTTACCATAAAAGTGTTGTTGTAAATGTTCCTTTTTGAGTATTAATTCTGCTGGGGGAAACATGGCACGGACTGCACTGACTGGGCCTTAAAATACGAGGCTGTTTAGGCTTTGACTGGAATCACTGTCTCATAGCTTTCAGGGACCTTTAAACTATGTTCAAAATAAATTATTTTTTGAAATTTTCCTGGCTGATTTTTTGGCTGCCTGAGAAAATCTTTGGTAAATGCTAGAGGAGAGAAGGCAGTTTCTTCAACAATTTCTTCCTCTTCTGGAAGTCCTTTACTTGCTTTTTCATAACCAAGCATCTTACTTCCTGCCCTGAGGTGTACCTTTTCAAAGGCAACTGCTTCCTTTTAAGTCCCGCAAGGTCACAAATATGTATCTGTGGCTTTCTTCTTTCCTGGAAATTTTGTCAGAGCTTATCACTGTTAGTGTCATTCAGTGCTTATAGTTCTTCCCCTACGTCTTGATACTCTCCTTATTACCACGTCTTTTCCTGAAAGCATCCCGTTACTCTTGCTCTCATGGAAACCTTGCTTAGAAGTTTCACCATGGCTGTTCTTGGTCTTTTGAAGAAACATTTTGTCTTTGCTGAAATCTTTGCTTGGTTTAAAGCACGCAGTACCCCCTTTTGTATTGTGTAGTTATTCTCAAATGAAATTTGTAAGTAATATAATTTACTCATACTCTTTTTTTACTTATACTCTTTTATCTGTACTCAATGACATAAATATAAATAATTTTTTAATTTAAATTCAATTAATTAACATATAATGTATTATTGGTTTCAGAGGTGGAGGTTAGTGATTCATCAGTCTTATATAATACCCAATGCTCATTACATCACCCAGTTACCCCATCGCCCTACCTACCCACCTCCCCTCCAGCAATGCTGTTTCCAGTGATTAAGAGTCTCTTATGGTTTGTCTCCCTCTCTGTTTCATCTTGTATAATTTTTTCATTTCTTCGCCTATGATCCCGTTTTATTTCTTAAATTCCACATGTGAGTGAGATCGTATGATAGTTGTCTTTCTCTGATTGACTTATTTCACTTAGCATAATACCCTTTAGTTCCCTCCACATCATTGCAAATGCAAGATTTCATTTTTTTATAAGTGAGTAGTATTCCATTGTATACATATATCACATCTTCTTTATCCATTCATCTGTTGATGGACATCTGGGCTCTTCCATAGTTTGGCTGTTGTGGACATAGCTGCTATAAACACTGTGGTGCAGGTGCCCCTTCAGATGACTACGTTTGTATCTTTGGTAAATACCCAGTAGCACAATTGCCGGCTCGTAGGGTAGCTCTGTTTTCAACTTTTTGAGGAACCTCCATACTATTTTCCAGAGTGGCTGCACCAGCTTGCATTCCCCACCAATAGTGTAAGAGGGTTCCCTTTTCTCCACATTCTCGCCAACATCTGTTGTTTAATGACTTGTTAAGTTTAGTCATTCTGACTAGTGTGAGGTCGTATCTCATTGTAGTTTTGATTTGTTTTTCCCTGATGCCAAGTGACCGTGGAGCGTTTTTTCACGTGTCTGTTAGCCATTTGGATATCTTCTTTGGAGAGAAATGTCTGTTCATGTCTTCTGTCTGTTTCTTGATTGGATTATTTGTTCTTTGGGTGTCTTTGATAAGGTCTTTATAGATTTCGGATACTAGCCCTTTATCTGATGTGTCATTGGCAAATATCTTCTCCCATTTGGTCAGTTGTCTTTTGTTTTTGTCGACTGTTTCCTTTGCTGTGCAAAAGTTTTTTATATTGATGAAGTGCCGGTAGTTCATTTTTGCCTTAGTTTCCCTTGTCTTTGGAGACGTGTCTAGCCAGAAGTTGCTGCAACCAAGGTCAAAGAGGTTGCTGCCTGTGTTCTCTAGGATTTTGATGGATTCTTATCTCAGATTTAGGTCTTTGATCCATTTTGAGTTTGTTTTTTTGTATGATATGTTTCTTTGTATGGTGACCATTTTGAAATGGTCCAGTTTCATTCTTCTGCATGTGGCTGTCCAGTTTTCCCAACACCATTTGTTGAAGAGACTGTCTTTTTTCCATTAGGTATTCTTCCCTGTTTGGTCGAAGATTAGTTGACCGTAGAGTTGAGGGTCCGTTTTTGGTTCCATTGATCTGTGTATCTGTGTTTGTGCCAGTACCATACTGTCTTGATGGTTACAGCTTTGTAATAGAGTTTGAAGACTGGAATTGTGATACCACCAGTTTTGGTTTTCTTTTTCAAAATTCCTTTGGCTGTTTGGGGTCTTGTCTGGTTCCATACAGATTTTAGGATTATTTGTTCCAGGTCTGTGAAAAAAGTTGATGATACTTTGATAGGGATTACATTGAATGTGTAGATCGCTCTAGGTAGCATAGACATTTTAACAATATTCTTTACTCCAGTCCATGAGCATGAAACGTTTTTCCATTTTTTTGTGTTTTTGTCAGTTTCTCTCATGAGCGCTCTGTAGTTTTCTGAGTACAAATCCTTTGCCTCTTTGGTTAGGTTTTATTCCTAGGTATCTTATGGTTTTGGGTGCAGTTGTAAATGGGATTGACTCCTAATTTCTCTTTCTTCGTCTCATTGTTGGTGTATAGAAATGCAGCTGATTTCTGTGCATTGAAATTATATCCTGCCACTTTACTGAAACCCTGTATGAGTACTAGCAGTTTTGGGGTGGAGTCCTTTGGGTTTTCCACATAAAGTATCATGTCATCTGCGAAGAGTGAAAGTTTGACTACTTTCTGTTGTGTGATTGCTAAGACTGGGACTTCTAGTGCTGTGTTGAACAGCAGTGGCGATAGTGGACATCCCTGCAGTGTTCCTGACCTTGGGGGAAAAGCTGTCAGTTTTTCCCCATTGAGAATGATACTCATGTTGGGCTTTTCATATATGGCTTTTTTGATATTGAGGTATGTTCCCGTATGCCTACACTATAGAGTTTTAATCAAGAAAGGATGCTGTACTTTGTACTCATCCTTTTATTTATGTAGTATATCATATTGATTGATTTGCGGATGTTGAACCATGCTTGCAGCCCAGGAATAAATCCCACTGGGTCATGGTAGAATAATCCTTTTAATGTATTGTTGGATCCTATTGCCTAGTATTTTGGTGAGAATTTTTGCATCTATGTTCATTAGGGATATTGGTCTATAATTCTCCTTTCTGGTGGGGTCTTTATCTGGTTTTGGGATCAAGAAAATGCTGGCCTCATAGAAAGAGTTTGGAAGTTTTCCTTCCATTTCTATTTTTTGAAACAGCTTCGGAAGAATTCTTCTCTATATGTTTGGTAGAATTCTCCTGAGAAGCCATCCGGCCGTGGACTCTTTGTTTGTTGGAAGATTTTGGGTTACTACTTTAATTTCCTTGCTGGTTATGGATCTGTTCAGGTTTTCTGTTTCTTCCTGTTTCGGTTTTGATAGTTTATACATCTCTAGGAATACATCCATTTCTTCCAGATGGCCTAATTTGTTGGCATATAGTTGCTCATAATATGTTCTTATAATTGTTTGTATTTCTTTGGTGTTGGTTGTGATCTTTCCTCTTTCATTCATGATTATTTATTTGGGTCCTTTTTCTTTTCTTTTTGATAAGTCTAGCCAGGGCTTTATCAATCTTATTATTTCTTTCAAAGAATCAGCTTCTTGTCTTGTTGATCTGTTCCATTGTACTTTTGGTTTCTATTTTGTTGATTTCTGCTCTAATCTTTAAATAATTTCTCTTCTCCTGTTGGATTTAGGCTTTTTTTGCTGTTCTTTCTCCAGCTCCTTTAGGTGTAAGGTTAAGTTGTATATTTGAGACCTTTCTTGTTTCTTGAGAAGGGCTTGTAGTGCTATACACTTCCCTCTTAGGACTGCCTTTGTTGCATCCCAAATTTAAGCAGTTGTGTTATCATTTTCATTTGTTTCCGCGAGTTTTTTAAATTCTTTAATTTCCTGGATGATCCAGTGATTTTTTAGTAGGATGCTCTTTATCCTTCGTGTATTTGAGTTCTTTCCAACTTTCCTCTTGTGACTGAGTTTGAGTTTCAAAGCATTGTGATCCGAAAATATGCAGGAAATGATCCCAGTCTCTTGGTACTGGTTGAGACCTGATTTGTGACCCAGGGTGTAATCTCTTCTGGAGAATGTTCCACGTGCACTTGAGAAGACTGTGTATTCTGTTGCTTTAGGATGGAATGTTCTGAATATATCTGTGAAGTCCATCTGGTCCTGTGTGTCATTCAAAGCCCTTGTGTCCTTGTTGATCTTCTGCTTAGATGATCTGTCCATTGCAGTGAGTGAGGTGTTAAAATCCCCTACTATTATTATATTATTATTTTAAATGTGTTTTGTAAAATTTTGTTATTAATTGGTTTATATAATTGACTGTTCGCATGTTAGGGGCATGAATATTTACAATTGTTTGATCTTCTTATTGGGTAGACCCTTGAATTTTGATGTAGTGTCCTTCCTTATCTCTTATTACAGTCTTTGGTTTAAAATCTAATTTGTCTGATATAAGGATTGCCACCCCAGCTTTCTTTTGATATCCATTAGCATGATATGTGGTTTTCTATGCCCTCACTTTAAATCTGGAGGTGTCATGGGGTCTGAAATGAGTCTCTTGCAGACAGCATATCAGTGGGTCTTGCTTTTTTATCTGATCTGATACCCTGTGTCTTGATTAGGCCATTTAGCCCATTTTTTTAAATTAAAGATTTTACTTATTTATTAGAGAGAGAGACAGTGACAGAGATAGCGAGAGAGAGCAGGAGCAGGGAGGAGAGAGAAACACAGGCTCCCCGGGAGACTGATCTCAGGACCCTGGGTTCATGACCTGAGCTGAAGTTAGACGTTTAACTGACTAAGCCAACCAGGTGCCACCATTTAGTCCATTTACATTCAGAGTAACTATTGAAAGATACGAATTTAGTGCTGTTGCATTACCTGTAAAGTCAGTTTCTGTATGTTGTCTCTGTTCCTTTCTGGTCTATTTATGTTACTTTTGTGCTCTTTCTTTACTTAAAGGATCCCTTTTAATATTTCTTGTAGGGCCAGTTTAGTAATCACAAATTCTTTTAGTTCCTGTTTGTCCTGGAAGCTTTTTATCTCTCCTTCTATTTTGAAAGACATCCTAGCTGGATAAAATATTCTTAGTTGTATATTTTCTCATTTAGCATCCTGAATATATGATGCTGGTCCTTTCTGGCTTGCCAGGTCTCTGTGGATATGTATGCTGCCAGTCTAATGTTTCTACTCTTGTAGGTTATGGCCCTCTTGTCCCCCTGAGCTGTTTTCAGGATGTTCTCTTTGTCTCTGAGATTTGCAAGTTTCACTGTTGTATCTTGGGGTGTTGACCTATTTTTATTTATTTTGAGGGGGGTTCTCTGTGCCTCCTGGACTTGGATGCCTGTTTCCTTCCCCAGATTAGAGAAGTTCTCAGCTATAATTTGCTCCAATATACCTTTTGCTCCCCCTTTCATCTTCTTCTGGGATCCCAGTTATTCTAATATTATTTTGCTTAATGGTATCACTTACCTCTCATTCTCTCTTCATGATCCAGTAGTTGTTTATCTCTTTTTCTCAGCTGCTTTATTCTCTATCATTTGGTCTTTTATAGCACTAATTCTCTCTTCTGCCTCATTTATTCTAGCAGTTAGACCTCCATTTTTTTTTTAAAGATTTTATTTATTTATTTGACGGAGGTAGAGACAGCCAGCGAGAGAGGGAACACAAGCAGGGGGAGTGGGAGAGGAAGAAGCAGGCTCCCAGCAGAAGAGCCTGACATGGGGCTCGATCCCAGAATGCAGGGATCACGCCCTGAGCCAAAGGCAGCCGCTTAACGACTGATCGACCCAGACGCCCCTAGACCTCCATTTTTGATTGCGTCTCATTAATAGCCTTTTTGATTTTGACCTGATTAGAGTTTTAGTTCTTTTATTTCTCCAGAAGGGGATTCTCATGTCTTCTATGCTTTTCTTCAAGCCCAGCTAGTATCTTTATAATCATTATTCTGAACTCTTGTTCCAGCATCTTACTTATATCCATTTTGTTTAGATCCCTGGCAGTCAGTACTGCCTCTTGTTTTCTTTTTTCAGTTGAGTTTTTCCATCTTGTCATTATGTCCAGAGAAGAATAGATGAACAAGAGAACAAAATACTAAAATGGCAACAAAAACCCCAGATAAATACACACTAAAGAAATCAGAAGAGGCGCAAAACTGAAAAAAAAAAAATTAACAAAAAAAGAGAATATGATCAGACAGACAGGTAAACAGAACAGAAAAATACACTGGATACCATGTGTATTTTATAGTTCCGTTTGTTAGAAAACTAGATCCCAAAATTGTAAAGAAAGAAAAACTTAACATGTACAAAAATAAAATTAAATACAATGAAAGGATAGAATATAACGATAAAAATGAAAATTAAAAGACAAAAACAAAAAAATGGAAAAGAAGGAGTGTAAACAGACAGGTAAATGGAACAGTGCAATGCACTATATCTTGAGTGTTTTTTGGTGGGTTTGTTAGGAGAAGCAACATCTCAAAATTTTAAAGAAAGAAGAACTTATATATATACAAATATAAAATTAAATACATTGGAAGGATAGAATGTCACTGTAAAGATGAAAATTGAAAAAGACTTATAACAAAACAGAAAACAACTAAAAAAGAAGAAGAAAAAAAAAGAATATGGTGAAGGTGAAGAGAACAGAGCCATACACTCGTTTTGGGGTATATTTTGATCTGTTAGAATAAACTGAATCCCAGAATTGTAAAGAAAGAAAAACTTTGATATATGCAAAAATAAAATTAGATACAATGAAAGCATAGAATGTAACATAAAAATGAAAATTAATAAGGATTTTTAACAAAAGAGTTGATAAGAAATTGAAAAAGGAAGGAGAAAAGAAGGTTTAAATTGAAAGACTGAAGAATTGTGGGGTAAAAACCATGAATTCTATATGCTATATTCCCCTAGTGTTGGAGTTTTGTAGTTCTCAACTGTTGATAAACTTGGTCTCAGCTGGACGTTCTTGCTGATCTTTTGGGCAAGGGGCCTGTTTCGACTCTCTACAGAATTGCCCCAGGCGGAATTGCACCACCCTTGCCAGGGGGCCAGGTTAAGTAATCTGCTCAAGCTAAGTAAGTTTTGCTCTCTGTGGCTTTTGTTCCCTGAAGGCTTTCTGCGTAGCCTTAGAGGATAAGAATGAAAATGGCAGCCTCCCAATCTCCAGCCCCGGAGCAGAGAGCTCAGGGCCCCACTTCTCCGTGAGCCCTCAAAGAAAAGCAGTCAGTCACTCCTGTCTCCCTGGTCTCAGTCCACACTCCATGCTCACCCAGCCTGTGACTGAGCATTTCTATCTCAGGCAAGAGACCCCGTTTCAAGTCTCCAAACCCTGCAGACTCCTGTAGGTGTGCTCCTGTACCGCTCCTCTCAGGGGGAGGAAGGAGGGCCTCCCCAGTTCTGCCCCTTGTTGGGCCCCTGCTCAGAGAATAGTGGCCTGACTGTGCTGCAGTTCTAGGTTTATGGCAACCCCACACTGAGAGCCCACTCCTGAGCCTACTCTTTGCAGCTGGCTTCCCTGCTCTAATACCTGGGAACTCTGCGGCACTCAAGAACCACCCCCCCCAGTCTACCTGTGACCCCGAGGATCCTGAGACCACACTGTCCCACCTAGGATTCCTCCCCCACTTCACCGCCCGAGCATCTTTCAGATTGGGATGTCCCTCACTGGAGCAGACTTCTAGAAGTTCCAATTTTGTGCTCCGCTGCTATATCACTTTCCAGTAGCTGGCTGATGGAGGCTCCCTCCCCCTGCAGTTTATCTTTCCATATATCGCCTTGGATTCACTTCTCCACACCTCCCACCTTGCAGAAAGTGGTCGCTTTTCTATTTGTAGAGTTGCAGCTATTCTTTTCTTAGATCTCCGGTTGAGTTCACAGGTTGTTCAGAATGACTTGATAGCTATCTAGCGGAATTCCTGGGACCAGAAGAAACCAAAGTCTCCTCTGCTGCCGCCATCTTGGACTCCATAAATAGAGATAATGTCTAACCATAATGTGGTTCCCATAATGGGACAGTAGTTCATTATAAAACAATATGTATTTTGAACATGCAGGCATCATTACACTGAAGATACAAAATGGTATTCAGATTTTGCATCTGCCTGTAATGAGTACGTTTGAATTTTTAAAAGATCAAAATAGATTTTGTATAAGAAGTACAAGAAAATAAAAGCAGCACTATGAGTGGACATTAAAATAAAAACTAGTGGCACAGATCGTGGCTCAGTTGGATAAGTGTCTGCCTTTGGCTCAGGTCATAATCCCAGGGTCCTGGGATCGAGTCCCACATCAGGCTCCTTGCTCAGCGGGGGAAATCTGCTTCTCCCTCTGCCTGCTGCTCCCCCTGCTTGTGCTCTCTCTCTCTCTCTGACAAAATCTTTAAAAAAAATAAATGAATAAAACCTAGTGTTAGGATAAAGAATAACAGGTAAGACTTATTTATGGTAAAAGAGAGGGAAGTAGGTTTAATTTTAGAGTACTAAGCTGGGGAAAAGGAAGTAATGATATTCTTGCAGATAAGCTGGCCTTATTTATAATACAGTGTCACAGTAATCCTTTATGAAATGATATGGAATGGTATAGTTACTTAGTATCACAAAACATTTTTTTTTAAAGATTTTATTTATTTATTCGACAGAGATAGAGACAGTCAGTGAGAGAGGGAACACAAGCAGGGGGAGTGGGAGAGGAAGAAGCAGGCTCATATCAGAGGAGCCTGATGTGGGGCTCGATCCCGCAACACTGGGATCACGCCCTGAGCCGAAGGAAGACGCCCAACCGCTGTGCCACCCAGGCACCCCACAAAACATTATTTTTGAACATTATTACATGTGAGAGCAATAGAAGAATTGGGGAAAAAAAACATTGGTATATGAAGTCATAGAGAATTTGTGCAGTGGATTTTAAAAACAGTTTGGCCATAATCTAGACGCACGCTTCTAATTCATATACCTGCACATGTGACCTTTGTGAACAGAAATTTGCATGTATAATCTGTGTTTACTTGTAACTTTCTGGTAATATACTGCTTTTATCTGTGGATTCAAGTTTCTGAAGTGAATACAAATAAAAAAAAAACCTAGGGTAAAAAAAAAGAATTTGTGCAGTGAACTCCTGGGGATAGTATCAATAAGATTGAAAACTAACAAGCAATGCTAAAATAAATTAGTAACGTCAGTATCTAATTTTTACAACATAAATTACCTTTTGTGCCATACCAAAAAGGATGACAGTAACATGAAGTATTTTAACAACAAAATTACTAATGAAATTCCAGGACATTGCTTGTTTTATGTCTGCTTATTGCCAGTGTAGTGACAGTTAAAATAGTCTTCAGTCTTGGGGTGCTTGGGTGGCTCAGTTGGTTATGCATCTGCCTTTGGCTCCGGTCATGATCCCAGGGTTCTGGGATCAAGCCCCACATCAGGCTCTCTACTCAGTGGGGAGTTTGCTTCTCCCTCTCATTCTCCCTCTATGCTCTCTCGCTCTTAAATAAATAAATAAAATCAATAAAATCTTGAAAGAAAGAAAAGAAAGAAATTAAGAGAAATCTGTTGGAGAGCCAGCCATACAGCAATACTTTTTAGTTTTGGTTCCTCAGAGCTATTCTGTATCCACTGAATTTCTAATAGGGAATCATTTTAAACATTTAAAAATTTACTTTTCTACTTAAGTTTCTATTTAGTATACTAGTATATCAAGTGTTTATAATTAAGGGATAAAGTTATGACTTCACAAACATTTTACTTCAGAAAACCCCTGAAAGCCCTTCGATATGGCATGCCTTTGGAATTGGTATTTTGCTTTGAGTATTTTCATCTTAGATGTATTCTGACTCATTTTGAAACAGTTTTGTCAGCTGACTGCATGTGTTCATACTATTTTTAGAATACTATTTTTATAATCAAAAGTGAAAGGTTGTTTCATTTGTTAACTGTCTTTCAAGTCTTAAACTCATGTGCCTTTATGTGTTTCACTTTATTTGAAACTACAGCTTAGGGTGTCATGCATTGCAACATGATATTAAAGGCTGGTTCTGTTTTTTGGAGCAAGGATTATTTAACTTTTTTCTTTCCCTTCCCCTTTTATTTTCCTCCCTCCTTTTCTCCTCTCCCTTTTTTCCTTCTTCTGTCTTTCTGCCTTCTTCTTTCTGCCTTTATGCCTCGGGGGCAAAAGACCATTTTTCACTCTTCTCTGTTTCTAGGTTCTACTGGAGAAACAAATTGTAGGAGTTTCTTATTTAATATTAAAAAAAAGAAAACTGGAAAGGAGTTAGGTAGTTTGAACTTGATAATAGCAACATAAGAATCACTTATTGTTTACGTTGTTAGGGGCCTAGTTTTATTTCCTAAAATGATGGCCCATCCACTTAAAAGGGGTAACATATTGCAAATTACTAATGAAGACTGTTGCTACTAACAAGGCATGAGGGAATTATGCATAGATCAGCTTTTACAAATGGGCATGGACAATTCATATTTGAATTGCTATGTGTATAAATTCGTTTAGTTTTGTCACTACCAATTTGACTTTTGTGAGTTCTTTGATGTTAAAGGTTTACATAGTTGCATCATGAGCAGTTTGGGCCTAGATAACTCAATTTACTTTTTTAAAAATAAGGTTTTTTTTTAAAGATTTTATTTATTTATTTGACAGAGAGAGGGAACACAAGCAGAGGGAGTGGGAGAGGGAGAAGCAGGCTTTCCGCTGAGCAGGAGCCCGATGCGGGGTTTGATCCCAGGACCCTGTGTTCCTGACCTGAGCCGAGGACAGATGCCTAACAATGGAGCCACCCAGGCGCCCCTAAAAGATAATTTTTTAAGATCTGTTTTTCTTTCATATGTTGTTCTCTAAGGGAATCATAGAGTATTAAACATTTGCATTTTTTGTATTAATCTGCCTCTGGAGAAACTTGATTATTTCCCTTTTCTGGTACTCGTTCTTGATGGTATTTGTTTCTCTGTTGATCTGACAAAGGACTTTGAGTTGGTGTTCTTATTCCTAAGATACAGCTAAATCCTTTGTTCCCCCTTCAACACCTGGAAATGACATGTTCTTACTCTGCTGGGCATTTCTTGACACATGTGGCTACATTTCTAAGCTGAAGTTACTATCAGCTCAAGAATGATCTCAAGCTATAGAATTTGACATAATGAAATGAAAGTGATTTCTCTGAGGACCTGTTGAAATTTAAAATAGTTTATGGTTATAACCAGTGATTATTAATAAGGTAGATCTAGTGATTTTTAACATATTATTTGCTCTTTTAAGAATACCACTTTAACTTTTATTTGGCAATGTGGAAACGAGTAGTTGATTTTTATTAATGACTTTGGTAATGTTTCTTCCAAAAGTTGTATCTGTGTTATAATGATCTTTCTTTAGAAACTGCTCTTTTTAAAGCATTTTAAAAAAATATTTAGTTCACACTGATCAGGCTTATCACTTTCAGCAGTTAGGTATGCTCCTTTTACTTGAGTGGTCAGGATTACTACCACCTCTTAACACTAGCTATGGCTGTGTTAATGAAAAATCAGTGTTAATGCTACTTCAGTGATGAAGATATTATACTTTGTACCTTTCTTATGGTAGAATTATCTTGACCCTAATTTTGTGTGAAGTGGCTGTGAAAAATGAGTACTGGCTGATTTCACTACGCAGTATTAGGTTTTGAAGAATTAGATACGAGGTGGATTGTGTTTGACGAACTGATGGTTGTGTTTGTGTAGAAATAAAGAAAGCAGGTAAAACTGAGGGTTTTTTGGATTAAATGAAGTACATTCTTAAAAGAGAAAATATCGTATGGGCAATTACCATTAAATTATAAGGAGGTTAAGGCAAAGGTATATAGAATATGTCAGTGTTACAGTTGCCCCGTTCATTTATAAGAAAGCAAATATGATAATTCTGAAGCTAAATTTTAGTTCAAGAATTGTCAAGTGAAGCTGGAAGTGCTTATGACTATGAGCAGTCCACACTGCTTCATTTCAAATATATCATTTGCTGTGCCTTTCTCTGGGTTAGAAGTAAAATACTGTCCTGATAATTAGGAAAGACCAAGGAGATAGGAAGCATAAACCTCCAGGTTAATATAAGTCTCCGATCTCAGCAAGTGGTGTAACTTCAGGCTAAGGTTTTTGGCTTTCCTCAAGCTTCTCTACTACGTTTTTGGTATTTACTTTACTTATGTCATGATACAGAGTAAGAAATTATAGCCCAGAGAGGAAAAGTCACACAAAGTCATTTGTTGGAACTGGGACAAGAACTTATTTTCTGCCCTAATAAATAAGGTGGGAATTGGGGGAAGAATTTCCTATTTTGATGTGACGTCCTAAATCATAAATTAATAATTGTTGAGAGACAGTAGAATAAATGTGAAAGCAAAATGAGCACAAAATATTAGTTCTTAAGGAGATTGAAAATATAATTTGTTTTGGATAATATGAAATAATATAGTTAACAATTTTTATGCTTATTTCTGGGCCAGATAACTGTTTCCTTACATTATCTCATTTAATTTTTGTAACAGCCTTCTGAGAGGTAGGTATTATTACTATTGTATAGGTGGAAAAACTGAGGCTGTAATATTGAACTGATAGTAAGTAACAGAACTGGTAATCAAATTTAAATCTGTCTGATTCTAAGCCCAAGTTGTGAACTGTTGCATGATATGCTTATGGCTTTCTTTTCAACTTAACATGCCTTTTCTAAGAGGAAGTAGGGTATGAGAAAACCCATCCAAAGCTTATTCCTTCTGTAGATCCCTTTTGATTTTTTTTTAAAGTGTTTTGAATTGTAATCACTTTAGTTAAATTTCCAACAATTGGGAAAGTACATAGTGATTATTCACTCCCTCTAAAAATTAGTGAAATATAGTCTAGTCGCATCTAGCCTTAACCTTTTATTTTATTTTTAAACAGAAACATTGTTCCCTTCATCTTGAGAGATTACAAGAATCACAAAAGGTCACTATACAGATATCACAGGTTAGAGAGATTGTACCCTTTTCTGGATAAAGAGCATAAATCCATTGGCACAGGCCTTATAAGGAGGGGTTGAAACTGACTTTATTTAGATAAACTAAAGCACATTCCCACATACCCTGTTCCTCTAAAGAATGAAGTGACAGCTATCAAGTATTATAATTAATGTCCTATTCTTCTGAAGAGTGAAGGGAACTGGAGAAAGCAGGTGGCTGTGCAGCCTTTTGACTGCTTTCTAGAATCATTTTTGACATTATGTGAAAGTTTGTTGGTGGAATAGAAAAGTTACCAGTGAAAACGCAGGCTTTCTGTGTTGTACTCCCAAAGAGTTGCCACAGAAACAGTAAAATAAATGTAAAGTTAACATGAACACAGACTTTAGGAACTGGTAGAATTACAGATCTTCTGCTTATTTCCTTGGACACAAAGTTTGCCATTTTAGAATTATCTTTTTTAAATCTGCATTTAAGTTGATCTGTTACTTAGTGTGGAACTAAGTGGTTCTCTTTAAACCTTGTCTATAATTTGTTTCTAAATGGGGTTCTTCAGTCCAAACAAAAAGAAGATCCAAAGATCTGTGCTCTTTGTTGCTCTGATAGAAAATGTTTATTGTGTATTGTAAATTAATAAATGTAAATATCCATAAATATATATGAACACATAGCCTTCTTTTTTTTTTTTTTTAAGATTTTATTTATTTATTTGACAGAGAGAGAGACAGCCAGCGAGAGAGGGAACACAAGCAGGGGGAGTGGGAGAGGAAGAAGCAGGCTCATAGCGGAAGAGCCTGATGTGGGGCTGATCCCATAACGCCAGGGTCACGCCCTGAGCCAGAGGCAGACGCTTAACCGCTGTGCCACCCAGGCGCCCTGAACGCATAGCCTTCTAAAAGTACTTTGGAAATGCCTGGAAGTAAACATAGTCGTGGTCTTCAGGGAGTTTAAATGTAGTTGGAGAGAAGTTTACGCCTTTTTTAACCGGGCAAACTTAGATGTTCTCTAAACTAATTGTTTTTCAATTGCTTAGCTTTTTTATGAGAGAATGTAGAATCTCTCCCTGATAATCCGAGAAAATGTTCCATGTCTCTCTGGCCATATGAGCTTTTTTAATTTTAGAATTATCTCATGGGTTGTAGCCTGGTTTCCTCTTCAGTTAATTTTTTTCTTACTAGTTTTGAAATTAAAGAGGATTTCTACACCTTCTAGTAATGAAATCATAGTTTTCTCTCTTGGTTGTATAATTGATTACTTGTGCTGAGTTTGGTTTGTGTTATTCCTTGAAATTTCTTTACAGCTTAGTTCTTAAGCTTTCAGAGAAGTTGGATAGACTTCAGGACTTAACAGTTTTCAAGAAGCTTAATGAGAAAGTGTCAGGTGGAGCAATGCCTGAAAGTTACCCCTTTCCCTCATAATTTTTTTACTTGAGATTTGAGGACTTGTTTTATTTACTTGTATACATCATACTGTAAGTAGCCACACATTTATTTTAAAATTCCAGTCCAAAATTACCTTGTGCCCTTTGTTTTACTTGCATTTTACCTCTTTTGAGTATGGTCTCATTAATTTAAATATTCCATTCTGGCCAAGTGTGTTTAAACCAGTACACATTGGCCTTTTCATTTAGACAAACATTTATTTAAATCCATATATAAATACTTATGCTGTTTTCTTAAATTCACTTGAACCACCTCCAAAGTTGGAAAATAAGTTATAGCTTTTTAATGTCACTCAGCTAACTTTTTAAGTAGCTGGTCAAAGAGATGGCTGTTGCTATTTTTGATAATTGTTATTGGCCGTAAAGTAACCTTGTAGGGTTATAGAACTCTTGCCATTGGTTACAGAAAACTAGTTTCTGGCAGTTGCTGATATAAGCACACTAGATTTTGTCTGCTGTTTGTGTTTTGATGTAAAAGCACTTTAATAAAAATAAAAATTAGTATTTGAAGTTTTAAGCTGCTGAGCATACTTCTTGATGTGCTGTTAAGTGTGGTCATTGCTGCCTACTTTGTAAAGATTGAAAATTATTTGTCCTTTTCCCAGTTTTATTCCCTGTAGTTTACAACAGATTACAACAGAGAATGAGCAAAACAAGGGCAAAGGAAAGAGTAGATTACAGAGTCTAGGTAGTTAATCCTTACAGTTCTGTCTTTATGAAAGAGAAAGATTAGTTATTGCATGTACACAGATAATTTTTAAATGTATGAGCATATCTTAGAGATATTTTTTAATTGGATTAGGTGCATTCTCAAATTACACCAACCTAATTTATCAAATGGCTCTTTCCCCCCTAGTTCTGTAGAAAATGTTCTCAAAACACTCGTGAAAAGCTGCCGACCGTAAGTAGCTTCTCATTTTATAAAACCTCTTTTATTTCTGTGGGCTTTTCCCCATCCTTAGTATGCTTTGAAGAGGAAATTAAAGGTGTAAATCGTTTCTAACATTGTGATGTTAGTCACTGGGCACAACATATTTCCAACTCTTGAACTGAATTATTCAGATTTCATTTATAAATTTAGAAATTTTTAAGTGGTGTGGGTGTCGGTTACCTATTATAAAGTAAGAATGCCATAATTTATGTGTAATTGTCTTTATTTGAAAGATTTTCCTGGAGTATCATTTCTCAGATTAAAAAATATTTTCCAAAATGAGTGTTGTAGGGATTGTATTAAAATGTGAGTAATAAAAGAAGGTTTTCAGACATTTTTAAAAAATATGTTCTCTTTCAGTAGAATATACAGAAATATTCCATATTCTGATGTTTAAAGATGAATATGGGTTGAATTTAGTTTTAATCAATTAAAATCCAATTCTATGGACTTGAGGTGTCTGTCTGGCTCAGTTGGTAGAGCATGGACTCTTGATCTTGAGGTCAGGAGTGTGAGCCCCATGTTGGGCATAGAGCTTAATAAAATGAAATAAATAAAAACCCAGTTCTGTGGACTTGAACTATTATTAGGCTGTTCTAAGACTGCTTATCCTGCTGTGTATGGATGCAGTGAATTCTTTTGAATAGAAACCCCTATTTTATTATATTCTTATAATATAAATGGTTATAAATGGTTTTATAAATCAGGTATTTGTTGCTGACCTACTATACTCTCAGTCTTGGGCACATGCATTTTTAGGATATAGTTTCCCTTTTAAGATTGAGGCTTAAGATTTAACCTGAGTCATAAGCCACCAATGAGCAGTGTCACTTTGAGCTAGGCAGTGACCTCTTGGCCTGTGTTTCCTCACAGGAAACTTGATCATCCCTGGGGTACTTAGTGGTTTTTAGGTTCTTAAATAATTCATAGAACACCCAAGGCTAACAGTTGACTCTGAAAAATTAAGAAGGAGAATTGATGTATGAGATATTTAAAGGCGGAATATATTCTGAGTTTTTTGTTTTTTTTATTCTAACTTGTGGCATAATGACCTGGCACCTAGATGCTTGATGAACTCAAAGAAGTAATTCTAGAAATGTAGTTTTATTCTTCACATTAATGAATGAAGTGTGATTCTAATTAATACTGATAGACAAAGATATGATAGTATTAATAATGTGACACGTAGGCCAAACCTACAAGTGCATTTGAAAAGGTTTTCTGACTTTCTTGGCCATGCCTAAATCTGAATTTCTCATATACTTTTTTTGTTATTTTAAACCCCCTTAATGGGTATTTGGTAATTACACGTGGGTCCTCTTTTTCCATTTACTTTCGTGTATGGATGTACACTTCAGATTCTAATTTGGTGAATATTCTCTACTCCAGGGGCTTTCCTGCCCATTTCATAGACTTGAAGAATGTTAGCACCTATAGGACCAGACCATCTAGTCTAGTCGGCTCTTGTATACAAGAGAGGTCTGTGGTACAGTAAATGGTTGGTCCAAACATGGCTGGGCTAAATGTTCTCTTTCTCATTTCACTGATTATCCATTTCTTATATAGACTGGGTTCTCTTTGACTAGATATTTTTCCTCTAAGTCCTATAGAAAAGAAGAAAAAGTTACCTTTACGTGTGACAAGGTATTTATTTTAGAGTTGCAAAAATGTGTTTAAGTTAACTTGACATTTGTAGTGTATGTTGTACCTTATGAAATCATTCCCTACCTCCCCTTTTTTTATTGGTCGTATGTTGATGTGTAGACCTTTTAGCTAATGATCAGTTAAATGAATACTTTCTTTTTTATTAGATACTTCCCAGCAGATGCCACAGCTGAGATGCTAGAAGAATGGCGGCCTTTAATGTGCCCTTTTGATGTAACAATGCAAAAGGCTATCACTTATTTTGAAATATTTCTTCCTACCTCCCTTCCTCCAGAACTTCATCATAAAGGTTTTAAGTAAGTATATACATATCTTGACAAATTGTAGAATAGAGCAAGAAATGGAGAAATATAAGCCATCTAGTAAAGTAATAATAAGTAAACCAAAATTTACTAACTCATCCGTTGTGTTGATTATGCTTGAAGTGTGTGGAAGCTGAAACAGTTAAATGTAAGATTGTAAATGAGGAGAGAATAATGCATATATGTCAAGCCAAATACGATGAGGGCTTTATGGGGCATCTGGCTGGATCAGTTGGTGGAGCACATGATTCTTGATCTTGGGCTTGAGCCCCACATTGGGTGTAGAGATTACGGAAAGAAAAAGTAAAGTTAAGGGCTTTAATTTAAAAAATCAAGAGAGAAAGAATAAAAAGTGCAAAAAGAAGTAGAAAATATCAGTAAATAGGTAGTGATAAGAAATGTTAAATTGTGTGGAGTTTAGGGAAAGGAAAAATGTTTTCCTAAAAACTTGGTTTTATTCATCACTTATAGTTTTTCTTAGGTCTTTTTTTATAATTTTTTTTCTTTACTCATTCTAGTCTTTGCACTGTTTTTAAGAACTTTTTTCTAGATGACTCTAGGTAATAACAAATCCTAGAATGAAAAAATATTTAGGGGAGCCTGGGTGGCTCAGTCAGTTAAGCATCTTGACTGTTGATTTCTGCTCAGGTGATGATCTCAGGGTGGTGAGATTGAGCCCTGTGTTAGGTTCCACCCTGGGTGTGGAGCCTGCTTAAGATTCTCTTTTCTTCTGCCCTTCCTCCCTCACTCACTCTTTCTAAAAAAGAGAGAAAGAAAGAAAAGAAAAATGTTTAGACTATGTTCTTTTTTAAAAAAGATTTTATTTGAGAGTGAGACGGCACCACGCGTGTGCACGAGGTAGGACAAGGGCAGAGGGAAAGGGAGAAGCAGACTCCCCACTGAGCAGACAGTTAACCCAGCACTCCATCCCAGGACCCCAGGATTATGACCTGAGCCAAAGGCAGATGTTTAACCAACTGAGCCACCCAGGCGTCCCTTTGACTATGCTTCTATGAAAACAGAAAAAGGTATGAAAAAAATAGAAAGAAATAGGTAGTATTGTGTTGTGGGTTCATCCTTACTCCCCAACTCCCCATACTGTCTATAGTGAGGTGTTAAATCAGAAATTTTGTATTGAGCTGTGTATTTATGAAATTTTAATTCTAATTCAGTAATTTAAAAAACTGCATTTCTTTGACATTTGTAAAGATTGGTGAATAGTATTCCAACATGTTCTTGCCCTTACATTCTCTTCTGTTTAATCTGAGATCATTTCTCCAATGATATTTTAATTGTACCTAATACTATGTGGCTCATCTGTTTTGGGGAACATTTATTATAGTGCTAGTTAATTGCATAATTACTAATTGTCTTATTAAAGGAAAGAATATAAGGGAGAGTTGGAAGAACCAGTAGTAATAGGAAAATACTGAAGGAGAAGGGGAGGGGACACTTAAACAGTATTAGGTGGGGGTGGACAATAATTATTTAATTATGAAGTAGAGGTGGGTTTTTTTTTTAATTTATTTGAGAGAGAGAGAGGGTACGTGTGTGCAAGCACGAGCGGGGGGGGGGTCAGAGAATCCACTAGCAGACTCCCCACTGAGCGTGGAGCCTGACGTTGGCCTCCATCCCAGGACCATGACCGGAGCAGAAACTAAGAGTCGGGCACTTAACCAACTGAGCCACCCAGGTGCCCCTAACAATGATGTAGATAGAGGTTTGATGAGATGACTGTTTAGCATAAATATATTGCAAGGGGAATATGCAGAGAGAAGTAGTCATTTGTCCCATTAAGTTTGTAACAGTCAGTATTATTTTTTCTAGGTTGTGTAGTTATCAGTAAGAGTAATATATTAAAAAATACAAAGGCTACCTGGCTTTGAACCACTTTCTGTAAATCACTTGCTATTCATAACAACATTTTTCTTCTTCAGACTTTGGTTTGATGAATTAATTGGCCTTTGGGTTTCAGTGCAAAATCTCCCACAGTGGGAGGGGGTGAGTATCCTATTTTTTCCTTTGCTATCAGATCATTTGATAAGTAACATTAGTTCCTTAGAATTGGCTGTTAGCAATGCTGTAATTGTTTTTTTTTAAATTCCGTTTGCTGTTTCTAAGAGAAATAGACACTTCTTTTGGTTTTATTGATATCTAGAAGCATATGCGTGTGTTGTGAAGTGCATGAAATAAATGTAAGACTTGTTTGTTTCCTATTGTACCTTCACTAGTGTGTTGCTAGACATATAGGGATGTTTTCTCTATGCTTATTTTTATTCTTCTGTTTGCATTGTGGATGATGCTTTGTCATTTCCCTTTTAATAAGCATTTCAACTGCATTTGATTTTAAATGGGTGACAGGAATCAGAACTTATATTTGGAAATTTAAAAAAAATGAGTCATAAACTATATATTAAGTTGTGCTAATGATGACAGCTGAGAACCAGAAATGGATGGAGGTGTGACTGTGACACTTAATAACAACAACAAGTGTATTTACTTAACCGTCTTTTTTTCTTTTTTTGTTTACTTTCAGCAACTTGTAAATCTCTTTGCTCGATTGGCTACAGATAATATAGGGTACATAGATTGGGATCCATATGTACCAAAGGTAATTAAGAACTTTTGAGCATACAACATACAGTAGCACTGATAGCACTTTTTGTGTCTTTAAGAAGTGTGTTTTTTTTTTTTTAAAGATTTTATTTATTTATTCGACAGAGATAGAGACAGCCAGCGAGAGAGGGAACACAAGCAGGGGGAGTGGGAGAAGAAGCAGGCTTATATCAGAGGAGCCTGGTGTGGGGCTCGATCCCATAATGCCGGGATCACGCCCTGAGCCGAAGGCAGACGCTTAACCGCTGTGCCACCCAGGCGCCCCAAGAAGTTATTTTGTATGCTAATTCCTAAAATATTTCTTGACCACTAGTAAAAACATGCAGTTAACCAGGATAGATCATTTATTTTCAAAAACTAATTGGATCATACCAAGGTAATTATAAATGTGTGATTTTTGTCTTTCTTATGTAGGACATGAAATAGAAGTTTCAGAGTAATTTAGAAAGTACTACGTATATTATTTAGGGTATCTTGCATTCATACCTTCCAACAAATTCTGGGTCTTGTATTTGATTGCATTCTAGAGTGTTCTCTCCTTTTTAGATCATATTTTCCTGGAGTAAATAAAGCTAGAGTGTCTCTAAGTACAGTGTTAACATTGCATCTTCCATATTGTTTCATCTGCAGTAGGTTCAGGAGGACGGACATGGGGCATCCAGGTGATTCTGATGCACACGCTGACAGTAGAGCAGGGCTGGGGAGCTGCCGCAGATAAATACTCTGTTTACCTTTGCTTGAACTGTCCAGGAGAAACTAAGGAGGAAAAGTGATTTTCTCCCACCTCTGCTCATCAGGGAGCGTGCTTTGCCCTCTCCCTCTGCCTGCCGCTCCACCTGCTTATGTTCTCTCTCTCTCTCCTCCTCTCTAATAAATAAGTAAAATCTTTAAGAAATAGATAAATAAAAATAAAATGTAGTTATTACAAGACAGATGAAAATGCAAATTCCTGGGAAAAAATCAAATCAATGATAGAATTTTGAAAGGGAAAGTAATCTGCTAGAAGATAGGTATTTGCATTTTGTATATTCTTGGCATGAAGTGAAAGCATAGGAAAAGTAATTTTATTTGCATTTAGAGAGATAGGACTCTACTTACCCACATTTTGCCTTTTTATGTTTAACTATATCTCGTTTGTTTATGGGTACGTGGATACAGCTGCTGCTTATCCACCCCTTTGTGACCTCAGTGTCATTTGAAAGAAAATAAATAGGGGCACCTGGCTGGCTCAGTCATTAGAGCATGCAGCTCTTGATATCTGGGTCATGAGTTCAAGCCCCATGTTGGGTGTAGATATTACTTAAATTAATAAACTTTAAAAAATGAAACAAAATAAATAAAATTTTTTTAAAAATAGATATTTCTGTGTAATTTTTATGGAAGCAGTGTGTAAAGCTACCAAATAGTATGTAGTTTTGCTTAAAACCTGATCCAGTGAGAATACATCCAATAACAGTAATATATAACACTTCAGTTCTTTAGTTACTTGGTACTTACAAATATTTATTCTTAATTCTCTTTTTCTTTTTAAAGATATTTACGAGAATTCTGAGAAGCTTGAACCTCCCAGTGGGAAGCAGTCAAGTATTAGTCCCAAGATTTTTAACAAATGCTTATGATATAGGACATGCTGTGATATGGATCACCGCCATGATGGTTTGTAACACAGTAGTTCATCTAAATTTTGTGTTAACCATACAAAAATTCTGTATAATCACATACGGCTATATTGGTATCTTAGTTGGTCATTTGATTCTTGGATATTTTCTGATGTAGTAAGCTAATGTTTATCAGACCCAGAATATAGAAAAACTCACCATTTCTCTAGCTGGTGGTTCTTAATAATGGAGTCAAAGTTTATAGAGTTTTGAGAGATTCAGAATGTCTAACAGTCTCACAGGTCAAGAACCAGACTCACAAATGAAATTCAGGTCAAATTAATAATGATAAATGTGGAATTAGAACTCAGGGTTTCGCATATGCTGGGTACAAATGCATTTAGTGTCGAAGATTACAGTGAACACAAAGCTTACTAAATAAACGAAGTAATCTTGGTGAAGGGAGAAGTATGGAGGATTACTTTACTGACATCCCTGAAGGAAAGTAAAAATATATACACATGCTTGGATTTCAGTGTCAGCTTGCAAATAAGACTATTAGAACAATTTTATAGTATAATTTTTCTGGATTGTCATTTATATTGCTTCTACTGCTGTCTCTTTTTTAAATTGTTATCCTGTGTTTGATATTTTCTGCCAGGTTGTGTTGTTTGGTTGGTTGTTTATGTGGAAAAGGCGGGATGGTTGAGATGTTTGCTCTTAAGTTTTATTTTCAGTTTAAAAAAAAAATTCATTCTCCCCATTTTTGCTGTTTCATTATTAAACAGGGAAGATCACATTTTCTTTCTAATACTCTGTAAGAGCAAAAACATTTGGATGTTCATTATCTTACATAAGCAATGAGTTGGAATTCATTTTTTTAGAAGTCACAAAATTATATCATGATTAGTATCAGCTTATTTTAGTTAATGTTGCTGTTCTTTCTCAGAGTTTTTCCCATTGACAGTTTTGTGTTAAGTATGAATATTGAATATAATAAATAAAAATACTAATTATTACTATGTTAAAATGTTGACATTTTTGTTGTTTTTTTCTATGGAATTATTACGATCTCTTTAGTGGTTGACCTCTTCTCAATTGGGAACATGTATGAGGATTTCATTTCAGCAGGAAGTCACGTTCTTAATATAACTCATCAGTCTACCTTAGGTCTATGCTCTTTCTTGAAAGATCATCCTGAGAGATGGAAAGTTTTAAAACCAAATTGTAGTTCTTTATCTTCAGAGCTGTCAAACTTGATAAAATGGAATGCTAAATTTTTTCCTCATTTTTTCCCCCAGGTTGTATTATTGTTTGGTGTTACTTGTTTTGGTAATAATTAAGAAAAAATATTTTTCTTTTGAGTCAAAATGTGGTCAAATGTAACGTTTAAATCATTTGAAACATTTAGAAGTAAAAATAAAATATTTGAATGCATTTATGTACATCTCACTTCTTCATTTCCTGCAATGAGAAATTCACTTCTTGAATCCTTTAAGGAACGCTTTTTATGCCTGATGTTACCACTCTTGGTTATTTTAAGACAGTCTTCATGACAAAAGTTATTTCACTGCAGAAGAGTAAAATGTCCTGATACCCTAAATTGGAAGATCTCTTTTCAGTTATCTAATTTGGTTTCAGTAAGTTGCTCTTATTTTTAATAGAGTGTTTTAAATGGAAGATTGTAGGAAGTTCACGGGGGAATTGTTTTTGACTCTTTTTTTTTTTTTTTTTTAAGATTTTTACTTATTTATTCGACAGAGATAGAGAGAGCCAGCGAGAGAGGGAACACAAGCAGGGGGAGTGGGAGAGGAAGAAGCAGGCTCATAGCGGAGCAGCCTGATGTGGGGCTCGATCCCATAATGCCAGGATCACGCCCTGAGCCAAAGGCAGACGCTTAACCACTGTGCCACCCAGGCTTCCCTGTTTTTGACTCTTATGTAGAGGTAGAATTGGTTTTTGTCAGCAGAATGGATGTGCACCACATTAGAGAGGTATATGTAGGCTTGGGCCTATTGAGCCCTTCAATTTTCCAGTGTACTGTGGGTACTGATATTTTTATTCTTTTATTTGAATAGGGTGGACCAAGTAAGCTAGTGCAAAAACACTTGGCTGGTTTGTTTAACAGCATCACATCTTTTTACCATCCCTCAAATAATGGGCGCTGGCTGGTGAGTATGTTCGTTTTTTCATTGTAGGGTTTGGAAATTTTTAAAGATACAGTCACACGTATCTTTAAAAAGTGGTTACACGTTGCCTGTTGTATATAACCTGTAATGCATTTTCTGTTCTTTTTATAAATTTGGCTATATGTAGGTGATTAAGTTCAAATTAAGTTACTGTGTTCATAGAACATAAAAATAACTGAAGATAATACTGATCTGATAACTGGTGACAAAATGTCAAATTCTGGCAACAGAAAGGAGTGTCAGTTGTGGTTTTTGTTCCTTGTTTGTTTGTTTTGGGTTTTTTCCACCTTGCCTGGTTAAAATGATTTTTCATGTAATGGAAGATTCATCTGGTGCTAGAAATTAAAATTGACATTTGAAACACATTTTTATTTTTATTATCAGTATTTTAATTGATAATAGCATTTTATTCTGTCTAGTTACAACGTGCAGGTCTTTGTAAGATTGTAAGAGCTGTTATTTTAAGAATCTTTATTTGGATGGTAGAAAGGAACCATAAATATCTGTGTGGGAAAAAGAACCTACCTTGGACTTTTTGCTTCTGTGTCCCCAGAACAAGTTAATGAAACTACTTCAGCGGCTGCCAAACAGTGTTGTTAGAAGATTGCATCGTGAAAGATACAAGAAGCCTTCTTGGTTAACTCCTGTGCCTGATAGCCATAAGCTTACTGATCAAGATGTTACAGACTTTGTACGATGCATTATTCAACCTGTCCTCTTGGCTATGTTTAGCAAAACTGGTAGTTTAGAAGCAGCCCAGGCTCTGCAGAATCTTGCCCTCATGAGACCTGAGTTAGTAATACCCCCTGTACTTGAAAGGTAAGTGTAGCTGTATGTGTTTGGTTGAAGCCTCAGCTGTAGCTGCAGCTGTTCTGGTTATCCCTTCCCTCTGCTCTTCTGTTCTGCCTGTTTTTCTTTTGTGGCTTCTGTTTTGCTTTCTCCCAAACTGTTCCTGTAGAAGAAGCAAGGCATTTTAACCTAATGATTGGTAACTTGATGAAGGTTTACTGGAAAGCAAAGAAAATTGACAGGAAATGGATAGAATATTTTTGAATTATTGGCACATTTTTGCTCATAAATTAAGGAGCGCTTGGTGGGATCAGTTGGTGGAGCATGTGACTCTTGATCTCAGGGTTGTGAGTTTGAGCCCCATGTGGGGTGTAGAGATTACTTAAAATAAGATCTTTTAAAAAATTAATAAACTAATCTCTGGCTGCTTTTACATCAAAGTCTGAGTGTCACTAAGTATTGAGAAGTGATTTTGGATTTCTTTTATTTCGTAGAATTGGTGATACAGAAGAAAATTTGACTGTCTTTATTATTTTCATATATGTGTAATCTTATGTGTATTATTTCCACAGTGTAGATTTGATTGCATTCATTTTGTTTCATATGTTGAAATAGTAACAAAAATAGTTTTCCCTTTGCCTAGTTACTGTCACAATATAGGCCTCCTGTGCTTATATAATATTACTTAGGCTATCTGTTAATTCCTCTGCTGCCTCAACTTGAGCTTTATGATTTCTCTCTTAATGTCTTACTCAAAAATAGAAGACGAATGTTTGTTTTTAGGGCCCAGAAGGGTCTAACAGTTTGAGTTCCATAAAACCAGATTTTTCCACAATCCTTAGTGACAGAATGCAGGTGACAGCCTATTTTCTGACTTGAAATAGGATAACAGGGCACATTTGCTTGGCGACGGATTTCCTGTTAAAGGTCTTGACCAAAGTGGGGCTCCATTATTTATAACTTTGAATTGCTTATGTTATCTTGCCCCGTCCTCTTTGCCATAAATATTCAAGTTAAGTTGTACCTCATTTTCCAAACCTCTCCCTTTTCTGTGTGCACTTTGTGGGCACGGAAACTCTTCCAGCACAGATAACTTAATTGGGAAATGAAACGGGGAAGTTAGGCAGTTTCTGCCGTCTCAGCCCCCACTGTTCTTTGCTCTTTGGCCTCCATGTGGTAGCAGAAGCTAGCAGCTCAGTGACAGGTCCCTGGATGTTTCTTGTTGAGGAGAGACTTGCCTCTAAGGAGGGACTTCAGCTTCTTGCATAGTTAAAATTTTGAATTTTGGAGTGTTTTGGTATTTCTTGGCTTTCACTTTGTTTTGCCTTATTTTAATGTTTTCCAGCTGATGAATTACGAATAGTGAGATACATTTTTAGTAGAAGGAACAAAGCTTACAAATACAAGTAAATGATGAATCACTGAACTCTACCTCTGAAACTAATAATACACTGTATGTTAATTAATTGAATTTAAATTTAAGAAAATGAATACAAATAAAATTATCCAGCACATTTTTTTTTTTTAGTTTTCAATTTTTGAACAAATTTAATAGTGTATTGAGTGATACATGCTTGGCCAAGAGAAATATTTTGAAGGTTTTTTTCTTTTATAAAAGCAAAAGTCCTCTGGGGCTCCAGGATGGCTCAGTTAAAATTAACTGAATTGGTTAAAAGTCCAATTCAGGTCATGATCTCAGGGTCGTGAGATCGAGCCCTGCCTTGGGCTTTATGCTTGGTGGGGAACCTGCTTAAGATTTCCCCCCTCACTTGCTCGCTTTCCCTCCTTGTCTCTCTCCCTCTCTCCCCCTCCTTACCTCTCCTTTTGCCCCTCCCCTGTGCATGCGTTGCCCTTGGGCTTGCTCTCTCTCTTCTAAAAAGAAAAAAAAACAAAACAAAATTCCTTTAAAAAGGAAAAATGTAGAAAATAAATTAGGTCCTGAGTTTTCTATCTCCTAAGGACAGCGTCTGTTAAAGAGCTGGTTTGCTTTCTTCACCTTTTAAAGCATGGGCATGGTTGTTTTTTTATTCTGATCATAAATGTTCTTTCTTTTCTACATAAAATGAAATTTTCCTTAGTCTTTCTGCATAAGAGAAATTCAGAATGACTGTGTTTTAGATTTTTTCCCCCTATAGGAGAGATTCTTAAAAATGGAATTGCTGTGTGAAAGAATGAATGTTCTTGGCTTGTCTTTTACTTGCTGATCAAATATTGTATTTATATTATTCTCCCTCGTTTATTCACTCTAGTTTCAGGAGTCTTCTCATGTGTTTCTAGACTTAATTTCCAATTTTAAAATACCAGTCTTTTGAAAGGTGTAAAATAGGAGAAATTTCAGCATTGTAATAAAGATTGTTTTTCCGATAAAAGGGAAGAGTAGAGTAGTTGTCACTTGTTATTGCTGAATTCTAATAACTGCCGACCATTAGATTAGAATCAGTCATATTGGAATGTGGAAGTGGATTCAGATGGCTGGAATAATGCAAAATCTGCCAGTTTATGTTCTTTTTCACTGTGGAATTTGCATGGAGAAAAGTGGTGAGGTGGCAGGGGCTTGGGGAAACGTATCTTTCCTTTATGTGTGTGACTCAGTTAACTTTGAGAGCAGATAATTCATGCAAAATATTCTGCCAGCTACTAACAGGCAGTTTATGAATTTGGTAGGTTTAATGTATTGTGTATGTTTATCTGTGGTGGAACTTTTTTTTTTTTTTTTAAATTCTGTTTAAACTGTAGAACGTATCCTGCACTAGAGACTCTAACAGAACCTCACCAGCTCACAGCTACTTTAAGTTGTGTAATTGGAGTAGCCCGCAGTTTGGTATCAGGGGGCAGATGGTTTCCTGAAGGCCCAACACACATGCTACCTCTGTTGATGAGAGCATTGCCTGGGGTAGATCCAAATGACTTCAGTAAATGCATGGTAAGCATATTTATTATTCTGCTTTGTGTCTCAGTTCTAATGTGCGACTAGACATCCTTTTTCAGTTTTGTTCAAATACTCTTTTAGAACACAGTTCAATGTAAAATGTGTTAGTGGTAAATGGTTATATCTGTAGATGCCCGAGTTTAGATCTGTGGATGGTTAGTTGACCTATATGTCATAAGTCATTTGCCATAACCTGGATACATTTAATGATCGTAAGATATTTTTATTTTTTATTTTTATTTTTTTTAAAGATTTTATTTATTTATGTGACAGAGATAGAGACAGCCAGCAAGAGAGGGAACACAAGCAGGGGGAGGAGGAGAGGAAGAAGCAGGCTCATAGCGGAAGAGCCTGATGTGGGGCTCGATCCCATAACACCAGGATCACGCCCTGAGCCGAAGGCAGACGCTTAACCGCTGTGCCACCCAGGCGCCCCCATAAGATATTTTTAAAGCTCATTATATATTTACTGTATTTCTTGACCAGAGACATTAAAAAATCTTAGCATATGATCATTTATACTTCCCTCTGTCTACACTGATGACAGGAGGCATGATAAAAGCTGGTGGGTGCAAAATGCCAGGTCCTGTTTTATACACACATCTCCTGACTTAAAGCGTTGCTCACCTTTCCTCCTGCCCGATCCCACACTTTTGCTTTGGCATATTCTGTTTATCTTTAGTTAATGTTGCATCTTTAGGTGCGGGGCCAGTAACTTTTCATTGACAAAAAGTTGGAGAACGTTGTGCCTAAACCTAATAAATAACTATGAAAATAAATTTAGTATAACTTCATTACTAAAGTAACAGCTGCTTAATTGTGAGGAACCTTAAAATGTTCAGTTCTAAGTGAAAAATTTCCAGAAAGATTATTGTGGGATTTCCCTCAAAATAATTTATTTGGGTACTTCATTGTAGCTTATGGGATGCTTGTATTTTTGAACTATAGTTAACAGTTACTGTTAAATTTTCTGCATCTTCCCGCAGATCACATTCCAGTTTATAGCAACATTTTCCACTCTGGTGCCTTTAGTAGATTGTTCATCTGTACTCCAAGAAAGAAATGACCTCACAGAAGTAAGGATGCTTTCTGCTTGTAAAAGGATTGGTTAACTGAGTTATAACTCTTACTGTAAACGCATAGTAATATTTGATAGTTTAAATACTAGTAGTTTAAAATTACTCTTTTGCGACTAAAATGATGTAAATGGAGGACCAGGTCATTGGTAAGATAGTCCAGCAGGGCACCCACCGAAGGACGTAGGTCAAAAATAGGCTATTTTGTAAACAACTGATACCCAGAGGTGTATTTCAGTATTTTGTCACTTTCAATTTTTTGTTAAGCGGAGATAGTGGTGGGGTTTTTTTTGTTGGTTGGTTGGTTTGGTTTGGTTTTGGTTTTTCTGGGGTTTTTTTGAGTTTAGGAATAAATTTGTGGAAGGGCTTGACCTCCAATGAACAGAAATTTTCTTCATTACGGACTGGTTCTTTTAGAATTATTTTCTTTATTGTAAGCATGTTTCTACTTGACTATTGTCATTTGGATGTTCAAGTAGTTGGAGAGAATCCTGTATATATACACCAGAAGCTTGAAAACTGTAGATGATAAAGATGGCTGTTTGACCTCTGTTTTGGGCCCTTGTAAAATATGTTAATTACTTTTTACTTTGGTTCCTGTAGAGTAGTATATTGAGTTATTCTAAATTGATACACGATATGGTGCTATTTCTCACCATACTCAGTATAATAATGCAGTGTTAAATCTATTTTGTAAGCCGTAATTGAGTTTTAATAGTTCCAAGAAAAATCAAGGACTATTTTTAATTTTTCTCTACATTGAAATGTCATAGGTGGAACGAGAACTTTGTTCAGCCACAGCTGAATTTGAGGATTTCGTCTTACAATTTATGGACAGGTGAGTTTGTACCCCAGACCCTTTATTAGACATTCAGAGAGATAACTGGCCTATCCCAACAACTTCATCTCTCTGCAATGCAACCTGTACATAGCCACTGTCTCTGGACTGAGCACCTGAAGTTAAAGAAGACAGTTGATAGCCATGCCCAAATTGAATAGCTATCATTTGAATAGGCATGACGGTGGAGACTTACGTAATCATCATCGAAAACATGAAACTAGCTTTTAGTTGCTAAACTTATACTTTCTTTGGATTATTTAGATGTTTTGGACTTATAGAAAGTAGCACATTGGAGCAAACAAGAGAAGAGACGGAAACTGAGAAAATGACTCACTTGGAGAGTTTGGTCGAATTAGGTCTGTCTTCTACATTTAGTACAATCCTCACACAATGTTCCAAAGAAATATTTATGGTAAGAGTCGCATTGCTGCAAAAAATTAAATCCCAGTCTTGTAGGGTTTTTTTGTGTGTGTTTTAAAAATTGAAGTTACTTAGGTATTATGCCATTTATCCTTTTTTTTCATACTTAACTTTGAGAAAGATAAACAGTGGATTCTCATATTCGCTAATTTCATATTTGCAAATTCATCTGCTTGCTAAAATTTATTTATAATCCCCAAGTCAGTACTCACGGCACTCTTGTGCAGATGTATAAATGTGGCAAAAAATATGAGTCGCGTATGTTCCTGGCTGAGGTTGAATAAGGTACCATGCTCTGCCTTCTTGTTTCAGCTCTGATGTAAACACGCTCTTGTGTCTACCTCGTGCCAGGTTTTCCGCATTGTATGCTTTTTGTTGGAGATTTTGATGTTTAAAATGGCCCACAGGAGTAGTTCTGCAGTACTGTCTAGTGTTGCAAGCGTAAGAGAATTGTGATGTACCTCCCAGAAAACAGCATGTTTTAGATAAGCTTTATTCAGGCGTGAGTTATAGTGCTGTTGGCTTAGTTTAGTGTTAATGAATCAACAATATATATTAAATACAGATAAAACAAAATTACAAAATTTTATCAGTTGATGAAAACGTAAGCAGAGACTTGTAGTAACTTAATCTTGTATTTTCCCAGGGAAGAGTGATTCGGTATTTGCTAATTCAGTGCTCACAGCAACTTTAGAGAATATACTACATACAACAAGAATCAACTGTATTGTTTTAATCAATTAAATACTGTTTGGGAGAAAAGTTTTGGAATTTGTTTATGCCATCACATAGTAGAAATTAAATCCTAACTATAAAAATCTGACAAGCTATAATGAATGGGAATTGGTGCGTCCTCATAAGACACACTGTAAACATTCCCTTACTAAGTATTGGTTGCCACTTATTTTGTATAGTGTGGTCTTTAAGACCAGACTTTATTTTCATTTTTGTTTCTTTTCCCTTCATCTGAGATTATGACTCTTCAATATGTTTATCCTGTTTGAAAGTTAAACTGCTTTACAGCTGCATGAAATATTTTCTGAGAGTATGTTAGTGTAAAGAAATGAACGTAAACACTCGTTTAGCCAAAATCTTTTGAAAGGAGTTGTGGATTAAGGATCCTGAAAATTATAAACGCCTAGAGCTCTTTCTTTCATTTAGTAATTAAGTTGAAATTCTGTGGCATGATTGTAAAAATAGACTGCTTCAGGTCTTTTAGAATAGAGATAAATGTTTCTAGTTTGTAGCTGTCAAAATGACAAAGTCTAAATATTAGATAATCCAAAACCTTCCCTTTGTTATATTGGATAGTTTGCATTTGCTTCCAGCAGCTGTAGTTTTGTGTTTAATGTTTCCATAGCAGATAAAATCTTGTGCCTAAAACGCACATTAGGGTCTTAAGCGAAGATTGTTCGTAGATCTTGATATAACATTAATAAGCAGATCTTTATAAAATTCAGATGGTTAAGAATTTCCTGCTTTGTTATTTTTAGTTTTAGTCTGACTCTTGTTTTCTTTTATGTTTCATAAGATGTTTAAATTTCTTAAAAATGCTGATAAGACCTTTTCACTTCTTGCATATCTTAACAGGTGGCCCTTCAGAAGGTTTTTAATTTTTCTGTTTCGCATATATTTGAAACAAGAGTAGCAGGCCGCATGGTGGCAGACATGTGCCGTGCTGCTGTAAAGGTGAGTTTGGGGTTTTGGGACTGATAAATTAATGAATCAATAGCCAACAGGTTTATATGGTTAATTATTTTATACATGCTTGTTATACTTAAAATACGTCGTTCTTTCAGTAGCAGCTTACAACCCTTATTCGCCTCTGAAAATAGTGTCAGGGTATACTTTGTGACTGTTGAATATTCATGGCCTTCCAAAAAACTTACTTATACAAATATGTTTTCAGTGCTGCCCAGAGGAGTCTTTGAAGTTATTTGTTCCTCACTGCTGCAGTGTTATAACTCAGCTTACAATGAGTAAGTCATAAGGTTCTTATTCTGTATTTATAATTTTAGGTAAAAAAATATTTTCTTTGTTTCTAGAACTCTGTTGATGAAAATAGGTTCTATAAGCTACGGAATATTTTAATTTTGTGGTTTGGGGCAGGGATTGCTCGAATTAAGGTATCATCCAGGTGACAGCGAAGAAATTTTGCTTTATTAAGTTAATATACATGCAAGCACCATGTAGAGGTTGCCATAAAACAATATCAGTCAATTTGTGAGATGTGGAGAGGCAGGTGTCCTGATTTGATGTGTTTATTTTCTTGAAAATTGAATTTTCACCTCCCCTGGAGTAAGTTTAGCTTCATGAAAAAGGAGTAAGACCTCTTCTCAGCATTTAGAGATACTGGAGACCAATATTAAAAATGATGCATTTAGTTGGATGCATAGTTCTTTTTCCGTGATACTATTTTGCCATTTTTAGATGATGACGTATTAAATGAAGAAGAGCTAGATAAGGAGTTGCTGTGGAATCTTCAGCTTTTGTCTGAGGTATTGTAAGTCTTTGTAATAAAGAAATATTACTGTGAAAATGATGACTTGATTTTAGAATTTATTTTTTTTAAGATTTTTATTTATTATTTTATTTGAGAGTGAGCATAGGAGAGCGCAAGCAGGGGGAGGGGCAGAGGGAGAAGCAGGGAGCCTGACGTGGTCACTTCCAAGACCCCGAGATCATGACCTGAACTGGAGGCACTCGTTTAATCAACTGAGCCACCCAGGTGTCCTATGTTTGTTTGTTTGTTTTTTTGTTTTGTTTTGTTTTTGTTTTTGTTTTTGTTTTTGTTTTTGAGTAGGCTCCATGCCCAGCGTGGAGCCCAGTGAAGGGCTTGAACTCACAACCCTGAGATCAAGACCTGAGCTAAGATCAAGAGTTCAGACCTTTAACCAACTGAACCACCCAGGCACCCCAAAGATTTATTTATTTATTTAAGTAATCTCTACACCCAGAGTGGGGCTTGAACTCATGACCCCAGGATTAGGAGTCGCATGCTCTACTGACTGAGCCAACCAGGTGCCCTGATACTGAAGAGTCTCAAGTTTTAGATTTTCTTAATACAGCTACAGAAAGCCAGATAATGGCATTTTCTTGCAGGGGAGTCTGATAATTGTTGATGGCTTCATGTGCAGTGGTGTACTTTTTGCTGGTTAATTCTGATATTAGTAACTCATTAATTGAAAATTTTATCAGATTTCGCAATTCCTTTCTCTCTCTCTCCATTCTAAATTTGGCTATCATTCAGACTTCATTTTCCTTTATGAGTTGGTTCACCAACAAACAGAGAATTCCAATTTAGTTTTCTCTCTTTGAAGAGAGAGATTATTTGAAAAGGATGGTACCATGGCACATGAGGGTCTGAATTCAGAGAATGTGTTTTGATCTTTAAAAAGAATTGTAAGAATATACTTAAAATGACAATTATAAAGTGAATGAAAGTCATTTTTAGAAACATGTATTATTTTAGGCTACTTGAGTAGCTAAACATTGTCCACTATGTTAATTATTGATTCTTAATCTTTTCACCAAAACGTCTTCAACTGTTTTCTTCCTCTTTTAGATTACTCGAGTGGATGGGAAGAAGTTGCTTCTTTATAGGGAGCAGCTTGTAAAGATTCTCCAAAGAACCCTGCATCTAACCTGTAAGCAGGGTTACACTCTGTCTTGTAACCTTTTGCATCACCTCCTCCGTTCTACTACACTTATCTACCCGACAGAGTACTGCAGTGTGCCGGGGGGCTTTGACAAACCTCCTTCTGAATACTTTCCTATCAAGGCAAGCATTTTCAGTAATTAAGAATTCAAGTACATATTGGGTTATTTTTCTAAGGATCCAGAGTGGGGATTTTTTTGTGTTGTGTATGAAGTTGTCACTTCTTAATTTTTAAAGTAGATTATTAAAATTATTGGAATGTTTTAAACTTGTAAAATGTAACATAGCACAGAAGCAGCCTAGTTTTTTTCTTTTCTGTTTGTACATGAAGTGGGTTGGTATGCTCTGCGTAACTTGTATATTCCATATGATTTTATTGGGAAGCTCAAGTAGCTTTACATAAGGTTACTGTTACTCTTATAGTAAACTTATATTTGAGTGGCTCTTGAGGGAAACCTTTTTCTGGACTGATAATGAAGGGGTAATGAGTTTTTAATGCCTGTTTTTTAGAGAGAGAGGGAGACAGGGTGGGGAGGGGCAGAGAGAGAATCTTAAGCTGGCTCTATGCCCGGTGTGAGCCAGACATGGGACTTGATCTCACAGCCCTGAGAGAGTACAACGAACTGAGCCACCCAGGTGCCCCTTCCTGGAAGACCTTTTTAAGTTACACGTACATGTTTTTGTTTGTTAGTTTGTTTTTGTTTTTTTCCATTTCTCAGCTTGCTGAATAAATGCTATTCTTTTCTAGGACTGGGGTAAACCAGGGGACTTGTGGAATCTGGGCATCCAGTGGCATGTTCCTTCTTCAGAAGAAGTGGCTTTTGCCTTCTATCTTTTGGACTCTTTTCTTCAGCCTGAGCTCATCAAACTCCAGCACTATAGTGATGGAGAACTTGAAATGTCTAGGTTAGTTTTCTTTCAAAAACACTTAGTGTTGTGTGGTAGCAGACTGAGAAAAATCTTTTTGTCTTTCCCTTTCTCTATGGCATATCTGATGTATAATTTTCAGTGTGTGTTTATGTCTGCCATATATATAATTAGAAAACCATTTAATAGTATAGCATTGTATAACAAATTTTGTTGCGATATTTAAACCTTTTAAATAGAAAAACTCATTTTTTTTCTAGTCTGCTTTTTGTGACTTTTGCTTAGCAGTTTCACTTGTGCATCTTTTGGGAAGTATCTGGAAATGCTTGTTTTTCTAGATTCAGATTAGATTTGGGGGGGTTGGTTGGTTTTTGTAATTCATATTATTGAATTAATGTTACTTAGTGAACTATCTCTATGAGATTTTTTTTTCTTTCCTCGGAGGCTTTAACAAAAAATAGTTAACGATAATTAGACTTTTACAGATCTCTGGAAGTTCCTAAAATAATAGTAAGAAAATTACTATGTGTGAAATACCAGGAAATTTTAATAAGCAAATTCAGTAGGAATGGTTTGGAGGAGGAAAGAAGTACAACTGATGGTGTCTGAACTGCTTTTTGGAGTAAATGTTTAGCTAGTCCATTTTCAAAAGATGGAGTATGCTGGAAGAGCTTCAGTGATACTGTTTTCCCTTTTTGTTAGTGGTAGCGATCTTTGAGTACATAGGTGATTACGTTCAGAATTGATTCCCAAAGGGCAATCAGTTGCTGTTATTTCTGATTATTTAGAGCCTGTTTAATCGTAAGTAGGTCTGTATTGTATTACCAGTATATTTATTACCTTGTATGTTTAAGTGGGTAAACTGAAGACATTTGCCATTTCTTGGCCTTAATTTTGTGTATCCCCACTTAAGGCTCTTGTATTTCACCCTAGATTCTCCAAGGCCTTTTGTTAGACAGGGATTTGAAGTCTTCTAAAATATGAAAATGCCTTTTATCTTTTCCAGAGATGATGTTCTACAGAGTCTGACTATAGTGCACAATTGTTTAATTGGCTCAGGAAACCTCCTACCTCCATTGAAAGGAGAGCCGGTTACTAACTTGTAAGTAAAAATAATTACTTACATATTTTGCTGTTTTGCCATTTGGCATATATTTTAAGTCTTAGTTGCATAATGAGTCACTGGTTTTGTTATTCGTGTTGTTTCTGTATCACTTTAACCTTTTTGTCATTGTTAGGCCAAAAATACCTGAGGCAGAATTTAGGTCTGTAAACTTTATGGCTTTAATCAGACTTTCATGTGGTACCAGGCTAGGATAATTTTGAATGTTAATCAGTTTAAAAATATCAATACTAAGTTCATCCTTTAGTTTCTAAGTTAAGATAAATGCGCTTTTTTAAAAAAAGAAAAAGAAATCAGTGTTCATTAGGGATTTTATAGGAAAAATCTCCATGTTTTTTACATAAAAATTTGTTGACCGTTACTTTGAGCTTTTAAGTTGTACTAAGTTGCTTTTATGAATTTAAATGCTTTTCAAACTATTAACAATTTTGAATGAATGCCTTGATTTAGTCTGTTGTTAGTGCAGTCATTTAAGTTGAAAAAAATTAAGCTTGAATGAAATCAGCAATATGTAACATGAGTGAGCTCAGGTATTTAGTAGTGAGATGCTAGTTTCAGTCCTAGTTTCAGTGTACTGCCTTAGATTATTTTCTCTCAACATCATCATCTCATTGCTGAGCAAGTTCATGAAAATCACATAAAAACGAGTAAGTAACCCCTGCCTCCTCAAAAAACACAAAGGGAAGAATTGTTTGTTGATTTGCAACAAAAATCTTAAAAACTTCAAGGAGTGGTTTTAAAATGTGGCCTTCTTGTCTTTCCCATATTTTGTATAATCATTGTTTGGAGTCATACTTTCTCATGATTCCCACTCACTCTAAAAACTGTTTCTAGGCGTTGAACTTTAGATTGCTCGTTAGATTTGAGAGGGAGAAGTAGGGTCATCTCAGGTAAGGAAATCTGTTTTAAGTTTGTCTAGGAATTTACTGAGTTTTTTGAAAGCGCTTTTGGTTTTCATTAGTATTATAGTTTGATTTAGGGGCAATTTTACCAAAATTGTTCTTCATTAAGAGAGGTTGATTTTAAACATTATTTAAAAATGAGAGACAGAAATGGTTTTGATTTTCCTGGTGATCTTAACAGTGTATATAATATAGTAAGAATTAAACTCTTCTGGCATACTGAAAACCTACTTCATACATAACAGATTCATAACATTCAGTAAATTTAGTTCGGCTTGAACATGTTGACTGAGAAATGGTAATTTAATCCAATAAGAGCCAAAGCATGTATCTTCTGTATATATGATTAGAAGATTTTTAGTTTTGAGTGATCCTTAGGACTCCCCACTGAAGGGTCCACTCAGGAGGGTGAGAGGTTTCTGTTGCGGTTCATATCAGTATGAACATATTTATGCCATGTGCACTACACTAGTGAGTTAAGCAAGGTCTTTATCACTTTGAAGTAAGAGTGCATCAGGACAGAAGTTCCTTACGTTTCGTTATGATAAAACCATTAGGTTTGTAAATAATGAAATGCATTGTTAATAAGGAAAAGAATACCGTGTTACAAACATTTTATGAATGCCATGGAATAAAAATAGGTAGACTGTTTGCCTATATTATTAGACATTATAAGCTTTAAAATTGATCCTGAGTAGGCTTCGTAGGTTTTTCCCAGAAAAGTCGAGAAGGAAATATAATTTAGACTGTGAAAGGTTTTGTGTTTCAGAATTTTCACGTTGAGAGTGAAAATTTAATATAATATGACATAATGAAGTAATAATGCAGAATTACATTTACTATAAATATATAATGTTCATATATTTTAAAAACTTTTTTAAAAGTATGAAATTTTTCTGGTATATCTAATAATACATAATAAAATACAGAACGAAAACTTCAGTTGTTTTAATCATCGAATGATACACATTTTTAGGACTCTTCTTATATAGTTACATCTAGGCAGGGATAATGATTATAGAAAGTAGAATCAAAGATTAATGAACAGCCCTTTGCCTTTGAATCGCCAAAGAGGCGATTTATAAAGTCTTTCCTGGGCTTGTAAATAATTCTTACCAGAATCCTTTCCTTTAAAACCAATTTCTAACTGATATTGCCTTCATCTGAAATCTTAACTTATTTTTACATTTCTTTGTATAACATTTCAATTTTTTTTGCAGATAGCAAATTAGTTCTTACTAAAGTATCATAAAATAAAGTTAGCTTTTTAAATTTTAGAAATGCTTATTCTAATATAGGTCTATAATTGTTAAAATTTCTAAAGGTAATTGATTTGAAAAAGCTAATCGGGTGCCTGGCTGACTTAGAGGAGCACGTGACTCTTGATCCTCGGAATCATGAGTTCGAGCCCCATGCGGATATAGAGATTACTTAAATAAATAAAACTTGAAAAAAAAACCTAATCAAATAATTTTAACTGATGGTGCCATTGTTCTGTGATAATAAATCATACATCCTAGTGTGAAGAAAGAATATGGGTAGCATAATTCTTGAAGATTATTAGCAGCAGGTCTCCATAAGAAACAGAGTAAAATATACCAGGTGGGAGAGAAAAGGAAGCATGTAATTGTGACAAGTTCATTAGTTAGTGTAATAATGCCTAAGGTACCTGAGGAAGTCACTCTTTTTAATAACAAACAATTTGGCTGTGGTATTGTGGGACATTATGTATTTTCTGAAATACCAGACCAGTTTTTGGAAGCACGTAGCAACTCAGTTTTCTTTAAAATTAGTCTTAAATTTTTCTTATGTATAAATTTCAATTAGGTAAAAACACTCTAGCTGCTTAATTTTTTTGGTCAGATCTTTCATTATTAAATTTGCCTTGCACATGTATTAATAGTATTTGTCTTCTGGAAAATTACAATAATGAGAAACTGGAAACTTGGTTCAGTTCTGAGTTTTCCTATTAAAAAAATCTAATTTAGTTCCTAATAGAATATATGGCATAGTCTTAGAATCCCATTGTTCAGATAAATGACTACTAAATGTGCAAACCAATTTTCTGTGCATTGTATTAGAGACTGACAAAATATAAAAACTTTGGTGAGTTGAATGTCTTAAGTAGAAAGTAAATGATGTACCTCATGGTATCTTCATTGTACTTTTTTGGCCTTTGGCAATGTAGGATTACTAAATATCTTGTTGTATATATGATAAATTTTACTGTCTCAAAGGATGGGTAAAATAGGGTCCCTTGAGGGTAATTAAGTGTAAATTTCTGTAGTACAATTTGAATTTTTGGCAGTTTGGTCAGATACCAAGGTTGCTGAATTAATCTTAAAATGGAACTTCTCTATTTTGCTGTTGGAACCTTTAGTTAATGATTTAATAGAAATATGTGTGGTATAGTTTATACTCCTAGTTCTACCTTTATAGATGTGGAAGTTGGATTATATCTTTGCAGGGTCATACAGGAATTTTGGACACTTGCCTTTAATCCTGAAATCGTCATTAATTTCTCCTTTTGCAGTCCACTCTTTATAGTCTTTTAGATCTAACCAGCTATCACAGGATGCAAAAAACTAACATCTGTAAAAACAGGGTTACTCAAGGTAGAGGAGTCATCATTTTTCATCTCCGATATTTCTTCTTTACTTTGTGCCCCTTTCCTCTGATAGATCTGTTAAGCCATTCTTAGGTAAATCATTCTTAGGATCTCAGCTTATACTAACTTCTCAGGCAAAGAAAACTTCATAGTTAAGGTCTAAGAGTTGAGACCATTTCATTAATATGTGAAAGGATGTGTTGTTCTGCGATGAGGGGCAGGGCTAGCTAACCTCTCTTGGCACCTCCAGGAAACTACCCAGCTCTGCTGGGGGAGCTGCACACAGAAAAGGAAACAGTTACTACTCCACGGTGAGTAACCCTGTTTTCTCCTTATTTCACCTTCTGACTGTTTTCATTGATTTTTTTAAAAGCTTGTGTGTCAGACATGGAAATAGTTCTTATGCTCAGAGTTAATTTTAAACCTAGCAACCTTTTGTTCACATGGTAGAGTAAGAGCCAGCTTTTCATTTGTGTTTATAGCTATTACTGATGCCTAGGATTGAATTGGATAACAGAACACAGAAATAGGCCAATTGTTTCTTGTGAAACACTTGTAACCTTGAATGGAAAACAAAATCTATTAGTATTAGTGGCTTGGTTTTATAACCTTTTATGTTTGCTGTCTCAGGGTGGGGGGGTTATTGGGAAGAGTAGGCTGTTCTTCCAGCTGTAGACAAGAAGTATTGTTTGCATTTGTTTCATGACAGTTCACATAGCCTTCGTTTGCATATTGGATTTGCATTGTATATTTTGTTTTTATGTTATTAGTCATTTCTTCCTTTTTCATCATCCTTTCTCCCACCAGTGATTATTTTCATAGTTCTGCTCTAATCAAATCTGGAGAAGATTGCCATCTAGTGGTACAAATAGCATTAGCTGTCAAAAACTTGTAGGTTTTTTGGGGGTTTTTTTGGTTTTTTTGGGGTTTGTGGTTTTTTTTGGTTTTTGTGTTTTTGGTTTTTTTTTTTTTGGTGTTATAAATTTTGAACACCTTTTGCTATAAATTAGGTGGCCTGGTGCTGTCCAGTGCTTTGAAGCTGATTTAACTTTATTATTGTATAAATGGTATTATTTAAAGTGTGTTGCATAGGAATTGTTAGAATTTTATTTAGTTCCTGAGGTAAAATTACTACTGTTTTAATGAGAAAAATGAATTTCACTTGTAGTGGAGCAATGATGGTATTTGATTTAAATTCTGTGTATTGCTACTATAGCTTACATCTGTAAGTGTTGATGGCACTTTAAATATGTTCATTTAAGATTCTGTGCATAACTAAAAGTGACGCAGTTTTAAGTATCAAAATATAGGGCAGCACACACAAACTTAGTGTGGCCACAAAAAGATACAATCATAAAGTCTTACTTGGGTACTGGATAGAGATTTCTTTTAGAAAATTATTCTTCTAAAGCCCAGAGGAAATATTTAGTATAAATATGTATTTACACTTGCTGTGAGAAACATTTAGTGTAAAACCTGTCAGTCCAATCAGAGTTTAATTAATATGTTAGAGAAGAAGGGATCTATTAAAACTGAATCTTAGATAAATAAACATAAAAGGACTTTGTGATGGATAAAACAAATAAAGCTGAAATAGATGTCTAACCAGATGCCTTTTGTGCACTTAAGATAGTGAAAGATGTGTTTTAATTCACATTTCAAAAGGAAGCCTAAGCTGGAGGTTTATCTAAATGTACTTCTTAATACTTCAAAATCCCATATAGGTTGAGATATTTTAAAACACTTGTAAATCAGCGCTAATATTTCTTCAGATTTTCTGGTAAGGGAACATTACAGAGCGACATGAATTTTAAAAATAAGCATCAAGTCTCTTAGATGAGACTCGCTTTTAAATATGATTACAGTGTTAATAATACTGGTATTACTAGAGTCAGAAAGGCATATAAGCAAAACTTGTCAAATTCCCAACTGATAGTCTTATTTACTTAATAGGGTTTTATGTGTCTGTGCACACAAGTACATGCACAGACACACACGCACAGTAAAAATTCAGAAGAGCTTTCTGTAGTGGTTGCTTTTTTATGTTGTTTGTAAGAACAATTTTATGACTAATTAAAATGCATGCTTGGTTCAATATTATTTGGTACTAGGTAGAGACTGGATACGGTACGATAGTATTCTTAACTTTACACAACTACTGATGTTTACAGCAGCAGTGAGGAGACATCAACTCGTGATAGCTTCATGGCAAGCATTTTCCTGTGCTATAGTAGGGAAGGAAGGATGAGTGGGTGGAGTAAAGGTCTTATTCTTTATGCTTGTTACTGTTTGAACACAGTCTTTTTCTCTTTGGTGGTGAAATCTAATTTCAGTAGAGATGTTGGACTCCTTGAAGTTCATTGTAAAGGAATCTGATTTTATTTTTAACTAGATTTTGGATACATATGTATTATTTAATCATAAACAATTTTACAGAATGCTCAAGGGTGCAAGATGTTGCCAAAGGCTGAAGCTTTATAGAATGAAAACCAAATTTTACGAATTTGAATTTGAACTTCAAAGTCTCTGAAAAGCAAATTAGTATTTTATATTATTAAATATAACCGTTCTTTGTTTATACTCTGTAGGCTTGGTTTGAAACACGAGACAGTATCGTTGCCATCCTAGGTCCTAGATTATGGTGAGGAACGTAGTTAAATAATTGGCAGTTTAGTAATCTTAATATTATTACCCATTTAGATAAATCAAAGAATTCATAACTACCAAATATTAAGATAGAGATAACTTGCTAACTTAAAAAAATACAATATAGATGGGGGTATGTTGATTTAAAAATAGTTTTTTCTTCATTACAAGTGCTGTGTAGTTCATGAGTGATGAGTAATCAATCACTATAAAATTTCTATTTATAACTAATTTTGTATTGGATAAGCTTACCCCATGTTTCCTTGGCATTTGTGCCTGTGTTCTTCTTCTTAGAAAGTATTATCTTTCTGTTTATAAAAAGTTGTTGAATTGATACTGTATTTTGAAATGTTGAAAATTACATTTTTCATTGAAGAAAATTTAGATTTCAGATATAAAGGTTCGTATTCCCTAGTAAAATCTGTCTTTACATACCTTAAAAGTGACTTTTAATTGTTTAATGAGTTTAGTTGGGTCTGGTTCTGTTAACATAATTCTTTGTGGCAGATCTTTAATTAGGAAATGCAGTGTTTTTATAGCTGATCGTCTTCAAAAGAAAGTAATGGCATTTTAACTGCAGGTGTTAGGAGAGATCAGTTTGGGTGGTTTTAAGAGGAGGGGTAATGATTATTTAAAGAAGTTTGTCTATTGTTATTCTGTAATAAAATTTGACTTGAGTTTTTGGTGTCCGGTTTTAACCTTTATTATACCATTATAATGCCGACATTTCTTTGTATAAATGTATATAAAAGTTTATCATCAGATTTAGGCTTTTACACTTGAATATTGAATATTATCATTACATTTGTTTGGGTGATGAATTTCCCCCATAAAGTATTAAATTTAATTAGCATTTTCTTTAAGATGAATAATACTGTCCTTACTGAAACAGATAGCATTACTCCTCAGAAGGACAGAGTAGAGAGTTGAAGTATTGAAAATGAGAAATCTGTTTATTAAAAGAGCATCATCTTTGTTTTTAGCATTCTAGCAATGACACTTTTCCCCTTAATCATTCTTATTGGTATTATTAATAAATGCAAGCACTCTTGTTTTTATACAGGGTACCAA
The DNA here is from genome assembly GCF_002007445.2 of Ailuropoda melanoleuca. Classification (NCBI taxonomy): domain Eukaryota; kingdom Metazoa; phylum Chordata; class Mammalia; order Carnivora; family Ursidae; genus Ailuropoda; species Ailuropoda melanoleuca. The sequence continues at coordinate 78,769,050 of NC_048221.1, read as the reverse complement.
GTATGGTGTCCTTGGAAGAGACAAAGTTGTATACTGGACTTGAATATGGTATGTAAATTCTAATCTGAGTACATCTTATATGGACAGTTTTTGTCAGTTATTCTACAAGAGTTAAAAATGGTCAGAGAAAGACAAATACCATATGATTTCACTCATAATGTGGAATTTAAGAAACAAAACAGATGAACATAGGGGAAGGGAAGGAAAAATAAAGTAAGATGAAAATGTAGGGGGAGGCAAATCAAAAGAGACAGTGAACTCCAGGAAACAAACTGAGGGTTGCTGGAGTGGAAGTGGGTGGGGGGAAGGGGTAACTGGGTGATGGGCCTTAAGGAGGGCACTTGATATAATAACACTGGGTGTTATATGCAACTGATGAATCACTAAATTCTACCCTGGTAACTAATAATATAGTATATGTTAACTAAATTGAATTTAAGGAATTAAAAAAACTTAATACAGCCACTCTGGAGAACAGTATGGAGGTTCCTCAAAAAGTTAAAAATAGAGCTGCCCTACAACCCAGCAATCGTACTGCTGGGTATTTACCCCAAAGATACAAACATAGTGATCCAGGGGGACACCTGCACCCCAGTGTTTATAGCAGCAGTGTCCACAATAGCCAAACTATGGAAAGAGCCCAGATGTCCATTGACAGATGAATGGGATAAGGAAGATGTTACACACACACACACACACACACATATACAGTGGAATATTACTCAGCCACAAAAAAATGAAATCTTGCCATTTGCAACGATGTGGATGGAACTAGAGGGTATTATGCTAAGTGAAATGACTCGAGAGAGGAAATATCGTATGATTTCACTCATGTGGAATTTAAGAAACAAAGCGGAGGGTCATGGGGAGGGGAGGGAAAAGTAAAATAAAACGACATCAGAAAGGGAGACAAACCACAAGAGACTCTTTTTTAAAATATTTTATTTATTTATTTGACAGAGATAGAGACAGCCAGCGAGAGAGGGAACACAAGCAGGGGGAGTGGGAGAGGAAGAAGCAGGCTCATAGCGGAGGAGCCTGATGTGGGGCTCGATCCCATAACGCCGGGATCACGCCCTGAGCCGAAGGCAGACGCTTAACCAATGTGCCACCCAGGCACCCGATCATAAGAGACTCTTAACTATAGGAAACAAACAGGGTTGCTGGAGGGAGGTGGGTGGTGGGGGGATGGGGTAACTGGGTGATGGGCATTAAGGAAGGGCACATGATGTAGTGCGCGCTGGGTATTATATGCAACTGATGAATCAGTGAACTCTACCTCTGAAACAAATAATACACTATATGTTAAGTAATTGAATTTAACTAAAGTAAAATTCTTTTAAAAAGAGTTAAAATGGAATAATATGTAGTTAGAATTTTCCTAGTTTTTTTCTTATATAAAATGAGTATTGGTTAATAACATAGTAACTATCTTTGCTTTTCCTGGAGAAACTGGAATATTATGTATGCAAAGAATAGCCAATAAAAGGTAGAAACTGGACCAGGTAAATAAATATTTGGATGCTTTCTGTGTGCAGAGGCAGATTTTCATATATCCTCATGTTCATTTATGTTTAGAATTGTTTTAGAACTGATACATTATACTGGATGTGAACGTGGGAATATTATGACCTTTATTCTATCTTTGTGTCTTTCTGTCATAGTGAATTAAATTTCATATAAATATGTAAAACATTGTGTTAATTTAATCTTCTGAATCTAACATTAATAGAGATTAATCTAACATTAATAGAGATTTAGCACATTTCCTTATTTGTTGGATTAACAGTAGAATTAATTGCATACATTAATTGCTAAGGTGTAATTTTTGTTTGTTTTGGGTCACCCATAACCAATTAAAGAATCCTGTGCACTTATGATCTCTAATTAGTGAATAGAGACTTTGAAATATTGGCAGTTTTTTTTTTTCCTCCCTCCTCTTTGCCTGCCCAAGAAAGTTTTATAAGCAGGTCTTTGTAAATGTGAGGGTTTTAAAAATTATTCTGTATCATGCCTAGACACTAAACCAACTATGATAAAGACAGACCCACTTGGTTTTTTTCCTGGATACATGATTTGTTCTTGACATGAACTGTTGATACAAGTAAGCTTCAGCAGCTGGGGAGCATTCAGTATGTCTAAGATGCCTTGTCTCATTTTTTAAAAAATAGATCTATCCAGAGAGAACCACCGAGAAGCAATTGCTAGGGTCATAAGGAAACTTCTTAGTAAGTACATATATGCATTTAACTTACTTTTACTAATAAATATTTAGGAATTTTATAGCATATATGCTTTTACTTAACTTTATTTAAATTCTGAATAGTGAGAATATCAGGCAGTGTTTTTTTCTTGATCTAATAGATTCTTTTAACTGATATATCAGGACTCCTGTAGTAATTCAAAATATTTAATCAAAATCCTTTTTCTTCTATTATAGACCACATACTTAACAATTCAGAAGATGATACCAAGTCTTTGTTTCTTATCATAAAGGTACAATTATCCTTTAATATCCTTTCATGATTATTAATGTGACAAGTTTTGACACGATGGCTTATAAATACAAAATTTGAAATTCTTTGACACAGATTATTGGAGACCTCTTGCAGTTCCAAGGATCTCACAAGCATGAATTTGACTCCCGATGGAAAAGCTTTAACCTAGTAAAGAAATCAATGGAAAACCGGGTCAGTATTTTCACCTAAAAACTCTGAATTATTTTTTTAAAATCTGTATAATATTGTCATAGTCACCTGATTTAGGGATTGTTCAGCATACAGAGGAAGTTTCCCTGTAAGTAAAAATAGATTTTCAAATATGATATCATGGTATAATCAAAAGAATCCTGGGAAAATGTTTTCCTCCTACAAACTCCTCTGTGAGTTTCCAGGAGAGTGTCTGAACTCTCATTGGGAATTTGGAGTGTGATAATGTGGCAGGCTGCCTTGTAAGAACTTGAGGGAATAAAAAGTAGGAGGTATTGTCCATAGGCATGGATTTAAAGCATCTCACTTTATGGAGATCTTAGAAAAATATCTCTTTGTGTCTAGGAGAAGTCAGTACAAGCGTCTCAGGAGCATGGAAGAAAGAATACTTGAGCCAGCCGTTTGATGCTGATAGCAGTGTTCCGTAGGAGACTTTTCTGGGAGTCTAAAAAGGTTGCAGGAGTTTATTGTTTAGGCAAGGGTCACTACGTATCTTTGAGGGAATGGCATGTAAAAGGGCAGGGAGACATACAAACATGGCATGCGTTAGGGAACAGTGGCTATAGGGCAGGAATTGCAGGAGGCAACTAGGTCATTTATAGTTTGTTTTTTGGGTTTTGTTTTTTTAAGTTTATTTATTTATTTAAGTAATCTCTGCCCCCAGTGTGGGGCTGGAACTCAACGACCCCGAGATCAAGAGTTGCATGCCTTTCCGACTGAGCCAGCCAGGCACTCCCAGGTTGTTTAAAATTTTATCCCCAGAAAGTGCTTCAGTTTTATATTCAGCATGGAGGAGTCATCAAAAGTTCTGAAGTAGATCTGATTTGAATATTGGAAAGATCCGTCTTTAATTCAATGACTTTTGAAAAGCTCTGTCACCACTGTGGAAGAAAACAGCAGTCGGAGATTGAGACTGGAAGCAGGGAGGGTAGTTAAACTATTACAGTAGCCCAGCTGGAAAAACACAGCCTGAATCAGGTCACTGGCATTGGGATGGAAATAGGGTGTTTTGAAAAAGAAGAATTTGTAGACACTTGATGGCTTCAGTGAGATAAGGTGTGAAAGAGGAGCAGTCTCTGAGTTCCAGGTATCTGCCTTTAGTGACCGGTAGAAGATGGGGTGGTAGGGGAGAGCATAAAAGATAATTTTTAGAAAAGTAAAAGATACTATATTTCTAGTAAACATACACAGTTCCCTGGAAAGGCTATTTATAAATGTAACAGAGTCAAGCAATTTTCTTAGTAGTCTCCTTTTGTACTTTCAGTATTTGACTGAATAAGGACCAGCTTAGTACCTCTCCCATGCATAGATTCATTAATAAACTACCAGAGAAAAACAGGGTGTTGGATGAGCTATTTAGAGAGGATATGTCTACTATTAGTCATAAAGTTAATTGAAATACTATCTTTTAATGTAAGCCTGATCACTTTAGAATAAATGAAATACCTCCAGTACCTACCAGCCCAGCGTGAACCTTTACTGAACTAATTTTTCAGTAGGGAATTTGGGGGAAACCATGGGTGCAGTCAATTGGGGAATGTTGAAGTGTCTTCCTCTTTGTTTTTTAGCTCCATGGGAAAAAACAACATATCAGAGCACTGTTGATTGACAGAGTAATGTTGCAGCATGAGGTAAATCTCTTTAAAATCATGATGACTTTTTTAAATGACAGTTTTCCAGATAAACATGTAAATATTTGTGTTAGTTCATAATTAAATGAACTTTTTAGTGAAAACTTGGGTATTTCATTTTACATTGTTTTCTTTTCGTAGCTACGGACACTGACTGTTGAGGGTTGTGAATACAAAAGGATACATCAGGATATGATTCGAGATCTTCTCCGTTTATCTACAAGTTCATACAGTCAGGTAAGGCTCGTCCCCTTTGCTTGCCTCCCCTGCCCCACTTTCCTTTTTTATTACAATGCAATCTAAATAGCTCCATTTCAAATACAAGGAAGTTTAAATAATTTATTGGTGGGGCGCCTGGGTGGTTCATTTGGTTGAACATCCGACTCTTGATTTCACCTCAGGTCTTTATCTCGGGGTGGTGAGTTTAAGCCCTGCGTGGAGCCTGCTTACAATAATAATAATTTATTGGCATAGGAACCACCTTTCAGACTGCAAATATTTTCAAGCTAATTTTTTAGTAGTCTTTTAAAAAGTTATTTTTACTGTTTGTTATTGCTTCTCAAATTTTTTTTTAAATACAGAGTTGATAGATAGCACTAGTGTAATGTTGCTGCCACTGAAGTCGCATGCTGAATGCCAGTAGTGAGGGCCAATAATTCCTCCTAGATGCTATGCCTGGGTTCCAGCAACCTGCTACCATATGAATCAGTGGGGTCCATCCTTTAAGGTGGCATAGGACCAAGAGATGATCTCGAAGCACAGAGAACTGGAAAAGCAAAATTCATGAGTAGCTGATTCTTTTGTCTTTAGAAAATAGTATAAGTTAGGACACTAGTCTCTAACTCAAAGATTTCACCTAAAGAGTTTGAAATACGTACAGTTTGTTACTTTTACTATAATTGGTTATTCATTACAGTTTAGTTCATGGGTTATAATTTTATAACTAATCTTTTGTTGGGTTCATAACGTACGGGCTCTACCTACGGTTTGCATTGAAAAGGTGAAGTTGTTCTGTGTTTTAGAAAGTCTTTGATTTTATTTGTAAATACAATAGAAAATCGAACTCTACTCATCAAAAGTAACTCCAAAAAGAAAGTTTAGTCTGCTGATTGTGTTGTAGGACAAATGCATGTCAGTTCTATTCAGTCTTTCCTTTATCAAAAATATTTGAACCAGGGCGCCTGGCTGGCGCAGTCGTTAAGCGTCTGCCTTCGGCTCAGGGCATGATCCCAGTGTTCTGGGATCGAGCCCCACATCAGGCTTCTCAGCTAGGAGCCTGCTTCTTCCTCTCCCACTCCCCCTGCTTGTGTTCCCTCTCTCGCTGGCTGGCTGTTTCTGTGTCAAAATAAATGAATGAATGAATGAATGAATGAATGAATAAATAAAATAAATAAATCTTTTTTAAAAAAATTCTGAACCGCACCTAAACCATGGATGTGGTTGGTGGTAATGTGCTTTCCTTTTGGTAAAAAGATAATCATTTACTTGTTTTTGTTAAGGTATGTACTTTGATACTTTTTTCTGTTACAACAATATTTAAATTATCATTTTGTTCTTAGCAATTTATTTAGAAACTTTTTGTAGTTTGTCTACTATATAATAAAAGTCCCTTGTTAATAATACTTTCTTCAGGTCAGAAACAAGGCTCAGCAAACATTTTTTGCTGCCTTGGGCGCATATAACTTCTGTTGCAGAGATATCATTCCCCTGGTTTTGGAGTTCTTACGGCCTGATAGACAAGATGTCACACAACAGCAGTTCAAGGTACAGAGTTCTTTGTGTTTTGTTTTGTTTTTATTATGAAAATTTTCAGATGTACAGAAAGTTGAAAGAATTTTACCATAAACATCCACATCTCCACCACTCAGATTCTGTATTCACTATTTTGCTATATTTGCACATATAAATACATTTGCTTATATTTATCTACATCTTATTTTATTTCGTATTTCAAAATAAATTGAAGACATCAGTACCCTACAGCTTTAAATATAGTCTTTTTTTTCTCTCCCTAATTATATACTCTTACCCATGTTTATGACTGGTGTTACGATGGAGAAAATGTAGGCTGCAGGAGTTGAGCACCAGTGGATGGAGAGCTTAGCTGGCCTGTAGGAGAGGGGCGTGAAAGACCAGAAGGTTTAGAGTAATGTGAACAGCACGTTGGAAGGCCTCTCACAGGAAAAAATATAATAAGTCTGAGTAACTGAGTGAGAGCTTGTATGAGTAGCAGAGAAGGAAGGAAATGACGGAAGATAAGAAAAACAGTGTATCTCACAGGGGTGCAGGAGAGTATAGGTGAAACATAATGCTTATGCTATCAGATAGAAGTAGGTTGAAAGTGATTTAGGAGGGAGAATTGATAAGATTTGGTGGTTGAATGTGAAGGGACTGAAAAAAGGGGAGGTATCAAAATTATTAAGGTTCTGGATTGTACAGCTGGTTATTGGGTACATCAGAGAGGGAGAGAAAATTACTTTGTTTAGACAAGTTATATTTGAAGTATTTCCTATAAAGTAAGAGGCAATGTTAAGTAGGTATTTAGATACCATTTCACCACAACACATCATTTCAATGTGTGTTGATGATAACTGAAATCTTTGGGCAGGGGTAAGAGAGCATAGGAGGAGAGTGAGAAGAGAAAGAGGACCAGGGAGGCAAGTGTTCAGAAAAGTCCATTAGGACCCCGTGAAGAAGAAGTAACCAAGAAGGGAAAGATCGGAAAGATACCAGATAAAGGAGTTACAGAAGCCAAGGAGAGCTCTTTCCCGGAGAGAAGGGAGACTTAGTAATAACATTTGCTTTCTGGAGAGAATTAAGATGACAACTAAACATGTTCTTGAAGTTGACTTGTAAGACAGGTCAACAAACTTGGGCTCAGTTTCTTACTTTAGTAAGGAAAGGGATCGGAACACAGCCACGTCCCTTCCTTTATGTATTTTGTCTATGGCTGCTTTCATGCTACAAGAGCATTGATCAGTAGTTGCAACAGACACCATATGGCCAAATATTTGCTTCTGGACCCTTTATAGAAAAAAATTTGCTGACCTCCAGTGTAGATGTATAATTCAAGAGTGCTGTGGAATGTCTGACTCTTAGGGTGGTATGTTGTTGACCATGTTGGGAGTGGTTTAAAATGGACACAGATTGGTCAAGTAAGATCAAAATTGAAAAACGTCTGTTAGGTCAATAAAATCAAAGTTCAGTGACCTTATGAGAACCTGTAAAGAGGAGTAGAGCGCATAGAGGGTAAGAATTGAGGTAGGGTGGAGCGCCTGGGTGGCTCAGTTGGTTGGGCATCTGCCTTCGACTCAGGTCATGATCCCGAAGTCCCGGTTGAGCCCCACATCAGGCTCCTTGCTCAGCGCAGGAGTCTGCTTCTCCCTCTGCCCCTCACCCCACCCTCATGCTCTCTCTCACTCTCTCTCTCAAATAAATAAATAAAATCTTTAAAAAAAAAAAGAATTGAGTTAGGGTGAATGTTTAGAAAATAACATAAAACTCTTTTCATTAAAATGAGGTATCATTCTGGTTAATTGAGCCTTTATGAGTAAAAAGCATACAGTATAATTAAGTAATCTAGTTTCAATATTAAAATAGTCAGATTTTAGAAATTATCCCGAACATGCCCCTAAAATGCTGAGTGGCAAATGTTTATAGCTTTGTGATATAATTGTAGTAGAAGAGAATTGAAATGGAAACTATATCCTTAAAAACAACAGCCTTAAATTTCTGTGTTATCTTAATCATAGCTGTTCTTTGAGCTACTCCTGTATTAGATGATTTAGGGAAAATATTACTGGATGACACTTAAATGTTGAATTCGGGTTTCTGAAAGTAACATGTTAAATGTGTGAGCCTATTTTACTAACCAGTATCAGGTACTTAAAGAATCAGTGTTTAGTACATTTAAAAAGATGTAAGTGAATTGGCTGCAACTAAACAGTGCCTCTTATTCCCTGTATTAATTATTTTTCCCTGCAGGGTGCCTTGTATTGTCTCCTTGGAAATCACAGTGGTGTGTGTTTGGCAAACCTTCATGATTGGGACTGTATTGTACAGACTTGGCCAGCAATTGTTTCTTCTGGACTTAGCAAAGCAATGTCCCTGGAAAAGCCATCAATAGTGAGACTGTTTGATGATCTTGCAGAAAAGATTCATCGGCAATATGAAACAATTGGCTTGGATTTCTCAGTGAGCAAAACCATTTTTTTTTTCAATTCAAATTTTAGTTGAAATTAGTACTGGATTTCTGTTTGTACTTTAGTAATCACCATGAATTTGGAGCAGGGCCATAAGAGAGCTTGGCTGTTTTCTGCCAAGAGGCAACAAAGGGTTATTATGCTTTTGCATTTACCATGATTGTCTGTGTATCTATCCATGGCCTCATTTTTTGAAGAGTTGATTATATCTTAGGAGGTCACTCTTACGCTGAAGTCACAAAAGCTTGACCATAAGGTTCATAATTTATAGAGATGAAAATTAGAATTAGATGATTTGATAAATGAGAAAGTGAAGAACACCCATATCAGTGGTGTTCGTCTGCTGAGACGGAGGAGATGGGGACGTACACACCCACTGTAACTGAGGATGGACGAAAGTGGTGTGGGTGTGAGTGGGTTGCCCTCTTTTCTAAGGCAATGGTGTTCGACATCCATCCTTTTTCAAAACCACTGCTCCAGACCTATTCCTTATCTATAAAATAGTCTTGCTATTTCCAACTGTCATTAGATAAGGTTTTGTTTTTTTTTTTTTAAGATTTTTAAGTAATCTCTACACCCAGGGTAGGGCTCGAACTCATAACCCCAAGATCAAGAGTCATGTGCTCTTCTGACTGAGCCAGCCAGGTACCCCAGATTATGGTTTCTTTAAAAAAGGTGTTCGGGGGGGGGCGGGGGTATGCCTGGGTGGCTCAGTCTGTTAAGCATCTGACTGGCTCAGGTCATGGTCCCGGGTCCTGGGATCAAGCCCTGCATCAGGCTCCTTGCTCAGCAGGGGGCCTTGCTTCTCCCTCTCCCTGCCGGTCCGCGTGTTCTCTCTCTCTCTCTCTCTCTCTCTCACAAATAAATAAATAAAACTTAAAATAATAAAATAAAATGAAAAAGGTTTTTTGGGGGCACCTGGGTGGCACAGTCAGTCAAGTGTCTGCCTTTGGCTCATGTGGTGGTCCTGAGATCATGCCCCGCACTGGGCTCCCTGCTCAGTGGGGAGTCTGCTTCTCCCTCTCCCTCTGCACCACCGCCACCACCCCCCTCACCCCCTCCCCCGGCTCGTATTCTCTCTCACAAATATATATATAAATCTTTTTCTTTTTTTTTTCTCTGAAGTTTTTTTTTGTGGGGGGACCTGGCTGGCTCAGTTGGAAGAGCACGTGACTCTTGATCTTGAGGTTGTGAGTTTGAGCCCCATGTTGGGTGTAGAGATACTTAAAAAAGGTTTTTAAAATTTTTTTTAATTAAAGCTTTTTAAAATTAGTACTTAATTCATGTGACAAAAATTTCACCCTTACATAACACAGTAGTATATTGTATACTCACAGTAGCATATTCCCTGGGCTTTGCACCCGTTGGTACTCTAATTTTAGACTTTTTCATCGCTAAAAAGGAAAGCCTGTACCCAGGAACAGTGACTCCCATTCCCCCAGCATCCCTAGCCCCTGGAGATCACGAATCTATTTTCCTTATCTGTGAATTTGCCTATTATGGACATTTCATATAAATGGAATCACGCAATAGGTGGTGTTTTTATCTGGCTCCTCTCACACAGCATAACGTTTCCAAGATTCCTCCGTGTTCTGACATGTGTCAGTACTTCATTTTGTGCCCTCGATTTTCTTTTTTATAAGATTCCAAAGTCCTGTGTTGAAATAGCAGAATTACTTCAACAATCAAAAAACCCCTCCTCCAACCAGACAATGCTTAGTTCAGAAGAGATTAAAGAAGGACTTAAGCGCCAACAAGAAAAGAATGCTGATGCCCTAAGGTAATTTGAACACCTACTTCTCAAGATAAATAGCGTTATGGGTAGCAGGTTTTGAATATCTCTGAGATACAAATTCGCCCTAAACACCTCGTGAAATTTCATACATTGATTCTGAAAAAATACAAAATGTTAGGAGGTCATTATTGTGAAGGTCCTGGATTGTCACTTTCAGCTATAGAGGTGGAATACACCATCTTAAAACTATCTCTAAAAAACTGGTTTTAGGGGCACCTGGGTGACTGACTCAGTTGGTTAAGCATCAGCCTTTGGCTCAGGTCATGATCTAGGGTCCTGGGATCAAGCCCAGCAGCGGGCTCCCTGCTCAGCGGGTGGTCTGCCTCTCCTTTTCCCTCTGCCCTTAACCCCTACTCGTGCTCGCTATCTCAAATAAATAAATAAAATCATTTTTTAAAAAAGACTGGTTTTAGGTTTTTGGAACCGAAGCAATTCAGTGCTTCAGTGATAACGCTCAAGCAGGAGCCTTCCTAGCTTGATTCTGTCTTTGCCTTATGAATATGTGTATTATTTTTTTTCCTAACATGTCTGTAGAAGTAATGAACTATTACATTATACCCTCCCTCACGTATACCTGGAGTGCCATATAGGTAGACCACTTCTAACTAATTGATTACTACTCACAGATTTATTTTTGAATATCTGCTTGGGGACAGTTGAGGTGCTCAGTGTTCCTAGGACTTGTTTTTGTTTTCTCTTTGCCTTTCGTGTTCTTTTCCCCACAGTTTCTCTCCACCCATCTGCTTTCACTCTGGCTTGGTTCTCACCAGGCCTTTTGTAGTCTGGTGTGATGACACGTAAGAAGGGGCTGAATTTGGCTAGATTTTGAGTTTGTGTTACATTATTTGGTGTTCATCTTACTACTGTATTAAAACAATACCTCACTTAAAGTGTTTTTGTTTTTGTTTTAAGGAACTATGAAAATTTAGTAAACACTTTGTTAGATGGTGTGGAGCAGAGAAATCTGTAAGTGCAATTTTGTTTTTAATTCTCAAAGCCTTTACCTTAAATACTATACAGGAAGTTTCTATCCTGAAAGCCATGAATGGCTGTCTCACAAAAAATTAATGTCTGTTTCATGAATTTAGAAGAATAAGAGGTGGTAAACTTTGGGGCTAATGGTAGGAGTGGTGCTCATCAGTAAACCTATATTAATTCTTAGGAAACTTACAATGTTTTGAATACAGTTTTCTTCTAAAAGTGGTTTTATGGGGGCGCCTGGGTGGCACAGCGGTTAAGCGTCTGCCTTTGGCTCAGGGCGTGATCCCGGAGTTCTGGGATCGAGCCCCACATCAGGCTCCTCTGCTATGAGCCTGCTTCTTCCTCTCCCACTCCCCCTGCTTGTGTTCCCTCTCGCGCTGGCTCTTCTATCTCTGTCGAATAAATAAATAAAATCTTAAAAAATAAATAAAAAATAAATAAAATAAAAGTGGTTTTATGAGTGATATGTTTTGTGATTCTTTCTTTTTCCTTCCCTTTTTAGGCCTTGGAAATTTGAACATATAGGCATTGGGCTTCTGTCTCTACTTCTGAGAGATGACCGAGTGTTACCTCTTCGTGCCATACGTTTTTTTGTTGAGAATCTCAACCATGATGCAATTGTAGTTCGAAAGGTAGATACTTTATTGTAGTTACATCTTGAGTTTGAGAATTTTTACCTCCCCCGAAGCCTTTAAAGTCTTCACAAGATGTACTTAATAAATGCCTTGAAGTGTATTGATTTGAAATCTATCACTGTTGGTTCAGAGATGATAATAATTCATCCAACGAATACATGAGGCCATGTTCAGGTGCACTGTGCATTTCAACACTGGGGATGCAGCAGGGAACAAGTTTATAGATTCATGGGAAATCCTGACTTTGAAAACTTAATGACAGGTATGAAGTGTTATAGGAAGGAAAAGGTATCTGAGGATACAACTTTTTGGTTTTATTCACAAAGTATTAGAGGTGGAATGCAAGGTGGGGCTGACCTAGCCTGGTGCTTTAGAGAAAAAGACCTTCCAGAAGAAATTTCTAGGCTAAGATGTGAAGAATGAGCAGATACTGGCTTAACAAAGAAAGGATTGAAGTCTTCTAGGCAGACTAGCTTGGATGAAAGTAAGAACTTGAAGTGACTCATTTCAAGTCAGATTTAGCAGTCACGTGGCTGTGCCGCCAAAGGCCAGCAGGTGAGGTAGTTAATCTGCTTTTGAAAGAAGCAGAATCCAGCTTCCGCTTCACTCAAGGCAGGCAGCCAACCATTCAAGAATTTAAAAATGTTGACACAGGCACTTTACCTGTTTCTCTTCTAGATGGCAATCTCTGCTGTGGCTGGTATTCTTAAGCAGCTCAAAAGAGCCCACAAAAAGCTGACCATCAATCCCTATGAAATGAGTAAGTACTACCAAATGTAATTAATACGCTCCTCAGTCAAACTTGGAGTTTCTTTGAAATGTATAAATTATAGTTCTTAAACTCAAATACTTTTCTGTACAAAGTATAGAAGTATAGAAAGATCTCAGCACACAAAGTATGACTGTTATTAAGGGGAAAGCACTTGACTTAGTGAAAGCTTGTGATAAAAAGTATCTGTAAAACTAGATGGACTCTGGGGCACCTGACTGGCTCAGTAGGAAGAGCATGTGCTCTTGGTCTTGGGGTCATGAGTTTGAACCCCACATTGGGTGTAGAGATAACTAAAAAACATAAATAAAAAAAATAGAGGGCCTCTGTCTTCATAATACATAGACCTTTTGCACACTCTCCACAAACACGTCATCTATGTATTTATCTCACCAACCAAGCAATTACAGCAGTTATTTATCAAACTGTGTTTCAGAGACTTAAAATTAACATCAATTGCCAAAGACTGTTATCATTAATACATCAGTACGTTAAGTGTTTCTCTCTGGGTTGTAGGTTTAGAGGCAAGGTTAATTTTCTTCTTTATACCTTCCTATATTATGACATTTTCAGAATAGTAATCAGAATGATGATCAGAAAGAATAATGAACTAACTTGATTTGGGGGGTGGTAAATGTCATTTTTATTCCTCTGGCTACCACTTTTTTTTTTAATCTCTGATAACTTCTGTGATGTTCAAACAGCTATCTGCAGTCTGCTCCCACCCCACGCTTGGGAGGGGAGTGTTACTATGCAACACCATCATCTTTATTTGGGAACACTATAAAATGGTGTTAACAAAATGTGGGAAAGTCTTTCATTATACTCCCTACTACTAATCTTGTTTGTTTTTTAGAGATGGATAGGATGGGGGAGGGGAGGGGGGAAAGAATCTTAAGCAGGCTCCACACTTGGTGCAGAGCTGGACTCGGGGCTTAGTCTCACAATCCTGAGATCATGACCCGAGCCCAAATCAAAGAGTCGGACACTTAACCAACTGAGCCACCCAGATGCCCCAGTCCTGCTTTATCCTCACTTGAAACATAGTTTGTAGGTCTCATATTAAATGAGTATTTAATGGTTCCAAAAAACATTCATATGTAGAGAGAACATCAAAGTACACATAGTAAGATGTTAATGTTTGGGGCGTCTGGGTGAAGAATATATGGGAATTTTTTGAGCTCTTTAAGCCTGAAATTAATTCAAATCTAGAAAGTTTTAACAAAATTAATCCTTTTAATTTTGGTAAAAGGAATGAAGTATGGATCATACTTGTTTTTTTTTTCCACCCCAAATAATTATCTCAGTAGTGGATAATGCATCCTATGTATGTGGTCTTGCCTTGAACAAATTTTGATAATCTTGTTATGAAGACAAAGTCACACCAGTACTGTTGATTGAAAGTTGAAAGTAATTATTGCATGGATATTTTTAAGTTTATCACATGTAATTGTTTTTTCCTTAAGGTGGATACTCTAAACCTACCCAAATTCTTGCTGGTGATAGGCCTGATAATCATTGGTTGCATTATGATAGCAAAAGTATACCAAGAACCAAAAAAGAATGGGAGTCAAGCTGCTTCGTGGAAAAAACTCACTGGGGATACTATACCTGGCCTCAGTAAGTTGCAATTTGCCATGCATCTTCTTATTAAACAGCTTATCTTTGATGTAATTTGTTGAATAATTTTGGATTTGTGGAGAGGTTGAAAGGCACTTGAAGCAGGTGTGGAGGTAGTCTGCCACCAAAAACACACATCTCTAGCTTTTTTCTTCTTCCTCTTTTTCTTTTGCTCCTGCCAGTGCTATGCCTCAGTCCTGCCTCATTCTTTATTTTTCCACTGAAACCTTTAGACTTCTTATTTCCACCATGATACATCTAAGGAGTTTGTGAATAGTTGCTCTAAATGATGTGCTTACCTATAAGTACAACATACGCCTAAACCAGCCCAGAGAAATACTTACTTGTCTCTTACTGTTGACTCCAATGACTTAGGTCATTAGGACACAGTGACCTGATAGATTTTTAAGGCCAGGATTGTTAGTGATGTATTCATATCCCCAAACTTAGCATCTGATGAGAGTTCATTAAAAGTACCTTCTAAGGCTTTCTCTCCATGAAGCTCTCCTGGTTTTTTTCCTATATATATTACAAATGTAAACTCTTTGTAGGAATATGGTTGTTTATGCTGGTGTGGACGAGCAGCCTAAGCTTGGGAGAAGCAGGGAGGATTTGACGGAGGTAAGCATTCCATTTTCACTGTGTAAACATTTAACCCTAGTTCGCCCGCATCTTGCTTTTGGCCTCTGGTTTATTTCAAACTGAGTTCATGTTTTTTCCCCCCAGTCGGTATATTTCAGGATAGCACTGGGTAAATACTGGTAAATGTATACTCCCTTACCCCCCCACCCTTTCTATCTCTCCCGCCCCCCAGATTCTGTTAGGGCCAGTTGGCACAAGTCTTTGCATTTAAGGTTTACTTGGGTACTGCTTTATATAGTTATCTGCATGTTTCTTGTATGCGTTCTAAATGGTAACAAGCTTCTTGAAGGCAGAGATTGAGTTTCGTTTGTTTGCTGCTGCTGTTTGCTTTTAGTTTTTTATTGCATATAAATGATGAGTACTCAGTAAATGGATGTTTGTAGATTTAAGTCCAAACTCTTTATTTTTCAATAAAGTATATTTCTTCACCATTTTGAAAGTTAAGGACTTTTAGTGTCTTTTGCAATTAAGTTAATGACGTAGCTTTTTATTTTATTTATTTATGTATTAATTTTTAAGTAATCTCTGTGCTATATGTGGGCCTTGAACTTAAGACCCTGAGATCAAAAGTCAAATGCTCTACTGACTGAGCCAGCCAGGCGCCCCTAATTCTTATTTTCTAATTCAACAAAGTTTACCTTTTAACTTCTGATGTTTTATAAATACAGAAATAATGTGTTGGGGTTTACAGTTGAGGATATTTTCCTCAGTTATACACCAGATGGCACAATGGTACAGTCTTCATGTACCATCTTCAAGCAGACCGTTGGTGGGTTTTAATTCAGTTTGAGAAATGGAATTCAGACTTGAAGCTCTGAAGGAAAACTTTTAACTATTATGGATTTAGCATTTTAGGAGATACTCTGGTTGTAGAAAGCCTCTATAAGAAGTAAAAATTCTTTAAAACAAAAATAACAGCCTACTGTTGATAATCAAAACTTCACAGTTGAATCTTGACGTTTCAGAATCACATTTTTAAATAGAGCTTAAGCCCTGAATGTTGTTTTTTTCTTTAACTTTATAGGCTGAACAGATTATATTTGATCATTTTTCTGATCCTAAATTTGTTGAACAGTTAATTACTTTTCTATCTTTAGAAGACAGAAAAGGAAAAGATAAGTTTAATCCTCGCCGTTTTTGCCTCTTTAAGGTAAATATGATATTTAATATCCCTCTTCATAAAGCTTACTGACTGTCAGTTTGTTGGTTCGTAAGTTTTGAAGTCAGAGTTTGAGTTTGATCATCTGTTGTCTTCTTTCAAAATGGCTGTGAAAGTTATGCCAATCAGATTGATCTTAACTTAAGGACTAAGAGTTTTTAAGAAAAAGAAGCTTTTTAGTATTTATCTCTAATATTTGTAATTAGCAGTTTAAGAAAAAAACCCAACAGGGCTGTGCATTTGAGTTTTTTGAGAGGTGTGTGAAGTTTTAAGGTCAGAGAGATTATTAATTTTGATTTCATTCATTATATTTTACTGATATGTAAAATAATAGTATTTTTATTTTAAGTTACAGACATCGTTAAAGCACTTCTAGAGGGTAGAACTCTTGGGGTTTTGTAAGCACCATAGTAATATAGTAAATAAACACAGCAAGTTATAATGGAAATGATAGTCATTTGAGTACTGAAGAACTTTCTTTTTTTATATATATATATATATAGGGCATATTCAGAAATTTTGATGATGCGTTTCTGCCAGTTCTGAAGCCCCATTTAGAACGTTTGGTTGCAGATTCACATGAAAGCACCCAGCGATGTGTTGCAGAAATTATAGCTGGTTTAATCAGAGGTTCTAAGCATTGGACGTTTGAAAAGGTGATGTATTTATACAGCATGTTCCCTGTTAAAGCTATAGTACCCATTTATGTAGCAATTCCCAACACAGTAAATATTAATATTTGAAATATGAAATGTTCAAATTCCATATTACTTTTTGAGTGTAGGTCACAGACTAGTGGTGTGTGATGTATGGGCAACATTCAGTATCTTTTAAAATTTGAATTATTTGAAAACATGGGGGGAGGAACCCTAAAGATTTCCATTTCTCTTGGTGAGTGGGAAGGTCCTGGAACTGGCCCTGCATTATTGCCCTGCAGCAGTTGGCTGGTGTGCAGTGTGTGGGCTTCTGTCTTCGCGAATCACTCTAGCCGCTCATTAAATCCTCTTAGCCTCCTCGTTCATTTGCGGGACTCATTTGATCTCATAGACAGTTTGAGTTTGACATCCATTTTTTTAGTATCCCTCTTCTTCATTGCAAGATTTAGTTTTAACACACCTGCCCTAAGGTTAGTTTCTCAGCAAGATGCACTAGGTTGAAAATAACTAGACTGAAAATACCCAGAATGCCAAATTACCAGGTAGGCCACCATTTCCTCAGAGAAAAGATGCAGACACTGGTTTTGGCAGACTTCATTACACATACTTTTCGGGCTGTGAACAGTATATTAATTTAGTTATACATATTCAAATCACTTATTAGATAAAAGTATTTGTTGGTTTTGTAATACTGCCTTTTTCTTGCTCACATAAATTGAAACAGTTTTGTTTAAAAACGTCACACACATCCTTGCCATCCAGTCTCTGTAATGTTTTAGTCACCTTTTTTCCAGAACACCTCTCCTTTCTTCATAAGTTGTTTAAGATACAGCTTTTCTGCTCTCTTGCCCTTCCCTCCCTTCTCCCTCCTTCCCCTCCTCCTCCTCAGCGCCTGGTGCTACCACTAGAAATTTTATCCCAAGCCCTCCTTCCTCTGTCCTGTGTAGGTCCTTTTGACTAAAGTGTGGTCCATGGACTTGGCAGCATAAACATCACTTGGGAGCTTGTTAGAAAAATAGGATCTCAGGTCCCACTTTGATCTGATGAATCAGAATCTGCATTTTACCAAGATCTCAAGGTGCTCTGTATTCTCAGTATACTGTGAGAAGCATCTGTACACATATTCGCAATCTCTGTATAACTGAACACTTTTAAAAAGCTATTTATAGTAATCCAAAACTTGGAATTTGAAGATATACTTCAGGCTAATACTGAATTGTATTAAAAAGTCATTGCTTCCTCTTTTGGGACTTAAGTGACCTCGATAAGCATGTGAAAGTTACGAAATGATTGAGGTTTTGTTTCACTCCAGTGTACTTTGTTACTCAGAAGTTTTAAAAGAAAATTTTTCAGTAGTATGAGATTTTGTAAGGAACCATGTAAGATGTCTCATCTTTTCTAAATTTTTGGGAGGGAAAACATTCAGTTTTATACATAGGTATTTATGGTAATATGGTGAAGTTACTTTCCTGGATTATTTGGGTGTTCTAAGAAATAATTTAAGTTAAGTATCAGGTCATGTGTTTGTATGTGTGTAGTTCCAGGGAAAGATAGTTGAAGAAAAATGTTCTGAATATCGTTAAGTTTTTCCCATATATTTTGTTTTGAGTAGGTGGAGAAGCTTTGGGAGCTTCTTTGCCCTCTGCTCAGAACAGCGTTGTCCAACATTACGGTAGAAACGTACAATGACTGGGGAACTTGTATAGCAACATCCTGTGTAAGTTCTGCTGCTTTTTTGTGTGTAACTGATCTGTTTAAACTGTTTCATACCCTTTCTCAAAATCTGTGAAATGTCATCATACCTCTTGAGTCTTGAAATTTTCTTCATAGTTTTGTCATCTTATATTATTAAAGATGGTTCTGTTTAGCCTTTCAAATAAGCTTTGAGTGGTAATTCTTAAGTGATTATTATGTCTTTTCTCTCATGGTAATGCATTCTTAGATTAAATGGCAAATCATGTCATATATCTGGAAATGTAACTTACATATAGTGAAAGCCAGATGATACGAGGTAGGTATTATTTTCCACACTGAGTATGTCCATAGCATGTATAGTTTGATTTAAAGACAGTCCCTTCAGCTTAGAACAGTTTTGTTACTATCAGCCTTTCTGACGTGAACTATAATATTTGGATTTGATTAACCTGTGAGTTTTACTTTGATTTTCTTCCATTATATTTATTTGTAATACTAAAGTAACAGGATCTGATTTATATACAGAATTATAGGACCCCTGTTTTGTTATTTTGTATTTTCAACACAGGAAAGCAGAGATCCCCGGAAACTTCATTGGCTTTTTGAGCTGCTGTTAGAATCACCATTGAGTGGTGAAGGAGGATCCTTTGTAGATGCATGGTAAATAAAAAGAAAATTTAGAAGGTTAAGGAAAGATTTTGCAACCAAAGATAACAGCTTTGCTCTTGATGTGTAAATGGAAGAGAACTGTCTGTACACCTAAAGGTTTTATAATGTAACTATTTTCTTCTGAGAGATGAGTGAACCAATTCAGTACAATTTATGATACTAAGTAGAGTTATTTCTCAATTGGGAAGTAGAAATGGAGACAACCTGAGCAATTCAAACAATTTAGATTCAGCCCTCTCCATTCTAGGGGCGGCTTTTTTATACCATGACAATACTAACTTCCTCATCACATGGGCTCGTTTTTTTTTTTTTTTTTTTCACTCTTCCTTATTAGGAGAAAACAGAGTAATCCTTTCAAGGAAAAGTATTCTTGCTGGGATAAAAGGAGTTGGAAAAAATTAGTAGGCTAGAGAAGGAAATCCAGGTAATCCTGTTAACAAAAAGAATAAGTTATTGCTATTATTAATTAGTGGGGAATCAGTATCCTCCAAGTCAGTATTTCTCTTGATTGTATGGGAGTGGAGAAGAAATGAGAATACAGTGAAAATGATACAGTAAAAATAATAAGATGTTCATAAGGGTGCTGTTTTGAATTGTCGGTTTTAATATTTATTAGGTGAGGAAACGTAACGATTTTAAGTAGAATGTGGACTCCGTTAGTCTTGACTGTCGTGTAAAAGCAGGAAAGGTCTCTAACTCTGCTGTGCTTTAATTCTAGTCGACTGTATGTACTGCAAGGTGGCCTTGCCCAGCAAGAGTGGAGAGTACCTGAGCTATTGCACAGACTACTGAAGTACTTGGAACCCAAACTCACCCAGGTTTACAAAAATGTCAGGGAAAGAATAGGGAGGTAGGTATTCTTTTCCCTTTTCCCTTTTCACTTCTTCAATTCTTTTTTGTTACCTTCTAATATCTAATAGTACATACTGGTTATGTTACTACTGAGTTTTATGGGTTCTCCAAAGTTTGTTTTCTATTGTGTTGGGGACACGAGACAAGAGGCTCTGATGTAAAATAGGACAGCAGTGAGCTCACAAGCCAGCGGTGAGCATTCAGCCGGTTCTCAGTGCCTCCAAATTACAGGCACAGCACAGGAGACCCTCTCCCGGGAGTCATCGTTCAGATACTTACTTTGGTTGGGTCATCGCTTTTGAACATTAGTTTTATTGATAATGTGGCATCTCTTCTCACTCTACATATTTCATTTTACAGCGTGCTGACCTACATATTTATGATCGATGTTTCTTTGCCAAACACTGCGCCAACAGCATCCCCACGGGTCCCTGAGTTTACTGCTCGAATTCTAGAGAAATTGAAACCCCTCATGGATGTAGATGAAGAAATTCAGAACCATGTTATGGAAGAAAATGGAATTGGTGAAGAAGATGAACGAACTCAGGGCATTAAACTCTTAAAAACTAGTGAGTGGCTAAAATTAAAGAAACTTGCTTAAAAAAGCAGACATTTATCATCAGGGGAAAACAAAATAGACATTTATTTAGCTTATCCTTTGGGGGTTTTTTCCCCCGTTTTTTATTGTGGTAACACGTACATAATACAAAGTTTACAGTTGGGTGGCATCACGTACGTTCACATTGTTGTACAGCCATCGCCAGCGTCCATCTCCAGCCCTTCATCTTGCACAGCTGAAGCACTGTACCCATTAATCTGTAACGACCTTTTCCCACCCTTCCCCCCCTCAACCCCCCGGCAGCCACCATTCTGCTTTGTCTCTGCATTCGCTGATTGCAGGTACTCCATGTAAGCAGAATCATGTAGTGTTTGCGGGCTTCTTAACTTTGCATACTGTTTGCAGTATTTATCCATTTATCCGTTAATGGACATTTAGGTTATTTATGCCTCTTGGCCATTGTGAATAGTGCTGCCAAGAGCAGTAATGTAGATGTAGCTGTTTTGAGTCCCTGTTTTGAATTCTTTGGGCTTTTGGAAATAGAATTGCTGGACCATATGGTAATTCTGTGTTTAACTTTTTTAAGAGCCACCGGGCTGTTTTCCACAGTAGGTGCACTATTTTACCTTCCAACCAGCGGTGCAAGAGGGTTGCAGTTTTTTCACACTCATGCCAATACTTGTTTTCTGTTTTTATGACTTAACAGCTATCCAAATGAGTGTAAAGAAGATATCCGTCGTTTTGATTTGCATTTCCTTAATGATTAGTGGTTAAACATCTTTTCATTTGCTTATTTGCCCTTTTTTTTTTTTTAAATCTTCTTTGGAGAATTGTCTCTTGATGTCCTTTTTCAATTTTTGAGTTAGGTTGTTAGTGTTGTTGTTGTTGAGATATAGTTCTTTATATATTCTGGATATCGGCCCCTTATCTGATGAATGATTTGCAACTATTTTCTCATTCGGTGGATTGTCTTTTCACTGTCTTGATAGTATTCTTTGATGCACTAAAGTTTTTAATTTTCATGAAGTCAAATTTACTTTTTCTTTTGTTGCCTTTGCTTTTGGTGTCATATCCAAGAAATCATTGCCAAATCCAGTGTTAATGAAGTTTTTGCCTTAAGTTTTTTCTAAGAGTTTTATACTTTTAGTTCTTAAGTTTAGATCTTTAATTCACTGTGAGTTAATTTTTGTATATAATGTAAGTTAAGGGTCAGCTTCATTTTTTTGCTTGAGCATGTCCAGTTTCCCAGCAACATTTGTTGAAAAGACTGTCATTTCTTCATTGAATAGTCTTGGCACTCTGAAAATTACTTGGCCATATGTGTGAGGGCTTATTTCTGGACTATAGTTTATTCCGTTGGTCTGTATGTCTGTCCTAATGTCAGTGCCATACTGTTTTGATTACTGTAGTTTCAGTAAGTTTTGAAATCAGGAAATGTGAATCCCCCAGCATTGTTCTTTTTCAAAATTGTCTTGGTTATTCAGGGTGTCCTATTGTTTCTGTATTTAAAATTTTTTCACGCATTCTAAGTATAAACAACCAACTTAGTTATCATTTTTGCTACATTACGATTATTGCAGGTTAATTTGTAGTTGGTATTTAGTAGGCTGTTAATTTATTGATTCATTTTTTGAGAGTGACTTCAGTACCCGAGTTTTTGACACGCTTTGTTGTGATTCCTGTCATAATGCTGTTTAGTGTCAAATTTATGAAGAGTTAGTTAGCAGAGCTATCAGGGGCTCTCTGACATTAGCACTACAATGTTACTCTACTCTGCGCTCTCGAACTCTGTGGCAAAGACTGATTCTGCACGTTTGTTTTCCAACAGTATTGAAGTGGCTGATGGCTAGTGCAGGAAGATCCTTCTCTACAGCAGTCGCAGAACAACTGCAGCTTCTACCCTTGTTTTTTAAGGTAAGTTTATGGCTGAGATTAAGAGTGCATCCCCCTGTGTTAACTAACTGGAATTTACATACGAACTTGGAAAGAAACAAAGAATGCATCCCGTCTGACCTTCACGGGGAATTTATGTTTAATCTGATGGTGGATAGTTTTTCAGACTGTGTGTAACTGGGTTGGATTGCTAAGAGAATAGTACAGGAAAATCATGAGGTGATAGCAGTTTAATATTTGTTGAAATAATCTTTTTAGTATTAGGTAAGACTAGAATCTCGACAGACACGTGAAAAGTTTACAGACAGAGCATTGTACACTGATAACCATTTTCCAAGTGATAGTTTAGGAAAATATTGATAGCTAAAAAAAATAATAAAGCCATAGTGACATCTTTTTAATATAGCTATTTCAGATGTGTTTTATTCAGTGTGTAATAAATCTGATGATATATTATATATTGTACTTATACATACAGTATTTGTATTTACTTTACAGTGTTAAATGGGACTGTAATTGCTTTTAACAAACACCCGCAGAAGTAGCTTGTTTCTGGTAATCCTATGAAGACACTAAAGTTTGATTTGAATTGATGAAAGGTATAGCCTGAGGTGGTTCTAATTACTCATCTAGGCAGATGATGAAGCTAATAAAACTAAGGTCAAAACTAAGATCAGTATATTGGTTGCCACAATTCTAGTTTGCAGTCATGCTGTGGTTAGCAAAACAGTCTGGTTTCTTTCATTACACATTTGGAAGGCTTGGTGCAAACATCACCACTACTTGAAAGTTACTGTTCGGTGCAGTTATCATTTAAGAAGGAGCACCCATGGTACTGTGTCTCAGCAAATGGTATGCTAAACTTTGGATTTGTCAAAGTACACTTTGTCTTCAGGAAATCTCAAAAAGATAACTCTACTGGTAATTTTCAAAGGATTCACCACCAAAATACTTTAATTAATGCTGTATAGGGCCTGATACCCATGTACTCATGGGATCTTTTGGCATAATAAGGGTGGACAGTAGTTACTAGTGTATATAGATCCTTGTTACTTGCAGGTTCTTGGTGTAGATAGGGTTTGTCTTTAGGCAGTGGTGCTTAAACTTTTTTCCACTGCCACATACGCAGTAGATATAAAACATGATCTCATATGTTCACGAATGCATAATGTGCAGTGAATGTTGGGATAGTTGGAGTTCCATCCCCCTTCTTTCACTCAAGAAAAAGAAAGGAAAAAGTCGGGGTGCCTGGCTGGCTCAGTCAGAAGGATGTGCAGCCCTTGATCTCTTGATCTTGGGGTTGTGAGTTTGAGCTCCACATTGGTTGTAGAGTTTATGTAAAAGTACAGTCTTCAAAAAAAAGAAAATGAGAAAGCAGATATATGAGAGTGAGGTTGACAGAAGGATGTTTTGAATTCACATGGACTTTATTAAAAAAACTTGAATCATTAGAAAGTTGTATTATGTGAATTGCTTATGACAGGCCTAACATTTCATCTGGATCTACAGATAGTGAGGTTGAGAATCTGCATTAGGCCATGATGGTGATTGGGCTGTGGGCTACAAAGACACCATAGCACAGATGAACAGCTGCTTTGCAGGCAGATCAGCTGTGTAGAGTGAGGATAAAGGAGTCTAAAAGCAAGGTGTTGCTTATTAAACTGTGGAAGACACTCAGAAATAGTAGGAGATGAGATCGGAAATTCTGTTTTGGGCACACTGGAAGTGCTTTGTAGATTCTAAATGAAGTATTACATATCCTGTCTCATAAAAAGCAGTTTTATATCAATTCAAAAAACACCCACCTGGAAATCTACATCAAAGTGAAAGTTTCGGTTATTTGCCTTTTCTAGTCAAAGAGTCTCCATATTGCTGAAGGTTAAGAGAAAAGGATTTCCAACCAAGAACAGTTTACAGAGCACTGGTTTTAGAGTAAATAGAGACCTAGTTAAAATCCTGTTTGTGATGGGGCTCCTTTGTGACCTTGCACAAGCTACTGAACTTCTAAGACTGTCTTCCTTATATATAAGGTGAGGGATGATACCAATATCCCTCAGAGAGTTGTTGCAAGGATGAAGTGAGATAATGTCTATAAAGCAGAAAGCACAGGGCAAAATAATTGTATGTATTGTAATTATTACATGTTATTTTTGTTACTAGTCTTTAACTGCCTTTTAATTTGGAATAGTAGTTCAGATGCTGATGTCCAGGGAGGAATCAAGGACATGTTGTATCCTCGGTTTCAGACTTCCCTATGTGCTTATCAGAACTCACCGCTGTAGGGTAATACTTTTGTATATGTCAAACTCAGAAAAATTTACAGATGTTGTTATAACTGGTAGAAAATTACATGCCATTGATGGTAGTTGTTCAGAAAACCTATTTTTCTCAATAATTAGAGGAGAAGAAAGCCCTGTAAAGTGTTCTTTTGCTAACTAAATGTTTGTACAGATTAACACAGGGGGGCAGCATTTTGTACAAGTTAATTCAGGTTAAATCTTACCTGTGATATACTAAAAATAATACATTTGTGTGAAAACAAGCAAAAGAAAGAGTAAGATCTCCTTTTTGTATATCACATTAGTTAACTAGTATTAGTTAAAGATCTTTACTTGCAAGCACTGAAAACCAAATGTCTGCGACAGTGGCAGGAAATTAGATTACTTAGATTATCTGGCAGTTGGCTGCCTGGGGACGTAGGTAACAGAAGCTGACAGCTTCATCAGATGCGTCTCCTTGCATTTCTCTCTCTTCGAGATTTCAGATGTCCAGAGAAAGTCTCATTGGCCAGGCTTTGGTCTCTCACTACACTTGGCTAGGCAATATGATCCCTCCATTGTCAGACCCTCCAGAATGACAGAAAAGGATGATTTTCCAAAAGTTAATCAAAATGTCTGTTAACCAGGAGGAGGGATGGATATATTGGCAAGGAAATGCATGTATCAGTGCTACAGACATTATAACACCCTTATTACTTCAAGTCTTCAGGAAAACCCAAGTC
The DNA here is from genome assembly GCF_002007445.2 of Ailuropoda melanoleuca. Classification (NCBI taxonomy): domain Eukaryota; kingdom Metazoa; phylum Chordata; class Mammalia; order Carnivora; family Ursidae; genus Ailuropoda; species Ailuropoda melanoleuca. The sequence continues at coordinate 78,743,583 of NC_048221.1, read as the reverse complement.
ACTGTATGTCAATCTGTCCTATACTATGGCTAGAAAGCAAAAGATAAGAATAGGCAGTACCTGAAGAAAGCCCCTAAACTTCACCAGCACAGACTTTCTCCCCCAAACTTGTCATTTTGAAATAGTAAGGATTCACAGGAGTTGCAAAGGTACTACAGAGAGGTCTCACATACCCTTCACTCAGTTTTCTCCAGTAGTTACATTTTCAGAACCAGAAAATTGAAATCAGTACAACATGTGTATAATTCTATGTCATTCTATCACACAAATAGATTCCTGCAACCACCAGAACAATCATGATACGAAAATACTCCCATCTTCACAAAAACCACTTGTGTTACCCCAGGACAGTCACACCTTCCTCCCTCACCACCACTGTCCTCTGGCGACCACTGATTTGTTCTCCATGTCTATAACTGTCATGTCAAGAATGTCACATAAATGGAGATATGTGACCTTTTGTAATTGGCTTTTTTCACTCATAAAATTCTTTTAACAGTTGTCCAAGTTGTTGTACCTGGGACCTTTTTTTTTTTTTTTAACCTTTTATTTTTTTCAATATCGGAAGGAAGATTACCCCATATATTTTTATGAAAAGCTAGAACCTACCGCCTTCGTTATTAGTTGAACATCCCCAGACTTTAAAGTTGTCTGAATCTTAGTTTTTCTATTAACTATACATGTGCTAGTTGGAACTATACATGTGCTAGTTGGAACACTAAGACAGTGCACACGTGTGTTCTTTTAAAAGTCCTATCTGGGAAGAAAAATAATGCCTTTTAGGAAAATATTAAAGTTGAAAATTAAAAAGTTGAAGTGAGTTGGTAAGGTTCCGACAAACTTAACTACAGAGCAGTTGACGATCAAAGAAATACGGATGTTATTTCTTGAGATGAACTAACGAAGTACTTTTCCAAACTTAGAAGCTTTACTTTGTAACAGAAAAGGTTTTCGTTCCCCAAACAGCACTGTTGTTAATAGATGAAATCACTGCAAAGTAAAATATCTCAGAGATTTTGGTGCATCTGGCTGGCTCAGTTGGAAGAGCGTGCAGCTCTTGATCTCAGGGTTGTAGGGGTAGAGGTTACTTCACCAGATAAATAAAAACTTAAAAAAAATACCTTTAAGAGATTTTTATCTTACTGACACATAGAAGTAGTTTAGCTCAAACAAATTGTTATCCTGTACTAGTAATTAGTAATGGTTAATTTGCTGCTTTGGAAAATGATATTCTTTACAGTGAAGTTTACCTGTTGAATTTCAGGATTTTGCAGGTTTTAGTAGAACATTTTAACCTCTTAACACGAGAACGTTATGTCCTAATTTCATTCATAAAACACATTTTTTTCATGAATGGTAGGAAGAAAGACTGCTGATTCAACAGGTGAGTGAGTCACCTTAAATTTTTCTGGTGGTAGTGGTAGTCCTGCCAGCAAATGAGTATCTTCTTTTTTATACTGCAGTTCAACTATAACCAAACCCTAAATCACCTCATTTCTATTGTGGGTGAATTACATGAAAAAAGTTCCATGTACATTGCCTAGAGATTTGTATTGTTGAGTATTTGTAATAATTTTTATCCTCGATTTCTTTGTTTGGTGTTATCTTTTTATACCTTTGTCTTTGAGCACAACTGTGCCAGACATTGCCTAAGTGTAGGTATGGGATTGTTGTGCCAAAAACACAGAACTATTTCATTCTGCAAATTGACTTTTTTTTTTTTTTGGCCTGTTACGTAATGACCATCTTCTCACATAACTGCCTCTTCCTCTTTAATGACTGTATTGTATTATCATTTATTTAATCCATTTTCTATGGGTGGTCACTGGTTATTCCCGGCGTTAGGCTCCTAAAAACAGTATACTAACAGTCTTTTACAAATATGCATATACTTGTAGAGTAATTACTGTATATAAACTACCGGGTAAAAGATCTGCTTGCATTTGTAATTTTAGTGGATATGGCCCCCCAAAGAGCATGTCTTATGTTACATCTTTCCAGCAAACCCTGACATTTCTTAAATCTTTGATGGTTAAATAAATTTTTTAAAAGATTGTTGTACTTCTTGAGATGCTTAGCTGGCTCAGTCAGTAGAGCATGCAACTCTTAATCTCAGGGTTGTGAGTTCAAGCCCCACACTGGGCTTGGAGCTTACTGACAGACAGACAGATAGATAGAGAGAGAGAGAGTTCAAGCCCCACACTGGACTTGGAGCTTACTGAGTGATTGATTGATTGATTGATAAAAATATATATATATATAAACCAAAATTATTGTATTTCTTTAGTGAGATTGTCTCCTTGTACGTTGGCTATTTGTATTTTTTTTGCCAGCTATCTGTATTTTGCCAGTTTTCTGTTGGTTATAAAGGAGTTCCATTTTTATAATTTTCTTTATTTTTAAATGATGTTTTGAAGTATGCCAGTCCAAGATTATTTTTTTAAACAATTCTTTTTTCTTTTTAAATTTTTATGGTTTTCTCTTTTGCATTTAAATTTATAGTATAAGATAGAAAATTGATACAGTTTTATGTAAAGTATTGATGTAAAGGTGCAGCTTAATTTCAAGATAATCTATATTTTCTCCATTCATTTGAGACGAAATCTCATATACTTGTTTCAGTAAAGTCTGCTAACAGAAATTATTTCCATCAAAAACTCGACAAATTATCACAGTGAATTAGTATACTCAGCTTGGAGATGTAGTTGTTAAAGAAAAAATTATTCTGACACATGTCAAAATTGTGGAGAAGACTTCATTTAGAACTGTCTGAATACAGTGAAGACAGCTGGGGATATTTAGCCAGTAAGCGGAATGGGGGGAGGTGTTAGTGCGTAGAAAATGACTAAGAGGAAACATCAAGGATAGGGGATTCTTGCTAAAATGACTTGACAGGATTCTTGCTGAAAGCAGTCCATGATGATCACATAGGAAAAATGGAGGTAAGGAGCTGGATCAGATACAGAGGTGAGGGATTCTCTCAAATGTCAGGATTCGTGCTATAACTAGACTCAGTAGGTCCAAGGATGAAAAGAGGGCTCAGAGGAACCTGGCTAAAGTTTGGTAAACAAGGATAGTTAAAGTAAAGGCATGGTTAGGTTCCCGTTTGTTATGGGTATGCAAAGAAATTTGGTAATACTAAGGTTTGAATATTTCACCTAAGTCGATAAATCCTTAGTGTTTTAGAGAAGAATAATTTTTTTCCATATTAAAACTATCCTTTGACTTTGGTTGGGGGGGATGTTGTTCGTTTGCTTGTTGTTTTTTTTTAAGTAGGCTCCATGGCCAGCGTAGAGCCCAACACAGGGCTTGAACTCACGACCCTGAGATCAAAAGTCGGATGCTTAACTAGCTGAGCCACCCTGGCACCCCCATATTAAAACTATACTTTAATACGCAACTAATGAATCATCGAACTTTACATCAAAAACCAGGGATGTACTGTATGGTGACTAACATAATATAATAAAAAAAATTAATAAAAACTATACTTTAAAAAGAAACAAGAAAGTATATTTAGACTGTTTTAGAGGACACTTACTTAAGGGCTGGGGGCAAAGAAGGTTGTCTGGGTTCACTTTATTTTACCAATTTGTCTTTGGAGTCCTAACAATACTTTTTATGATCATAAAACAAAATGAAATGAGAACTTCCCCCTTCTTTTTTTTTTTAAGTTTTTATTTATAATCTCTACCTCCAGTGCGGGGCGCAAACTCATGACCCCGAGATCAAGAGTCACATGGTCCACCAACTAAGCCAGCCAGGCATCCCTGCCTTTAAAAAGAAAGCAACATGAAATAAATGAACCTCATCTTACTGTGTATCTGTTTGTAAGGATAAATATACGGAGCAGTGACTTTTAAAACAAAATCACACATGCCTGTGGGGACTACATCCTCTAATATTGGAATAAAGCTATTACGTCTATTATGTAATAAAGAGCCAATAAATGATAATTGTCAATAGTGTTAAAACAAAACTCATCAGAGTAAATTCAAAGATCTTACTGGCTTTGTTCAGTAATTCATGAATCGGGCAGTACCCATCTACCAAATGGAAAGGACTCCAGGGAGCTGTACAAAATGGAAGGTGGTTTTTATATACATATATGTATAAATTTTATTTATTTGAGGGGTGCCTGGGTAGCACAGTCATTAAGCATCTGCCTTCGGCTCAGGGCGTGATCCCAGCATTGCGGGATCGAGTCCCACATCGGGTTCCTCCGCTGGGAGCCTGCTTCTTCCTCTCCCACTCCCCCTGCTTGTGTTCCCTCTCTCGCTGGCTGTCTATCTCTGTCAAATATATAAATTAAAATTTTTTTTTTCAATTTTATTTATTTGTGAGAGAGCATGAGCAGGGGGAAGGGCAGAGGAGAGGAAGAAGCAGGCTCCCCCCTGAGCAGGGAGCCTGATGCGGGGCTAGATCCCAGAACCCTGGGATCACAACCTGAGCCAAAGGCAGACACTTCTGACTGAGCCACCCAAATGGCCGCCAGAGTGGAAGGTTTTTAAAGGCAGAATGGGATGGGACAAGAAAGGCATAATCAAACAGGATTATTTCAGACAAGGCAGGCGTCTGTCATGCGGTTTACTTTACTGTTACTGATCAGGTAATTCCTAACTGGTTGAAAGTCACATTCCTTCGAACCAGAATGAGTGAAACTACAATTAAGTCTTGTTTGCAGTGTTGGGGGCAAGTCACTTCATTTTGGCCCTGTTCCTTTTTTAACATTAGGAACCGGAATTTTTAGCATGAGTGACAAGATATAAAAATCCAGCTATTGGGGTGCCTGAGTGGCTCAGTTGGTTGAGCCTCTTGATTTCGGCTTGGGTAATGGCTCGTGGGTTGTAGGATCGCCTGTGTTGGTTTCCATGTTCAGGCTGGCAGTCTGCTTGAAGATTCTGTCCCTCTGCCCCTACCCCACTTGTGCACACATGTGTGCCCTCTCTAAAATAAATAAATCTTTAAAATTCCAGCTGTTTAGTAAAACCTCAGTAATCCTACATTTGAAAGTATCAGTATGATTTCATGATCTGTTTTTCTTTAGAAAATATGCTTATTTCCTAGTTCTGTCCAAAAAAAACCCATAACCAGTAATCACCCTAGTAGGGATCAGTGCTCCTAATGCTCAGATGATCATTTCCTGCTAGAAGAACCAGGGCTCCGTGGAGAAAAAGCTGATTTCAGGTCTGAACCAAGAAGTATACAGGATAAACCTGATTCGTATTGTCCTACCAGAAACCAAGGATGCAACAGTTGTGTTAAAGGAGTCAGGAGCCGTGTAGAGCACCAGCAAGAGTGAAACCATTGAATTTGTTGAAATTCATTAGTTCATAAAGACATCGTTTTAAAAATTCATTATTCACTTTCGAAGGATGGGAAGGAAACCACTGTCAGAAGAAACTGAGGGAGGGAAGGCTTTTCTGTATGAAATATTCCAGGTAATAAGAAGAAATGAGTGTCACCATTTTGCAAACCTTTTTTTGTAATGGTTCATTACAGAAAGAGAAATCTGACCATAAGTGAAGGAAGTACAGCCGCTTATGTTTTGCTCAAAGAATTAGACTTCAATAAAATCAAGCCTCTAGATCTATTGGCTACTTTACAGGACATACTGGAGCCAATGAAGGCCACCACGGGGAAGGAAGGCCACTGTAGGGGACACTGCAAAACCAAGTAGTCAGCCCCCCCCCTTTTTTAAAGGAAGGAATTTTAAAAGAGGGTAGGGAGAATTTAGAGATTTTTTTTTAAATATGTTTTTCATAGAATCCTTTACATTTAAGAGCTGCGTGAAGCAAATGCACTGTGTGATCATCACCACTGAACCGGAGTCCAAACAACCAACTTACAAAATAATGGAAATTTGAACGCTACTGTGTATTTTATATTTTAACTGCCATGAATTTTTACGGCTGATGTCATTCCAGGTTTTTTAAATAAGAGACTTTCTCTTTTAGAGATAATAATAAAATAATCATGGGTGAAATATGTCTGGGATTTGCTTCCCGTAATTTAATTTGGGGATGATAACAGTGAATCATGGAACAGTACATCAAAAACTAATGATTTACTATGTGGTGACTAACAACATAATAAAAAAATTTTTTTAATTAAAAAATAAAAACTAAAAAAAATAAAAAAATAATTGGGGGGTGAGGAAACACGGGGGGCAAAAATGGGAGGATTATGTGTGTGTCGTTGGGGAGGTGATTGATTCATGGGGACTCCTTGCACTATTCCCTAGTTTTGTACCTATCTGAAAATTTCTGTAGAAGTTGTTAAAGGTAAAAATGTGATTTATTTTATGTAAGGATGCCTTTGTACGTACTGGCTGTTATTTCAATTATCTGTTTGGTTTGTTTTATTGTTCTCTAGATTGCCCCAGTGGAAAATGACAATAGCTATGATGAACTGAAAAGAGATGCAAAGTTGTGTTTATCACTAATGTCTCAGGGCTTGCTTTACCCTCATCAAGTGCCTTTGGTACTTCAGGTGCTAAAACAAGTAAGAGTGTCTAACGAATATTCATGTGTTTTAGTTAGAATTTGGTTATCCATTCTAAGAATTTCACCAAGTCAGTTGTAGTACACACAGCACCTAAAATTTATTTTTCATTTTGAATTTTCTTTTAGTATGAGAGAAGATATATATTGCCCAAAGAAACAGACCTAGATTCTGTACCTGTCTCTGCTTCCAACTTCTATGATCTTGGGGAGATCATTCAGCCCCCAGATTTTCTATACACAAAGAGCTAATGGTTGAAGCACCTTGGATGCAAAGTGCTTTCGAGGGAGGGGGGTGGTCATTACCTCTTACCATTTCCCCTTTATTTTATTCACTTTATTTCCCAATATTTGGTTTAAAAAAAAGAAAAAAGACCTAACTGGTTGCGTATTTTCTGGCTGCATGTTTGGTATACTGTGTGCTCAGCCTTTACCCAGGTCATACATGTGTTACCTAATATAAAAAATGAACCTGTTCCCATAGTTTTCAGATTTCTAAGTTGAATTACCACTGAAAAAAATTTTAACAGCCCATTTTTTTTGTGTGTGTATGATAGAATTAAACAGTTCTCAGTCCTTGCTTTTAATCTACTACCTGCTACAAAGTAAAATAATGTGTAACTCTTTAAGGAGTCAGAATATTATAATTTTCTTCAAAAGCTGACCTGTGTCCATGTGTTCCTTACCCTTTATTTTCAGCCATTCTGAAGAACTAACTTGACCTGAAATAGTTCATGCAACCTTCTACTTAGAAGGAGCTATAACACGAGCTTGCTCTAACCATGCCTATAAAAGTAGAGGTGTCCTAGAAGATGATAGGATTTTGTGTGTGATTCCTGTCTGTCACCTCCTGCTCTCATCAGCACTATTCCCATTGTTTCTACTTCTCATTCACAGACAGCAAGAAGCAGTTCTTGGCATGCTAGATATACAGTGCTGACCTACCTCCAGACCATGGTATTTTATAACCTCTTTATTTTCCTAAACAATGACGATGCAGTTAAAGACATCAGGTGGCTGGTTATAAGTCTTTTGGAGGATGAACAACTAGAGGTAAAATTTAAGATATAGCAAATCAAAATTGAATATATTTAGAGGAAGCGTTATGCCCCCCCCTTAAGAACGATTTATGCACTGATGCATTTTTTAAAGCATAAATTATTAAAAGTAACTTTAATTTTAACATTACCCTATGTTACTAGTTTTGATGCCCTAATCGTGATTCCCTGTCATACAAATGGAAACGAACATTGGCCACATTCTTGTTCTGGGGTGTCTTTGCATTTGGGCAGATAACATTTGTGAATCAGAGTTTTCTCATATGTGAATTGCAGGTGATAATATTTTACTTACCTTACTAATTTTCAAAAGGACTGATAGGAATCTGCGTGTAGACAGTTTCAGTTTCAAGAGAATAAAAACCTAGGGGCGCCTGGGTGGCTCAGTTGGTTAAGTGTCTGACTCTTGATTTCAGCTCAGGTCATGCATGATCTCAGATTTGTGAGATTGAGTGCCCCACCTCCCTCCCGCCACACCCAGTGCAGAGCCTGCTCAAGATTCTCTCTCCCCCCCTCCCCCTCCACTCTTGCACACACTTGAGCGGGCTCTCTCTTAGAGAGAGAGAATCAAAATCTACCCACAAATGCTGTTATCCAGTTAAGTTAGGATTGTTGCCCCTTTTTATTTTCCTTGGTAGAGAAATTAAAGGCAACTTTGTGATGAGGCTGCATTAATATTTTGTACAAAAAGATAAATCTCTTAGCTAATATAGTCTAATGTAAGAAAAGTATGTTGTAATAAATAAAAAATAAGTTACAACTTGGCCTTAGGTAAAGAAAATATAATTGAAATTTTTGTGAAATTTGTACTTTTGATGGGTTTTCTATGCAGTGGAGCACTCCCAGTAATTATATACTCTATTTGAGAGCACTGAAAATAGATCGCATCCATAGGAAACTGAGAATGGAAATTTTTCCACCTCCCTAATGAGCCTATTCATTTCGCAATCCAGCCTTCTTGTGTTCTGGGAGTAGATATTGCTAGCCCCTCAGGTACTCACACACGGTTGTAACAGCTATGACAGGCTTACAGTATTTATAGCTGTCTGTAATTTTTTTACTTGTATTTTTTAATAACTAAAGGAATAGAAATGAAAAGGTGGAAATCTTGAAAATAAGTGTTTCCTAATTTTAACTATTACAGCAGTTACATTAAGTTGCATTTATTGTTTGCTGGACCTTGTTGTAGAACATTTTCAGAAATTATTTTCACATTCCATGTAGTAGGCTTAAGCATAACCATTACTCTAAATAAAACCATGACATTCATTAAAACTATCATATTTTTTTTTTACGATTTTGTTTTTTCTTTATTTAGTTAGTAATCTCAATATCCAACAAAGGGCTCAAACTCAAAACCCTAAGATCAAGAGTTTCATGTTCTACCAATTGAGCCAGCCAGTTGCCTCTGTCATATTTTTAAAACAATACTAAGTATCAGTAATAATCAGCAAAAGCTACTCATGATAATACTGAAAAAACTTTGTAATCTAAATAAGAAATGTTTAAAGAAAACTATTAGATATAAAGGAAAATTTTTAGGGGTACCTGGCTGGCTCAGTCAGCAGAGCATGTGACTCGGTCTCAGGGCCATGAGTTCAAGCCCCACGTTGGGCATAGAGCCTACTTAAAACAAAATGTATAATGACAGTAACAGGGTTAGCAAGGTATATACCGAGTACTCCACTTCAGACTTGTGTCATAGTCTGTTAGCTCTGGCTCTTGAAAAGCAGCTGATAGCCACCAAATTAATAGTAAAGTTGTTCATACATTAAAATTTAGTAGTCCCAATTCTTAGAATCTCTCCTAAGAAAATACATTGCAATATGGAAAAAAATTACATAAATTAAGAATATTTTTAACGTAGTAGTGAGAAGTTGAATACATTCTAATCAGTAGTTGAATATAAAAATGAATCGTGGTATGAAAGGAAATAATTCAAGTATGATGTAGTAAAATAATTTATAATGTAATTCATTTAATAATATAATGAAAATGTTAATTACCCCAAAACTGTCAAACTAAAATGTTTAAGAAAAAACCTTTTGAAGCAATAAGCAGCAAAATATATAAGTGGGATTTTTTCCCAAATTATTACTGCCTATCTTTATGAATGTTTAACAGGGATTTTGTGGTATCTATGAGATGATAGCATTTTACTGGGTTTTTTTGTTTTCCCAAAACTTGAGTTCCTATTCCATTTTGAAATGGACTGTTCTCCACTCTGCATTTGGTACTTCAGTAAACTGTGTTTGTAGTCTGCCAGCAGCCTGTGAAATTCCTAAGAAGTAAATTGGGTATAAAATAAATCTCCACAACGTATGCCATCTGTACAAAGTGACTGTTCCATAGCTGTGTTCGGCCGAAAACAACAGCAGTAGTTTTAAGAGATGTGGAGTCCAGGAAAAAATTGATTTTCATGTTAGGCCCCGGTACTGCTTTTATAGTTCCAGCCCTGATAAGGACAACTGCTGGTCAGTGGGAAAAGAATTTATAGAGAAATTTCATTTTGTATGAAATAGTTAAGCATTTACTTTGCGCAACCCTAATGTAGTGGCTTTCATCCATTTTGCGGTCCCAGACCTGTTGAGAATCTGATGAAATCTCCTGGAAGAACCGGCATAAGAGCATTTACACAGTTTGCACACCCAAGTCTGGGAAAGTGCCCCGTCCCTGCCCCGTTCCCACCGCCACCCTCCCAGCCTCCAGCATTCCCCTGAGGGTTAGGATCTCCATTTCTAAAAGAAGTGATTATCTCTACAGGTTCGAGAAATGGCTGCTACCACGCTAAGCGGTCTGTTACAGTGTAACTTCCTTACCATGGACAGTCCTATGCAGATCCATTTTGAGCAACTTTGCAAAACGAAACTACCGAAGAAAAGAAAGCGAGACCCTGGTTCCGTAGCAGATACGATTCCTTCTGCAGGTAACAGTGCTGGTATAAAATACCCACTAGTAGTTTCGGGTCTTTGTTATCCCAAATGGCATTATTTACAATTCTCATATTTCGTATTCCTTTTTTATTAACTTCAGTTCCCCAGGCACCATATTTCATGTATACACATAACAGTACACCCACACACACACAGAACTTTAATGAAAAACAGGAGAATTTGAAAGCAGTAACTACTATCCCTAGAGAAAGAATAGATGTTTTTAAAAAAGAAAGGAAACCCTGTAGAATACACATTGCAGCTCTGTTTTGAGAAATACAGACATTCCTCACATACAGCATGTTTACCTCATGGATTGATCCATTCTGTGGATCGCATCCAGAAAAGTAGGGTCTAATTTTGATCAGAGATTGTTTTAGGATCGATTGCACTTTTGCATATGGCTATGAATTGATCAAAACTATTAATGTGCAAATTCTAGCAAGTCTGTGACACATTTCTTTTTTTTTCTTTTTTTTTAAGATTTTATTTATTTGACAGAGAGAGACACAGCAAGAGAGGGAGCACAAGCAGGGGGAGAGGGAGCAGTAGGCTTCCCGCCGCGCAGGGAGCCCAGTGCAGGGCTCGATCCCAGGACCTTGGGATCATGACCTGAGCCAAAGGCAGACGCTTTACGACTGAGCCACCCAGGCGCCCCGGTGACACATTTCTGACCTAGATACAGTTCTGCTGTCATTGAGGGACAGCTACTAGTTCAGCCTCAGAATCCTGTCTTTGCTGTGTGTGCACACAGATACATTTTAAATGCAGAAATTCACACATTGATGACAACTAGCTTAATTGAAAACTAATTTTATTTCACTGTGACATGTGCAGTAGAGTCATGTAAATATCTGCACATATATTGAGGTTTTTTTTTGTTTTTTTCAGAGTTGGTCAAACGTCATGCTGGGGTGCTGGGTCTTGGTGCCTGTGTTCTTTCTAGTCCCTATGATGTTCCCACCTGGATGCCCCAGCTCCTTATGAATCTCAGTGCACATCTGAACGATCCGCAGCCTATTGAGGTAAAATTCTTCCTTGTTCGTTTCTTTGCACACATATTATATCAGTGATGTCTTTGTAAGAAATCATTTTACTAGTAATTTCCTATTCGCTCTGGACCTTCTGCTTTGATAAAGCTGCTGCTGCGACTCCCTCGGCCAGGACTAAGCCTACTCAGAGGTAATCAGTAAGAGCTTGTGGAGGCCTTGCTTTCATATATATTTGAGATCTTTTGGTAGCAAGGAAATTACTACAGCTTCTGTCTTTCCCAGTCCAGTGGAAGTAAAATATTGTCAGTGTTGTCAGGATAGTTAATCTTTATACTTATTTACTAACATTTTATATCTAGGAAGCATCTAACTGGGAGCTAATATGAAACAGGAAATTGTGATGGTATTATTTAGAGAACAGCTGTATCTAAACGACTGCAAAGACCAATGACTTTGTCCTTCTCACTTAGGAAATAGACGTAGGTGTGTATTGAAACTGGTTTAATAACATGGTGTAAGTGCCAGGATCTTGTCCTAATGCGCAGCTAGTCATTTTAAAGAAGTGAGCTCGGTGGCTTTGCGAAGTTAGAATTGGCTTGTTGGTTTTGCGGCACTCGGTGAAGTGTGAGATCTGAAGTCTAGAGGGATTTTTACGTAGCTAAAGTTATCCGAAATATAATCCTCATCTTTCAGAGGTTAAAATAAAATGTATGTGGGTTGCCTTCTCTACAGATGACTGTAAAAAAGACCTTATCCAATTTCCGAAGGACACACCATGACAACTGGCAAGAACACAAACAGCAATTCACAGATGACCAGCTGCTTGTTCTCACTGATCTCCTTGTGTCACCGTGCTATTATGCATAGAAGGGTAAGTTGGCAAAATGCTGAGTTTAAAGAAGTCTGACATCCTCAGGCAAATGTCATTGGTTTAATGATTGCGACATGGGTGCTTACAAGGCTTTTCTTTTTGCTGACGTTCTTAGATATCCTTATTTAGATGATAAAAAAATGTGTTAATGTGACTTTTGCTGTGACCAGTGAAGTAGTCCCCAGAGAATTGATGTGACTGCTTTTGGACCTTTATAAATGAGTGGGCTTAGTAGCCTGGGAACGGTTAGTTAAAAGAAATGTTACTCTTCGTTGCCTCTTGAGTGGGGCCTGGGCATTTGGGGTTGCCCTAAGAACCCTAGGTTATATACAGTTAGGAGAACATTGCATCTGGATTCTTAAGTATTTCTTTTTCATCCTGAATTAAAGAGGAGAACGCAGACACCTTTCCACTAGGTTAAGAAGAAGAAAGGAAATTTCACTTACTGAGCTTTAAAGGTGGATGTCCTGTTGTCTAACTGAGATTTTTTTCCTCCCTGATACAGATGAGTAGTCCTCACTTGAAGCTCTTTTCATCAAAAATTCCAGATCCTCAGGTACCATCTGTGGCGGCTCTCTGCAGGTTTTAAAACTCTGCCTCTGTTGAGCTCTCATTATTTTGGTGGCTTCTGTGTTTGGTCTCATTAGTCTCCGTTCCACAAATTCTCAGCTGCCATTTGATTACCTAACTTGTCTGGAAGTGTCTCCAGAACATTGATCACTTTTTCTTTGAGGCATCTGACAAAGCCACAATTTCTCAGACTAGAAATAATTACCCAATATGATCATGGCATCCAAGACCAAACAGAGTCTAGGAACTCATTAAGAAACAGTTTACTTGTAATGGAGAATACTTATCTGTAATACAGGTCCCGTCATTTCATTCATCTCAAATTATTTTGAATTTCTTCCAAATGGCTGTTGGGTGTAGATGGTAGTAGGGCTGTGGGCCATAAATCGAAGCCTTTGAGAGCCTTGGGTCTGGAGAGCCATGAAGAGGGAAGGAAAAGAGGGCAAGTCTCGAACCTAACCAAGGACCTGATGGAGTGTCCACCAAGACGCAGAAGTGAAGCCTGCGTCCACGTGCTTCCCACAGACTGGGGTTTTTGGTGCTGATTAGAAAGAGCAGTTGCTGAAAAACTGGGGGTTTGGTGAATAAATTTTTGATTGTTGTGTGTGTGTATACAATGTGTGATTTTGAAAATAAACAACAACAACAATAAAAACCCTGACTGGTTGATTTTTACCTGTATTCTTTACATATACTGTTTGATCAACCCTCTTTGAAAACTGTTATACTTCAGCTAATGGAAGACTGCTGTGTTTGTGGAAATTCTGTAAGTTTTTTTTTTTCTCTTTTTTCTTTCTTTTTTTTTTGCCTGCAGAATCGTTGAGAGACTCATAAGTCTTTATATTTAATTGATTTATTAATAAATGTTATATAGATGTAAAAGACTGTATAAACTGTAGAGATAGCATTGGCAAGACTTTGTACAGATGCAACCTTTTACAGAGCAGTGTGTAATTAATTTGTAAAGATTCACATGTAGCTCTTTATGATAGTGATTTTTTGGCTTTTGTACCAATCGAATGCCATTTTTTGTGTTTTTAAATTATTTTCTCTATCTTTTCATGTTACAAAAGCTGAGGTGTGGGGATTTTGTTTGAGTTCATTTATGGTTAGAATGTCTGGATTTTTATGTAACATTTTGTGTGCATCCCTAAATGCAAACACCACATGTTTGCCTATGACAAGTTTATAGAATGCAAGGTATCTTCTAGGTTAAAGTAATTCACAAGTTGATGAATGTCATCTTGCAACACACCCTGTACAGTCTTCCTCAAAGGAACACTACAGTATATTTTTTAGTATCTACTTGCCGAATGACTCCCTACAGACCTAAGCACAGCAGAGGTCCTGGTACAGTATTGAACTGTCAGCGTACACAGGCGTAATCCCTGTATAGAGCAGTGCCAAACTGATGATTTCAATTGTGTAACTAGTTTAAAACCCAATAAATGGATTGTTTTTAACACCTGGCTTTTGTCTTCATTACGAAGAGAAGACAGTTCTGTAGGCAGTGACTCTCATGGATTCCTTTTGCATCCACAGAGCTGGATCCATAAATGCATGCCCTCTAACCAGACCGAATTCTCTAGATCAGACTTGTCCAGTGCGGTAGCCAGTAGCTAGCTATATATAAATTAATATCTCATTTCCTCAGCCTCAGGAGCCACATTTCATGTGCTCATTAGCCATTTGTGGCTAGTGGTTTGCCTTACTGAGTAGCACAGGTGAATTTTTTTTTATCACACAAAGTTCTATTGGGCGGCGTTGGTCTAGATCGATTCTCAATCTGATGTGCCTAAGATTCACATGGGGACTTCGTTAAAATGTGAATTGTAATTTCATGCTGCTAGCTCATGATACCGATGCCTGGCCCTCAGGACACAGTTGAAGTAGTGAGGCTTTACATTATAAACCACTTCAGCTTTTTCTAAAATAAGCTGTATGAAACTATGCCTTAGCAAGGTGCCTAAAGTGGGAACTTTAAAAGATACTGGGCACGTGCTGTGACATCTTGGGTTCAGAATTTCTCTGGTTGGGGCTTGGGTGTCACTATCTTTTTAAAGATCTTATTTTTAGAGCGTGCTTGTGTGAGGTGGGGGAGGGACAGAGGGAAAAGAGAATCCCAAGCAGATGCCCTGCTGAGCATGGAGCCCCTTGCCTTGCTCCACGCCAGGCTCAATCCCAGAACACTGAGACTATGAGCTGAGCTGAAAAGAATCCAACGCCCCACCTACTGAGCTCTGCGGATGCCCCAGGCGTCAGTGTCTTTTAAAAGCTCCGTATGTTTCAGTTGTGCATCAGAATTGAGAACTTCTGGTGAAGGTTCTTAAGGCCCACTGTAGACCTAGAAACAGGGTTAATTTGAGTTTCTAACATTTGCCCCAGGTGATTGACACCAGGTGTAGATCCCCCGATCTGGTTATACTGTGAATGGCTTGATTCCCTAAATTTTCTACCAGTGGCCTCAAGACTTAGAGGGATACGAGAGAGAAAAGGGGTGGGTGGCTACTGTTGTCTAGGGTAGTTCTTAAGTGTATGTTGTGTTAAGAGGATGGAGGACAGCAGCAGGAGCAATGTTAAGATGGGGAATTCAGGCCGAAGTTGAGAGGTCACTGCTGTTTGGGCATGGGAGAGATTCAAGGTAGGTTTCTAGGTCGGGGAGGGGGGAAGGCCTGTCTTTGAGGTTGTCACGGTTAATCTAGTTTCTGAATGGATCCTTTAAAAAACAAGACCTTGCAAATTATGTTTCAGTACTTAGGAAGAAAATGTACCCACCTAGTCTCTTAATGGGAATGAAAGTTTTGGTGAAAAAAGGAGAGAGCTATTCTCAGAAACTCCTGATACTTGGCATTGCCGAGCCCTTTAGATTGTAGCCAGTTCTGATTAGTAACGCGGCCAGAGAGGATTACTGAGGAATTTTGTTTCACTGAAAAATCAACTTTTTCTACATTGTCTTCATAGTTATTCTTGTGCACAAAGGCCATTGTCTTATTAATATATTATGTTCAGTATTTCCCTATCGTTGAGCATCAAGGTTTTCAGTTTTCTCTACTACAAATTACATTGCAATGAATATTTTAATAACTTCGGGGCGTGTGGGTGGCTCAGTCGGTTAAGCGTCTGCCTTCCTGATCTCAGGATCCTGCGATCAAGCCCCAAGTGCGACTCTCTGCTCAGAGGGGAGTCTGTTGCTTCTCCCTCTCCCTCTGTGCTTGCTCGCTCTCAAGTAATTAAAATCTTATAACTTCATGCTTAAAACCTTGTTCTTCAATTATTTCCTCAGGATAAATTTTGAGGAGTAAAATTTTAGGTCAAGAATCTAGATATTGTAATTGCTCTGATACGTTGTTTTCCTCCACCTGCAGGTTACCAGTTTGCATTGCCAATGATAGTATTTTAATGCTGGTTTCCCTGCAAATTGATAGCCCATTCGTTTTGTTTTGTTTTGTTTTAGATTTATTTGAGAGAGTGTGAGTGGGGGGAGGGGGAGAGGGAGAGAGAATCCCAAGCAGACACCCCGCTGAGTGCAGAGCCCCACCCGATCTCATCCCTGGTTCCTGACCTGAGCCCAACATCAAGAACGCAATGCTTAGGCGCATGGATGGCTCGGTCATTAAGCGTCTGCCTCCAGCTCAGGTCAAGATCTCCAGGTCCTAGGCTGGAGCCCCGCATGGGACTCCCTGCTCAGCGGGGAGCCTGCTTCTCCCTCTGCCCCTACTCACCCCCGCTCTTGCGCCCGCTCAAATAATAAAATCTTTAAAAAAATAGTTATCATGCCTTCATTTACAAACTCTGTCTCAAAGTACCGAACTGGACGATGACGCCAGCTGAATCTAGGAGGCAGAGCGTTAGCTGCAGCGCCGAGAGGAAGGCCGGGACCCCGAGGGGAGCCCCGCCACCCGACCGTCCCACGCTCTCCGCCCGCTAAGGCCATGGCGGGGGCGGGGGGGGCGCGTTCCCGGCCTGCGGCTCAGCCCGCAGGCCCCCTCTAGCTCTGCGCGCCAGCTCTCGCCCGCCTCCGAGCCCAGGTCCCCGCACCGCGGAACGGCGAGCCCAGCCCGGGCAGCGGCGCGGCGTGGGGGGCGGAGGGCGGGGCGGTGGGCAGCGGCCAGCCCCGGGCACCGGGG
>NC_048221.1:78627618-78726328 GCF_002007445.2 Ailuropoda melanoleuca | reverse complement strand
GGCGGGGGGCGGCGCTGCGGCCACCGGGCAGGTGAGAGGCCGCGGGCCCCGGAGGGGACGCCCCGCGGGGGCCGGGGGGGCCGGGCCCCGGGAAGCCAACGGTTTAAGAGGAGCGCGGTTGCGCCGCTCCAGGCCCGGCCGCCGCGCACCTGCCCTCCTGGCGCGGCCTGCGGGGAGCCATCTCGCCCCTGCCTGGCCGGCTCCCGGGCTCTGCCGGGCCGCGGAACCCGTTCCCCACTGCCCATGCCCTGCCTGAGCTTCCGCACCCCACCATCCCTCTGCCGATTCTCTTACAAGCTTCGTGGTCCGAACTAGGCCCTCCTTACCTTCCGCACCCCGGGAGCACCTACCCACAGCCTGTCCCTGGCTGGGGTCGCTCTCGCCTCCCCAAAGCCTCTCTCTCCATCCCCAGACCAGGGGCCTCCCTCATCCACCGACCCTACCCCAACCCGTCAGCCGCTCCAGGCTTCAAGAGGTAGTTGAACTGGGGAGAAAAAGCGTGGGCTCTGAAATCAGATAAATCTGGCTTGTATCTTAGTGACCTTGGGCAAGTCATCTAACTTCCCTGAGGTTTTCCTGATCAATACAAATAAAATGGGGATAATAATAGTACAGAACCTTGCTCTCTGTGAGGATTAGACTGTGAAAATGCCTGACCTCGAGGAATTTAAGGCATTATGAGGGGGGAGAAAACGAGCTGGAAGAATCCAAGCCACGAACTAACTTGTAAAAGCTCAAACAAAATGTTTTCATATGTACTAAAATATTAAGACAGCACCCTAGATTATCATAGGCTCTTAACACATCTTAGTGAGAAATCATTGACACTGTACACAAATTTTCACTTACTATTCCTTGCTTACTAGTTACTTTAGGATCCCTCCTCCGTAGTTGTAACAAGATGCACATAGATGTGAATTCATTCTATCTTACTGCGGCTAACATGCCTGCTTAAGACTGGTGTTCCAACTTAAAATTTTTGATTTTACAATTTTAATCACCTACTTATGGTGCCAGAAATAAAAGCTAGTATGCTTGCATTGAAAAGAACGTTGGTAATCTGTATTCACTATTTAGGAGTACCAAATAGGTATTCATTTACTCCCCCACCCCTGCAAATCATTGAGTTTTACAACGCTACCATCGTAACTTCGTTCAAAATTGTGATCTCAGCCTCCTCTTTCTTCAAAGTCCCAGAAGTCAGTTTACTTTTCCTTCATTTCCTCCTTTGCTCTTAAAGTTTCTCTGCCAAAACCTTTATTTCTGTTCTGTGTTCTGCTTTAACTTTTCTTCCCAGCCTCTCATTGCTTTTTTTCGAATGATCCAATAAGAATGATTTATAATTACTTTATGCCAGAACCATAATTATCAACCTTGTCTAAAGGTACATAGAAGTGTGTGTGTGTGTTCATATTTTTAGTTCCAGGAACTTACAGTTGGGTAGGGATTGTAATACCTACTTCATAGGATTATACTGGGCCTGAAGTAAAGTTTGATAGCTTATGTAAAGCTTCCGGGACGTAAATGCTAACCGCCCGATAAGCGAAGACTGCTGTAACTGTCTTCTGACCTGTGGGATGCCCTATCTCTTTGTTGAGTTAAACCAGTGATGCTGAGTGTCAGCTATAGGCAGCACCTGCTTAGCTTCCAATCCATGCCCCCACCGCTTTAAATTAGGAGCTCTTTCTCCAACTCAGTTTCCTTATCTGTAAAATGGGGATGCGTTATACTGTCTCAGGGTTGTGAGGATTCAGTAAGTTAATAGTATGGCACATTGAGGACAGCCCCCGGCACATCATAAGCACTCAACAAAGTTAACATACTATATTAATGGTACTGATAATTATATTACTGACCTAGAATTCTTTTTTAAAAATCTGAAAATTTTTAAATGTATTGAAAAAATTATCACTGTGCAGAAAATGGAAGTTTATCCTCAGCTCCTCCAAATCTTTTTTTTCCCCCTGCCTCTTATTCTTGACTAATGTCAGTGCCTCATCATTATCCCATCTTCCCCTTGACAGTTATGTTTCCAAATATCTCCTAGCCTGCGGTCTCCATAATTTATCACCTTTTTTCTTCATTACTACCTACCTACTCGATATTTCTCTTAGCATCAATTCCAGATGCTTCATTCTTCTAATTTCCCAAACCAAATTCCTGCTCCCATCTTCAGCCCTGTTCATTTCCCAGCCTCCAAAGAGGAAACCCTTCTGGGGCAGGAGGATTGCTAGAAACAATAGTATTGCCTCTCTCTGCCCTCCTGCCTCCTCAAATTGAGTTTTCTTTGCTACTTCTCTTATCATCATCTAATCCCAATCCTCCAATTAACAATGAAAAAACAAACAGTAAAAGGTTGTCTTTTTTACTACATAGCTATCAAAAAGGATTCAGGGGGCGCCTGGGTGGCACAGCGGTTAAGCGTCTGCCTTCGGCTCAGGGCGTGATCCCAGCGTTATGGGATCCAGCCCCACATCAGGCTCCTCTGCTATGAGCCTGCTTCTTCCTCTCCCACTCCCCCTGCTTGTGTTCCCTCTCTCTCTGGCTGTCTCTATCTCTGTCAAATAAATAAATAAAATCTTTAAAAAAAAAAAAAAGGATTCAGAAGCAGGCCCATGGTCTTTAAGTGAAAACAGTAAGCTATCCATTATTTTTTAATTCTAATCAAGAAACAAGTGGTTGGGGGTTTATATTTTTCTCTCACAGAACTTTTATAAGGAAAGTACAGAAAAGCTAGTCTCCCTTGCCAGTGGAGAAATTCATCATATTGTCGTGATCTGACAATATGTTTGACCATTGAGAATAAAGAATAGGCCATCTTCTTCCTTCATAAAGAATATCTATTAGATGTATGGACCTCCCTAGGATTGAAACTTGTCCAGTATTCACTGGCATAGCCATACCTGCTACTGAATGCAGAGAGACTTCCATTCAGGTGGTTCGTAGCTGCTGCTCAGAGCCCCTGAGTTTGGGGCTCTGAGCAGTAATCCTTCATGGCCCTGGCCTCTCTTCTCTGTGCCCCACGATCCAGCAACTGAAGGGTTAACCCCTGACACAGCCGGAGGCCTCTGGGACCCAGCTGGAGCTGGTGGTTAAATATTTGGAACATCACCCCTGGACCTCCCCAGTGCCATTGATTATTCCTAAAATGCTGGATGCAAGCAATATCTTTGAGTTGTCAAGAGCACTGCACCAGTGTCTAAGGAACAACTTCAGCTGTCCCGCTGGAAGCACCCTTCAGAGCAAAGTGGGCCCTGGGCCACACAGGGCTTTGGGATTTGGAACAATCCAAGATGTGTGAATGTACCTTAAATCTCATTGAAAAAAAAAAAAGTTTAAAAGAATAAAGGTCAAGAAGAAAAAGAAGTTACTCTTTTAAAGCGGTGGCCAGGTCTTACTCCTGTGTCTACCCACAGGACCTAGCGTAAAGCTGGCATAGAGCGTGCACTTGGTCAACGTAAACTGAGCCAATGGCTGCGTGAGTGGGGCTGTGCCTCCTGCTTCGTCGTGAGGATATTGCTGTTGGAATAATAACTCACCTTGGTACAGAGAGTTGACTTTGCACCTCGTAAATCTCAAATATAATTGATATCCTTCAATGCTTTCATTTTTTCCTCTTAAATGTAGTCCCGCACAAAGTTTTTTCCAAAGGAAGATAGGGAGTTGGCCAAGAAATTACCAGCAGGAGGCGCCTGGGTGGCACAGCTGTTGAGCGTCTGCCTTCGGCTCAGGGCGTGATCCCAGCGTTATGGGATCGAGCCCCACATCAGGCTCTTCTGCTATGAGCCCTGCTTCTTCCTCTCCCACTCCCCCTGCGTGTTCCCTCTCTCGCTGGCTGTCTCTCTCTCTGTTGAATAAATAAATAAAATCTTTAAAAAAAAAAAAAAAGAAATTACCAGCAGGCAGAAGAAATTACACATAATGGAAAATAAAGGCTTGTTCCTAGGGAAAGAAAGAGGATTTGTTAGTGATTTGTGGGGGCCACAGGATACTTCAGCAGTACCCTCTGGCTTGTGTCTCAAGCAAGTGCTGTAAGACCTACTGTCCTCCCAGCCTGTCTCCCCCTAGTCCCTGCCCTACCCCTTCCCCCCAGTTCTCCTCGCCTCCTCACTCCTCACCTCCTCCTCACCAGCACTCCCTTCAGCCTCTCTCAGCCGCCACCCCAGGGTGGATTAGGTTTCCCTTCTCTTACTTCCACAGCACTCTGCTGTCGTCTGATTTACATCAGGCTCTAAGTACAGTGTGATCTCTTTGGTGGAGAAGTTATGTTCTTGGATCTCCAGTGTGAGGTACCACAGTATTTCTAAAAGTAACATTTGCATACCCTCCAATCAGAAAGTCAAAGGGTGAGGCCCAGGAATCTGCTCTTTCTAACCCACTCTCCAGGTGATGCTTAAACGATTTTGATTTTGCAAATCTCTGTGCCAGGAAACCTGAAATTAGCTGAAGGAATGTATTTTGAGGTGTTTGTGTCTTTTCTGTGTTGGGCCTCGAGAGGAGAAATGCTTTCTCTGCGTCAGGTCAGAACTAAAAAAACTCTAGTCCATTTGTACAAAATCCTGAGATCACTCTGCTTTCTACATTAATTCTGTCTCTGGGTGTGCGTTTCTGTGCACAGGCTTTTCTGCCTCGGGCCTCCTTTGTCACATGCGGCACAGCCGTGAGTCGCGGCCCTGACTCCCCCGCCCCAGAAGGAAGAGGCCCTCGTGTGTGAAGATGAACTCCACGGAGCCCCTGGACAACGCTCCCAATGGCACGTTGCTGCGCGCGCCTCGCTCCCAGGGAGGAAACGGCACCGCCGTCCCGGGGGACCTTCAGCACCTCATCCACACGGCCACTTTGGTCACCTGTACTTTTCTGCTGGCGGTCATCTTCTGCCTGGGCTCTTACGGCAACTTCATCGTCTTCTTGTCCTTCTTTGATCCAGCCTTCCGGAAGTTCAGAACCAACTTTGATTTCATGATCCTGAACCTGTCCTTCTGCGACCTCTTCATCTGTGGCGTGACAGCCCCCATGTTCACCTTCGTGCTCTTCCTCAGCCCCGCCAGGGGCATCCCCGATGCTTTCTGCTTCACCTTCCACGTCACCAGTTCCGGCTTCATCATCATGTCCCTCAAGACCGTGGCCGTGATCGCCCTGCACCGGCTCCGCATGGTGCTGGGGAAGCAGCCCAATCGCACGGCCTCCTTTCCCTGCACCGCGCTTCTCACCCTGCTTCTCTGGGCCACCAGTTTCACTCTGGCCACCCTGGGCACCCTGAAAACCAGCAAGTCCCACCTCTGCCTCCCCATGTCCAGCCTGACGGCCGGAGAAGGGAAGGCCATTGTGTCTCTGTACGTGGTGGACTTCACCTTCTGCGTGGCGGTGGTGTCCGTCTCCTACATCATGATTGCGCAGACGCTGCGGAAGAACGCTCAAGTCAGGAAGAGCCCCCCGGTGATCACGGTGGACGCTTCCAGACCGCAGCCTTTCATGGGGGCCCCCGGCAAGGGAGCGGGCAACCCGGGGCAGTGTACCGTGCCGGCTCTCTACAGAAACCAGAATTACAACAAGCTGCAGCACATTCAGACCCACGGATACACCAAGAGCCTTCACCAGATACACACCCCAGCGGCCAGCCGGCTCCAGCTCGTGTCGGCGGTCAACCTGTCCACGGCCAAGGACTCCAAGGCGGTGGTCACCTGCGTGGTTATTGTGCTCTCCGTCCTGGTGTGCTGTCTTCCCCTGGGGATTTCCTTGGTGCAGGTGGTCCTGTCCCGCAGTGGGAGCTTCATCCTCTACCAGTTTGAACTGTTTGGATTTACCCTTATATTTTTCAAGTCAGGGTTAAACCCTTTTATATATTCTCGGAACAGCGCCGGGCTGAGAAGGAAAGCGCTCTGGTGCCTCCAGTACGTCGGCCTGGGTTTTTTCTGCTGCAAACAGAAGACTCGACTTCGAGCCATGGGAAAAGGGAACCTTGAGATCAACAGAAACAAGTCCTCCCATCATGAGACCAACTCTGCCTACATGTTGTCTCCAAAGCCCCAGAAGAAGTTTGTGGACCAGGCTTGCGGCCCAAGTCATTCGAAGGAAAGTGTTGTCAGCCCCAAGATCTCAGCTGGGCATCAGCACCACGGGCAGAGCAGCTCCACGCCCATCAACACTCGGATCGAGCCGTACTACAGCATTTATAACAGCAGCCCCTCGCAGGGAGAGAGCCTCCCGCGGAACTTGAAGCCGGTGAACTCGTTCGGGTTTGCCAACTCCTATATCGCCATGCATTATCACACCACTAACGACTTAATGCAAGAATACGACAGCACGTCAGCCAGGCAGATCCCAGTGCCGTCCGTTTAGTGTCCTGGAGGCTGGACCCCCTTGTGCAAACTGTTTTTGTTTCGGATACTAACCGATTTTCACTTTTGTGAGCCCAGTGGTAGATGAAAACTTCAAGACTCAGAGAACACTTGGCAGTTATGATTTTCTTCTGTCTGGAGTATTAGCATCCATTGATTTGCTTTGTGGTTTCTTGACGTTTTAAGATTTTATGTAAGCATTTATTAAGGTTTTTACCCCGACCTATGCTCAGATGTTTGGTACCAAACTTTCAAACAGATGCCAGGAATGACCATGCTAGTATATTAAAGGAAAATGAACTGATGGTTACCATTTGAGTCTGTGCTTGGGGTCTTCGAAGTACACATGAGCTGGATTTTTTAAACACTGTGAAGGTATGATCTTCACTGAGGTGAATTTTTTATTGAACTATACATTTTGATTCTTGGAAGTGTTGAAATGGGGAACAATACACTTTTTTGGTAGCAGGCTTATTTGAATACATAATGTGTTGTCAAAACCGAGAATCCAAAATACATTCTCGGTAATTACGTTACCCAAGACACACAGACGTTAGGTACTTTGCTTTCCTAAGACAGTCAGCCAAGAATTATGATGGCTACCATTTCTTATTATAGACTATTATTTTGTGCGAATTGACTAGCTGTATAGTTTTTTCTTTTTAAAGAAGTATGCTCTTGCTTGCTAAAAATGAATTATTCTATTTTGGAATCAGCTTACCCAAGAGTCCTAGTGATTTCTGGGGGTAGAGGCACTAACTGTGGTCCTCCCAGCCAGGGTGTGGCGATGTGGGAAGCAGTCTGGACAGCTCTTGTGTCTTAGGTGATCTTCATTATTGCTTAAGAAGGTGTGAGGATGAGATCGGAAGTATTTTGATTTATGCATTCCTTCTGTGTGAGGACGGTTTGTTAACAAGCTGACAAAGTCTCTAAGTAACTCTTTAAAAATAATTTTTTTTTGTCTTTGTTTAAATATCACTGTGGTGGAAAAATTCTTAAGATGATCTGTTTTCAAACTCATTGTGTTATTTCTCTCCCATGAATCTTGGCCATGGGCAATAAGGAAACCTGATTAAGTATTTCTATA
The DNA here is from genome assembly GCF_002007445.2 of Ailuropoda melanoleuca. Classification (NCBI taxonomy): domain Eukaryota; kingdom Metazoa; phylum Chordata; class Mammalia; order Carnivora; family Ursidae; genus Ailuropoda; species Ailuropoda melanoleuca. The sequence continues at coordinate 78,718,903 of NC_048221.1, read as the reverse complement.
CCTAAAACTAATTTTATGATCTACTCTGTGATTCCTAGCATAACAACCATAAATGCATATTTTTATGTAAAAATATTTTCATTATACAGTTAGCTTTTGAACTCGCTACAATTTTGGAACTATAGCTGTTAGACTCAAGATGACCATTAAGATCCCAAACCTATCTTTAGAAATTGTTACGTTCCGGAACTGTTACTGCAGGTTGGATGAAAGGTATTCAGTGTACAGCTCCCTCTCCAGGCTGTCCCCAAGTACAGGAGTGCTGCGAGGTGTAGAGAAGACAGCGGATGTTCCGCGGGAGCGCTGTGCGGCCCCATCCCACTGCCGCCTTCCAGCACTGACCAGTCACTCTGTTGGTGAGGTTTAAGTGTGAGATAGGGGTTTGATTTTATTTTTGAATTCACCTTTTAGGAATTTCTCCTTCCCTTCCTTCTCGCCTTTTCTTCCTTTATTTTGCTATTAAATTTTCTAACAGGAGAGAAAATAGCCACTCTGTCACATTTTTTTCTTGTTTGTAATTGAATGCTATTTTTGGAAGTCACTATAACCTATTTCAATTATGCTTTTATATTTTTAATACAACACTCTTTTCATTTATTAATACTCCCACGAGATAGGGATAGTATATATTACCCCTTTTTAACAAAGAACTAAGAAATCTAATATCCTCTCCAAGATCATTTGAAGAGAATTCTAATTAGGTATTAGACGTTTGTCTAAATTTAGAACTGGGTATTTATTCCAATAAGCCAAACAGCTTTATAATTACTAAGATTAATCAAGAATATACTTTTTAAAGTATGTCTTTTTTGGCTAGGCATTTCCAGTGTGATTCAATAAAAGATTTTTTAAAAGTAATTTCTACTTGTAAAATTTGACCTGACAGCCTTCTTGTACCACCTTTGAGTTTGAGATGACTTGATCCATCTTTGGGGGGTGAAAGTTATGGTATAAAAAAAAGTAAGCATGCGCATATGAGGTATTTTGTCTCTTTACGCTCATCAAGAAATTACTGATTTAACTTGCATGAAATACGTGGTGGGCTAGATTCTTAGCCCTCCTTCACACCTATCTCTACGTCTATGTGGAGATACAGAGATAGATACAACTTATCTCTTCGTAAGTTATATATGTCTATCTATAGCGGGAGATATGGATAGACATATATAACTTCTCTCTAAGGGCTAAACTGAGAACTAAAAATAATGAGAATTCAGTTGAATTATGACTAATTATTAGCAGGGTACATTAATTAGTTCTCTTGATGCTTTACTGTGATGCAAGTATGTGATGTATTTCAAACATTTTATAATTGTTCTGATGTTAACCTTTAGGCCAGATTTGTATTTCTGATGCTTTTAATGTTCTTTTAAAATAATGTTTGGAAAATAAAAATACTGAAAACCCTAACATTTCTGAACATCAGATTGCAGTACTATGACTTTCCCGTCCAATCATTTGAAAACCATCGGAGGAAAGTAAGTGATGATTATTGCACGATGGATAACAATGTGTTGACTCTCAGCATTCTCTTCCTTAGATGAAGTCATTGTGGGTTTTTCTAATTTTTTTTTTAAGTATGCTCTATGCCCAATGTGGGGTTCAAACCCACAATCCTGAGATCAAACATCTCATGCTCTACTGACTGAGCCAGCCAGGTGCCCTGAGTCCCCAGGATCTCTTCAGTGGTTCCAGAGAGTTCTGTGGCTCAAGATCGGTGCTGCATCTGCCAGGTAGTGTTGACGATCTCATCAAAAGTGGTATTTCCACTGTGCTTAATGTTTTTCTGCTTCTTTCTGTCTCTTGATTCCTTGAGGGCTTTGACAATCAGGGCAGAGGCAGAAGGTACGACTTCAATCTGGGCCTGTCTGTTCTGAATGGTCAGTTTCACTGTCACCCTCAGACCCTTCTGATCACCAATTCCCTTGGCGATGTATCACCAACCATTTTTGGAGACAGATCTTCAGGGCCACGGCAGACATGGTACCAGCGTCCCCACTGGTGCACTGCAGGTACACGACTTCGATATTGTTGGGGCCAAAAAATTTAGGCAGCATGGTGGAGGTGGCCGGTTTTGGATGAACCCAGATTCAGGATGACCAAAGACAGTTGTACTTTCGCCTCCGCCGAGCTGAAAACCAAAAGCAAAAATGAGTATCCTTGAATTGGTAATATATATGGTGTGTTTAAGCTGGGAATAAAGTTCAAAATTATGGTCCCTTGATAAATAATTTAAGGATTTTTTTTTAAGGATCCTTCTTTGAAATTAATATTTTGAGTAGTTTCTTAGCAACTCTACATCCAGGAGCAATGCCTTCCTAATATTCCAGGTGGGAATTCTTTTACGAAGTGGGAAGCAGGCAGTAACAGACAGGCAGTGGCAAAGAAAAAGCAGCATGAGGTCCTGCAGAGTTAAGGCACAGACTTTTTTTAAGATTTTTATTTTAAGTAGTCTCTACACCCAACATGGGGCTCGAACTCAGAAGCCCAAGATCAAGAGTCCCTTGTTCTTCCCACTGAGCCAGCCAGGCGCCCTGGCACAGAAGCGTTCTTAAACAGCTCAGTTTTAGGGTCCTAAAAATGAGCATCCGTAAACCTCCCTTTTTCATTTTCAAGTTATTCACACCCCAGTTGGAAGATTTCCACTCTAGGCCACCAGCAGCACTCCTCAGGTGCTGGCAGTCTTGGGTTCCTGTCCAGATCTGACTTGTGATTATAGCGCATTCTTAAATAATTCTCCATAATCTAGCCAGGCCAGGTCATGGAGTCTCCCCTTTCAAAGCCACCCTCTTCGTTCACAGTTCAGGGGCAATGTATACCTAGTGAGATTGTTGACTCCCAGAGAGACCTGCGTTTTCTCCCGTATCCACTAAAAGCAGTTGTTTTTCTTTTCCATTAACAAAAGAAGCCTCTGGTCCCACCAGAGAAACTTGCTGCATTGTTCTCCTACTGGAGCTGAAGGAAGGCCAAGAGTCAGTGAAGATCCCAGGCCCATGGGACGGTAAGAGAGACAGGCAGGCTGCCAGGAAAAGACTCACCTCCATCAGAGATCCAGGTTTTGGAGAGGCCAGGCTAGGCCTGGACTGAGCCTAGCTCACAAAGCAACAAGCTTCGCCGGTGAGAGGGCTGTGGGGCAGGTGACTGTTGGATGAGGCTCGGTGGGCTCAGCCCAGCTGCACTGGCCCAAATGTGATGCGATGCAGGACAGCCAGTCACTAGCTGGAGCAAAGACCAAGACCTCTTGAAGCCAGATCGGGGAATCTTTGAGGGGTTGAAGCAGGGAAAGGAGGAGAAGAAAGAGAGGAAAACAGCCCCCATTTCCTCCCCCCACCTCTAAAGATGGATCTGTAAACTGAGAAGCAGGTGCTGGCAGTAATTATGGTGATTTTCCATCTTCTGGCTTTCCATACCATTTAAATGCTAATGACACTCAATTTTTTATCTCTAGTCCTAACCTCTCCCTGAACTCCATGCTGGTCTATCCAATTGCCTATTCAACATCTCCACTTGCATATCTAACAGGCATCTCAAATTTTAACATGTGCAAAACTGAACTCTTGATTCAACCCCACTCTTTACCAAACTTGGGTCTCCTGCTGTTTTATTATCTTAGTAGATGGCATGGCAATTACCCAGTTGCACAGCTCAATTTGTTGCCCTTGACTGTTTCTCTTGTGCATCACATCCAGTTCGTTGGGACAAACCCCGGATTATCCTGAAAATAAACTCTGAATCCAACTACTTCTTAGCTCTTCACCCCCATTCCCTCCAGCCCATGGGCCCATCATTTCTCACTCTGAGTATGAAACCCGCCTCATAGCCATTTCCCAGCTTCCAGGCTCTTTCTCCTGTAGTATCCTTGCTTTGTAACTAGGGACACTTGGCAGGTAAATCATATTTGCCACTCTCCTGATTAAAATTAGAATAAAATCTGAAGTCTGTGCCGTGACCTGTGTGGCCCTGATGATCCGGCCCTTGGTTTCCCCTCTCTGTCCCCATTTGCTTTGACTTGCGCCCTACCTAATGTGTTTGGGATGCAACAAACTTTCTGGCTCTTCCTCACATGCCTCAGTTTTGTTCCCATGTCAGGGAATTCATTCCCCCAGAAATACTTCAGCCTGGAATGGTCTTCCCCAATGGCCTTTCCTAGTTGCCACATTCAACAGAGGTCTCACTCCATCACTGTCAATCCTTCTGCTGTTATTTTATTCTTTTCATGTTTCTTATCATTACTCAGCATTACACTACTGTATTAGTCTGCTTGGGTTGCCATAACGAAATACCACAGCCTAGGTTGCTTAAGTAACAGAAATTTATTTTCTCATAATTCTAGAGGCCCATCCAAGGTCAATACGCCATCAGTGTTGGTTTCTTGTGAGGCCTCTTTCCGGGGCTTGTAGGAGGTCACCTTCTCATTGTGTCCTCACATGGCCTCTCTCTGTGCATGTAGGGAAAGAGAGGGTCTGGGGGAGGGAGGGAGATGGGTTGGGGGTCAGGGGCTCTTGGGGTGTCTCCTCTTCTTATGTGGACACCATTCCTATCAGATTAGGGCTCCATCCTTATGACCTCATTTACTCTTAATTACCTCCTTAAAAGACTTATCTCCAAACAAATGAGTCACATGGGGATTAGAGCTTCAAATATAAATTTGGGGGAGGGCAGGTGGAGGGACACACAATTCGGTCCATAACAGTTATGTATAATTGTTTACTGGCTGTTTCCCCATTAGAATAAAATGCTAATAGGGCAAAAATTTTGTTGCTCAGCACCATATCCCTAGTACCTTTCAGTCCTTGGCCCCGGGTGAGCTTTAAGTGAGTAACTGTTAATGAATCAAAGAATAGATGATTGAATGGCTGAAGCCTGGAAGTGGTATCAACCCAAATCTCTGGCTGGCTGGCTTAGTTTCCCCGTGTTTTCTGTTTTTCATATCCCTCTCTACGTTCCCAGGGTGCTTATCTGCAGAACTCTGATGAAAGGGGACACGGGTCTTGATTTAGGATTTCTGACTGTTTACTCAGGGAACCAGCACTAAGGGCATCTTTCCCTAGGGGACCACCCTGGCTGCATTCATTCTTGCTGGAATTCTTTGGCTCATTATGCAACCCGAGGACATTGAAGATGAAACCCTTCAGCAACCACAGAAAGTTCAAGGAGAAAAGGAGTAACTGGTTCTTGGAGGGAGAGTAGGGAGAATACCAATTACTTTAAAGGATATGGCAATTTGAAAAAAAAAAGTTGCAGATTTAGTGAAATTCTGCTTTCCATAAAGAGGTAGTTCACAGGTAATCTCTCTAGGTCCAATGCCTTTGAGATTAATTTTGCAAAAGTAAAAATATCACTTCATCGCTTATGGAGAATTAATGAATTTTCCCTCCTCTATTCCAATACACAGATAATTTTACTTCTCTATAAACATACTTAGCTGGTGCCAAGATAAGTTCAGTTTGTTTCTCTGAGTTCCATCTTTGTGAATGTTTCCCCTTTTGACACTTTCTTGAACCTCCAGCTGCTTGTAGCATGCTGATGAGTGGGACTCCCAGTGTGGGAACCTTGATTTCCATGCAGGGCCTGATGTTTTGCAAAATGCACCTTGTTCAGATGCCAGATAGACCTTAAAAAGTGGAGCAATCTACAAAGACTGCTTTATGCCTGTCTTCTGGGCCTCTGGCAGCAGGATAAATTTCATAACCTGGGTCAATGCTTAAGGTTCAACACATTTTGTATCTGACATTAGCAAGAGCTTTTGAAAGCTGGTTGCTCGTTGTTTGGCTTTGGCAACAAAGTATGCCAAAGAAATGGTAAGAACTGATTTTATTATTAATATTACAATGAGGAAAGATATGGCTGGGAATTGTGTTCTTCACAGAGAATCATAATGTTAGACACTTTCTTTGAGGAATTCAGAGTACCTTGGAATGGGAATGTTTTTAGTTCATGGAGTTGGAGGTGGAAAATTCAATTCTTTTCTTGACCTGAGAGATCGGGGACTTTACTTCAATCATGGCCCCAAAATGGGGGAAATAGGGACACAGACACTGTCTTCTTGTTAGGGAGTGGTGCGGAATGTGAGTGAAAAGGCATACAAATGGGATACATCATTAATTCTCCCTTTTCTTTCCCAACCTTAATAAAACTGGGGAAAATACTGTTTTCCTCAAAGTACCAAACGCTCAAAAATAAGAGCTGGTAGGAAACTCCTCGGAATTGTGGTTGGGGAAGATTTTATAAGGTGTGGGTAAGAGAGGATGAGAGTTCATTCATTCATTCAGCAGATATTTGTTGAGTGTCAATGTTATGCAAGTTCTGAGGAAAAAGGTCTAAGAACGAAAATAAGATATTTTTATTTTATTTTATTTTATTTATTTGACAGAGAGATTGACAGAGAGAGGCAGCGAGAGAGGGAACACAAGCAAGGGGAGTGTGAGAAGGAGAAGTAGGCTTCCTGCTGAGCAGGGAGCCCGATGCTGGGCTCGATCCCAGGACTCTGGGATCATGACCTGAGCCTAAGGCAGACGCTTAAGAACTGAGCCACCCAGACGCCCTGAAAATGAGATATTCTTTACCAATAAATAAAAGATGAAGGAATTATTTTATAATTTACATAATAAATACAATCTGGTTCTAGATAAATTGCCAGTGCCCTTGCATTGTTTACCAACACCAAATGATTATCAAAGAAGGGAGGGTTTGATGACATGTAACTGAGCCAGAAATCCCAAGGTGACACTTTAATCTTAACTAGTGAGTTTCCTCTTGCCAGATGTGGGTTGCATTAACTTAAAGAGAAGTTACTGGTGTTCCATGATTTAAGGAAAAAAAAACTACTGTATGGGAAAAAACGAGTACCATACGTTACCAAGACAAAAACCTGTCATTTCGCTCGGCACTTTGCTGAGCCCTTTGGGGGTGTTCCTTCAGAGGGGTGGTGATGGCGTGGAGAGCTTCACGGGGCAATAGCTGGGTCTGCGAATAGAAAGCACTATGGCATATTCTTTACAAACATGGCCTCCACAGTCTGAACTGATTCCAAAGCTGGCTCAGCCACATGCAGTACAGCTCCCCTTTGAGCCTCATTGTCCTTACCTGTGAGTTAAAGACAGTAAACTCACCTCACAGGGATGTAATCACAAGGTGTCCGAAGTGTTTAGCACAGTGCCTCGTATTTAATCAATGTGCAGAAAGGGGCAGCTACCATTTTTATTATTATAGAAGCAGAGTCGGGATAGTCTGTCATCTGAGATTCAAGGAATAATGACTCAAGATTGTTCACAACTGGCTTTTTTGGGGGTGAAACACTTTCTTGCAGGTGGCTGACAAAGGCTTTTCCAACAAATGATTTCTGTCGCCATGGCTTAAGAACACTAAAACCTATAAATACAAAAACTAATCTAGGGGTGGGGCGCCTGGGCGGCTCAATCAGTTAAGCGACCAACTCTTGGTTCCAGCTCAGGTCATGAGATTGAGCCCCCCGTTGGGCTCCAAACTCAGTGCAGAGTCTGCTTGAGATTCTCTCCCTCTCCCTCTGCCCCTCCCCCTGCTCATGCTCTCTCTCTCTCAAATAAATAATAAAATCTTAAAAAAAAAAATCCAGGGGAAAATGACTCCTTATTTCCTTGAGCAACTATTAACATTTCAAATCTATGGGTAATATTTAGAGCTCTGATAGAATTCTTAAATGCGTAAATCATGGGGCACCTGCGTGGCTCCGTTGGTTGAGTGTCCGACTCTTGGTTTTGGCTGGGGTGTCCTGATCTCAGGGTCATGGGATCCAGCCCTGCCTTGGGGCTCTATGCTCAGTGAGGAGGCTGCTTGAGGTTCTTGCTCTCTTCCCCTCTCCTTCTGCCCCTCCCCCTCTTGTGCTTGCTCTCTCTATAATCCTAAAAAAAAAAAAAATTCTTCAATGTGTAAATTTGCTTTTACTGCTGTTAAGGACCACTGGTGACTAATTTGCAAACTAGTATTTTATTGAGGACATTGAAGCTATTAGAACCTAACAAAATTTGCTATTTGGGGGCTATATTTTGAGTGAATTTAGAGAATAGAATAGATTTGACTAATCGGGTTTTAAACCCTAAATTGCTGGACTTTCAAGGAAGTTTGAAAAAAAGGTATCATGTTTGGTGCTAAAGCACTTAAAAAAATTTTTTTTATTTACTTATTTGACAGAAGAGAGCACAAGCAGGGGGAGCAGCAGGCAGAGGGAGAGGGAGAAGCCCCGACGCAGGGCTCGATTCCAGGACCCCGTGATCATGACCTGAGATGAAGGTAGATGCTTAACCCGACTGAGCCACCCAGGTGGCCCACACTTTTTTAATTGAAATACAGCTGACACACAATGTAGCACTGGTTTCAGGTGTACTGTGTAATCATTTGACAACTCTATGCATAAATCTGTGCTCACCACAAGCATAGCTATCACCAGTCACCATACGGGGCTACTAGACCATTGACTATATTCCCTATGCTGTGCCTTCCATCCCCGTGACTTATTCTATAGCTGGAAGCCTGTATCTCCCACTCCCCCGAGAGCCTGACCTTTAATATTATATATATATTTACAAAATCAAAATTACGTACTATACAGGAAACTGTATTTTTTCTTAAATTCACTGCAAAGTACAGTGCAGTCTATTGAAATGTACTGGAAAGCAATTTAATAGATTTGAAATATATGCTATTGTATGCGATTAGAGGAGATGTTTAGCATTATTTTAGTCTCAGAAATGTCTTCCATAGTTGAGATGGTTACCATTTCCATAAGTTCTGCTAGATTTACTTGCTTTTGATGAACACTTTGTTTCAAATGTAAAAAAGACTAAATGCTTTAAAATTTACAAATAGGTATGGACACAAAAGCCCTATATTCCATTTGTTAGTGATTTTGCCTTTCTTCTTTTGAGTTTTGAGATTGTCAGAGTGGGGGGGCCTTTATTTTCTCTAAGTGTTAACGGAATTCCAGTAGTCTTCATACTGTGGTTTCTCCTAACTGCCAGTGAGGAAAGCATGCTCTTTCTTCCTGACACTACAAAAAGCATTTTATTTATTTTTTAAAAGATTTTATTTATTTATTCGACAGAGATAAGAGATAGCCAGCGAGAGAGGGAACACAAGCAGGGGGAGCGGGAGAGGAAGAAGCAGGCTCAAAGAGGTGGAGCCTGACCTGGGGCTCGATCCCACAACGCCGGGATCACGCCCTGAGCTGAAGGCAGACGCTTAACGGCTGTGCCACCCAGGCGCCCCTACAAAAAGCATTTTAAAAAACCAAACTGTGTTATTTCTATTAGAGAAGCCTTGTGAGATAACAGTACCACAGTGATTGGAGCCACGGCAGGTCAAAGTAACCTGTTAACCTCTCACCTTAATTCTGACTGGTTATATACATAACAATGTGTGGTCCTGATGCTAACATTTAAAGTTGACAATTCCATTTTCTGAAAGGTGATAGAGGCATTAATTTAACCTATAATGCAGTATATGGTGGAACTAAATAATGAGGGTATCTCCATCCCCTCCTCTACACCCTTAATGCTTACCCTTCCCTTGAGTAGTTTATTTTTATTTATTTATTTATTTTTAAAGATTTTATTTATTTATTTGACAGAGATAGAGACAGACAGCCAGCGAGAGAGGGAATAGAAGCAGGGGGAGTGGGAGAGGAAGAAGCAGGCTCACAGCGGAGGAGCCTGATGTGGGGCTCGATCCCAGAATGCTGGGATCACGCCCTGAGCCAAAGGCAGACGCTTAACCACTGTGCCACCCAGGCGCCCCCCTTGAGTAGTTTATTAAACAAAACCTGATTTAAGAATGACTCTGTATACTAGCGTTAGTCCACCCACTAAATATTAAATAAAAATAAAAGCTTAATTCCTTTTTCACAGATGAAATTTTATAGAATTTCTAGTATTTTCCCCACATAATGCATTGGATCATCTTGCCTGCTTGTACAACCTACTTTAAGACTACCAGCACATGAAACAAAGCGTGCCACTGGGTATGTAGTTGTCCCTGGTTCCTCTACTACCCCTGCCAAATAACTAAAAAAAACGAAAGAGAAATGGATTTTCTCTTTAGCCATGTCACCATGGCAACATATTTTGAAAACTACTTCAACAACAACTTACACTAGGAAGGGAATTTAAAATCATATCCTAGGATAGCTGATATTTTATTTTCACTTGAAACTGATTTCATGTCCTATTTATTCAAAATTTAAGTCTGGATTTTCATTTTCCTGTTTAGCTTAAGCCCTTTTATGTCATATATTTGGTGCTACCAGGTCAACAATTTGGCCTGATTATGTACTAGGAAGTTTTAGAATTGTCAGAAGTCAGGTCAGACCTTTGTATATCAGACTGAGAAGTTATCGTTCACCAGGAGCTGTATACAAACCTTACTATTCAGGTAACTGAGATAATTTGTTGCCCTTTGTTGCCGAAGTGCCTTTCATCAAGGACTTAAGGATATAAACTAGAGCTGGGCATAGGCCCCATCTAGTGGTGACTCGAAGAAAAGCGGGTAAAGCTGAAAAAAAAAAGTCTTGTCCCAATCTTCCTGTGAACATAAGCTATTAGTTATTTCCCTGAAACCCTGATCAGGAGGGTTAGAATGTGTGAAACTGTTAAAAGCGAAGTTCCTAAGTCAGTGATTCTCACTGGAGAATATATTTAAAGTAAAGAGGGATCACTCAGGAAGAGCATATTTAAAATGCAGATTATGCTCTGCCCTAAAGCATAGGTAGCTCTGGGTCAGCACCCACCTTAACAGACTTCCCCAAGTGCATTAGGCATATTGTAACCAAGCCCTTTCCCCTCCCTAGCACGAACTCAGCTACTTCTACAGAAGAGAGGCGGCCTGCACAGCTGATGTGGCAGCACACAATTTAGAGATCAAATGAGCTTTCACAGGCCACTGATAAGGGACCCAAGATTTAGAAGGAATATGGAGATAGCTGGCCTAGCCGGCTTCCTTCAAAGAAGTTCAAGCTGTTAGCCAAACAGAAAGCTGACTTATTTTGAAATAATTACAATTTCTGTTTTTAAGAATCTTCTGCTGTAAACGATCCAATACAGTTTTTTAGATTTTCTCCCCTTTAAGAGAAGAATTTGACCTAACTATTCTAAAAGTATCTTCTGGCACTAAACTTTCACAATTCTCACTCCCTCCCTTCTTATACCTATAATCTAAATGTGGGTAATTCTGTCTTAATTCATTGATACAAGAAGTATGATTTTATAATTTATTAAAGAAATTTTTTTGTTGTTGTTTAGAGAGGGCGCACAAGAGGCAGGAGAGAGGGAGAGAATCTTTTGTTTTTAAAGATTTATTTATTTGAGAGAGAGAGTACATGAGAGGGGGCAGAGGGGGGGTGCTCAATCCCACAACGCTGAGATCAAGATGTGAGCTGAAATTAAGAATCGGATGCTTAACTGACTGAGCCACCCAGGTGCCCTTAAAGAAATAAATTTTAATGACTTTGGTCTCTGATCTTATTACATTAAAAGGAGACAGGGGCAATATTAGGAAATAAACTAACTCTTACTGGGAAACTGGTGCCCAATACTGGGCCTAGGCTTTTTACTTACAGTGAAATTAATGCACTGCCACAACTACCTCTAGAGTGAGTAGTCTCTCTACCAAAGAGGAAGTGAGGCTCAAAATGGTTAACTGATTTGTGCAGGATCACAACACAGCTAATAAGTTAGAGAGAGTACCTGGACTTTGGTTTGAATGCAACGTCTGTGCTCTTTCTGTATGTGGTGCTTCAAACTAAAATCTACAAACAGCCCTGCAATAATCAAGTGCATTAACCATTTCTCAAACTAAAATATCTTTGGCCAGAACTACTGACAAGGAGTAAAGCAAAGTATTTTATAGCCACTTTTCTGTCCTTATTTAGATATGCACATCTAAAATACAACAGGATAATGATCTGTGCAACACGGTAATGGAGAAAATAAAGGAAAGGAATAATCTACCATTGACTGCATGACAACACTGCTTGTGAACATTTTATTCACTTTAAAATAAATATTGTGCTGTAAAACTCTCCAGAACTAAAATCTGTAGTATACAGTAGGCAAGTACAAAGGATGGCCAGCACAGTGTGTTTTGTGGGAGTAAACCATTCTAAGTTAAGAGAGAAAAACCTCTGACTGTCTACACCACGTACATACGTTGGGGGAAAACACAGTCACATCAAGAAGAAAGAAATAACAACAGTTCCAAGAGAGAAACAACCTATTACAAGTAAGAGTTTCTTCAGATTAACAGAAGTGAAGAAAACTTAAATGTTGTGAGGCTCTACTATGCGCCCAGTTTCCAGCTTAACACCTGGTAGAGAGCAGTTGCTAAATAAAAATTTGTTGAAAGGATTTCAGGCACTAGAATTTACATATTTTACATGGTCTCCCATTTAAACAACCTCCTATCAATTTCCTTCTTCATTACCTTTAGTTCATTAACTAGTTATATATACTATAATTTACATAATAAATCTATTATTTAAAAACTTTCAATAGGTACAATTATGACATTTCATTAGGCTGGACTCTAAACTGCTTGGATGAGATTTATTTTGGAATCACATTATCCAAGCAAAAAACACAATCAGTTCATAAGACACAACAAAAATGAAAGAAGTGAGACAACTATCTGCCTTAGAAGTTTATCGATAACCTCTTATATACACACATATATTCACAAAGTGGTTGAGAGTCCTTTTATACGATCCTTTAGATGAGGTTCAGTGGCTGAGAACTCTACAAAGAGACACATGATCAGACAGAAATCATGACTGTCAACGATCTTTTCTTTCCCCAAACTTTATTATCCTTTAGTTGGGGAGAGAAAGAAGTCCATTTTCATCTGCTGTATCTAAGATTTTACAGATCACTGGAGATTCAACCTAAAGAACGAAAACAATAAAGCCATTAAAAAGTCGCTAAACTGAATACTTTCTTTATTCAGTGTTCTTCTGTATGAACACACGTATATAAATTTGTTAAATGTATATTCACAAAAATGTAAAATTTTTCCAAAACTGATGAATAATATCAACTCATAAATGCAAAAAGCTCTGTGAACTCTGACCAGGAAAAATACAGAGAAAGCCACTGTTAGGCATCATATAACCAAAGGCAGAACCATAAAGTTTCTACATAGAAATACAGGATAATATTTTCATGACTTCGGGGTGGCAACATTTCTTAGAACAAAATAAAGCATTAGCCATAAAAGGGAAAAAGCTGATTAAAATAAACTTTATCAAATAAACTTTTGCTCATCAAGACATTAGGAAAATAAATAGGTAGGCCATAGACTGAGGGAAAAAAGTGTGTATTGTAAATACAAAGAACTCATATTCAGAATATATGTGAACTCCCAGAAATAAGACAAACAACAACAATAAAAATGGGTAAAAGACTAACAGATGACAGAGTCTCCTTGACTAAACTGAAGTTAGGATTCCCAATTCCTCTTTTCAACTAGGCCTCTTCCTGTACTTGTGGCCTCTCTTGGGCCTGCTGAGAATCCTGTTAAGTCCATGTAGAAAGAACCCCTCACCCTCAACATCTCATCACCCATCCCATATCTGCAAATTCCTCGTCTCTCACCTTTGATAGCTCATCATCCTGGCCTGCCCGCAGCAAGAATCCTGCCATGTCAGTTAAACTGATGTCTCCTCTTAGTCATTTCCATCCACTGAGTCACCCCCACCCCGCCACCTCCTGCTCATTGGCTGTACATCCCCAGCTGTCCTTGTCATATGTAGTTAAGCTGCATCTCTCTTCCCTACTGTGAAAGTCTTGACACACTTATTGCCAATAGTCCTAAATGAAGATTGTTTGAATAAGTGTCAGAATAATTTTTCTTTAAAAAAAAAAAGTTGGCTAGACAATTCACAAAGATCTATGAACGAATAATCACATGAAAAGGTGCTCAACACCATTTTCCATTATGGGAAATACATATTAAAATGACTTAAGTGGCTTAAAGAAAAAGACTCACAACACCGAATGCTGGGGAGGATGTAGAGCACCGACTCTCCTGTGTTACTGACAGGGATGTAAAATGGTGCGACCACTTTGGTAAAAGCTAAACATGTATCTAATCTATGACTCAGCAATTCCACACTTAGGGACTTACCCAAAAGAAATGAACATATAATTTTTACAAAATAGTAGCTTTATTCACATAATAAAAAATGAGAAACCACCCAAATGTCTACATAGAAAAAAGGATAAGCAAATGTGGCATACTTATACAAATGAATACTCTTCAGTAATAAAAAGAGAATGAAATACTGGAGTGACATGGGGGAGTCTGAAAAACATGCCAATTCAAAGAGGGCAGGTGTAAAAACTATATATTATATGATCCCGTTCATATGGAATCCAAAAACAGGCAAAACTGCTCTATGGTGTCAGAAAGCAGAAAGGGGTATCTGTGGGGGTTGGGCTGTTGACATAAAAGGGGTAAAAAACTTTTTTCTGCAGTAACAGATACCTTGTGTTGGGTGATAGTTCCCTGGGTATATAAAATTATCAAAACGTATCAAATTCAACACTTAGGATCTCTGCATTTTTTGTAAATTGTATCTCAATAAAAAAGATTTTAGCTTTTAGAGAGATAGTACGGGGCTATATTAAAATTTGGAGATTACTGAAGGTCCTTTCAAGACTTAATGCTAGACACTGAAACACTTTCTCCAACTAAATTCCTGAGTATTATTTACTTACCCCAAGGATATACTGACAGGAGTGAGGCTCCAGCATATACACAGTAACGGCATGAGGAGAATCTGATTCTTTACACCTGAAACAGAGAGCACTTTAAAGTACTGCCCGAACCACACAAAAGTATTTTTATTTTTAAAAAGACTTAATTAATTAACTGAGAGAAAGAGAGAGAGAAAATGTGTGCAAATGTGCGAGTTGGGGTGGGGGGGGAAGGGGGGTGGCGGTGCTGGGGAGGAGCGGAGGGAGAGGGAATCCCAAGCTGACTCTGCGCTGAGTCCGGAGCCTGACATGGGCCTTTATCTTGCAACCCTGTGATCAGGGCCTGAGCTGTAATCAAGAGTCAGATGCTTAACCAACTGAGCCACCCAGGTGCCCCTGTACAGAAGTGTTTTGTTTTCGGGGCGCCTGGGTGGCACAGCGGTTAAGCGTCTGCCTTCGGCTTNCGGCTCAGGGCGTGATCCCGGCGTTATGGGATCGAGCCCCACATCAGGCTCCTCTGCTATGAGCCTGCTTCTTCCTCTCCCTCTCCCCCTGTTTGTGTTCCCTCTCTTGCTTGCTGTCTCTGTCTCTGTCGAATAAATAAACAAAATCTAAAAAAAATAAAAAAATAAAAAACGAAGTGTTTTGTTTTCCTTTTAAGCTATACAAAGTTACGTAAGTGGCCCTGTGTAATTTAATATAATAAATAACTGAAATAATATAATTTAAAAATCATTATAACTTACAAACAATTATATTCAAATAATTTTAATTATCTATTTATTTTTAAAGATTTTAATTAATTTATATTAGAGAGCGAGCATACGAGCGAATGGGGGAAGGGGCAGAGGCAGAAGGAGAGAATCTCGAGCAGACTCCATCCTGAGGACAGTGCCAGATTTGGGGCTCAGTCTCATGACCCTGAGATCATGATCTGAGCTGAAACCAAGAGTCGGTCGTTTAATCGGCTGAGCTACCCAGGTGCCCCAATATTTTATTTATTTTTAAAAACGATTATCTTTCTGTATCTTTTAAAATTTCTTTCTCTCTCTTTTTTCAATCTATACAACCAATGTGGGGCTCAAACACACAACCTTGAGATCAAGAGTTTCGTGCTCCACTGACTGAGCCAGCCAGGTGCCCCAATTTTAATATTTTAGAATAAAGTAATAATTTCATATTACATTAATCCATACATCATTACGCATAAATATAATTATTCACAATTATATTTTATATTTAAATAAACTTTTGCCCACTGGAAGCAGATTAAAGAGAAGCACAAAGCATGAGTTGATGGTCCAACTTACTTTAGTTTTACAGTGACCTGTCTTGGTTTGTCAGTTATATCACAAATATCTCCATTCCCATAAAAATGTGACACCATCCTAAACCAGAGAAACACACAAGTTTTATTAACCTAAACTTCATTAATTCAGAGTAACTGTAATGGGGAGAGTGAGAAGATGGTTAGGGGGACCAGTTTTGCATTAGTTATGTAATATTTTTAGGGTCATGTCACAGAGAAAGTCTTTGAGATTGTATAAGGAGAATATAAAATTGAGATACTCTGGCATGATTTAATTAATAAGAAATCTTCAATTTGCATATTATTTATTTGTATACAAAGTGTTTTTTAAAAAGTCCTTTTGAGGTGAACCATTTCCTCAGCCCTGTATATTGTTTACTTTACAGTTTTCCCTCCTTGCCATCCTCCAGCCAGCTCCGTTCATTAAAATACTGTCATGCAGCTATGCAAAAGTAGAGCCTAGGTTAACCTACAAATTCCCAATGAGCAGGATCTAAAAAAATTTTAATTTAGCTAGCCTTATGCTCCTGTGCTTCAATATCTGTTGCTCATGACCCCATGAACTACTTTCATATGAAACATACATGAACATAAGAAAAGTCCATTTGGTTAGTATATTCTAATATTTAAATGCCCATCTCTTAATTTTGCTAACTTTGTTTTTGGGCAGCCCAAGAAGTCAACACATTCTATTTTTTTTTTTTTTTTAAGATTTTATTTTTAACCTAACATGGGGCTTGAACTCACAATCCTGTGATCAAGAGTCCCACGCTCTATGAACTGAGCCAACCAGACACCCTGAAGTCAGCACACTCTAAAAACAGTCTCTCAATGCCATCTGTGCTTGGAAGGACAAAGTTAATACCCAAGAAAGAGAAAGAATGAATAATTTAAAATTTGCCAGGTAAGAGACTACAAGAAAAACTAAAACTTAGTTATTCTTGGAAAATCAGAGATTAATTTATTTCTGCTGTAACAAGATATACCTATATAACTCAAAGAAGTTGTGAGGTAGTTTTTCAGAAAGCCACTGTTTATTTTCAGTCATAACCTCACAGAAGTAAAGTAACAAAGGGAAATGCTAGAGTAAATTTAAATAGAATTAACTAACTTAAAAAGGTAAAGAAGACACATGAAAGAGGCAATGCTTTCTAACAGCCTCAGACCTAATGGCTGGAATTGAGCCAGTGTCATGAGGGCAGCCACCACCACTCTCATTACCACACCACCCCCGCTGTTAAAGGCAGGAGCCAGACTTTATCACACACTGTTGCCAGGCTCTATGTGTTATATACACGATCGTTTAAATGTCATAACAATCCCATGAGGCATATACTAGTAGACAAGAAAAGTGAGACTTAAGAAGATTATGTAATCTGCCCAAGGTAGTAAGTGAAGAGACAGCATTTGAATCCAGGCACCTACCCCCCTTCAGAAACTGTTCTTAACTATTACCTTAGGAAAAGAAAACTAATTTAAAAGATGTCCCTGAAAAAAACTGACCGGAGATTTTACTTAAGTGTTTAAATTTTATGCTTTTCAATATTCTGAATTTAAAATACTCTACTAATCAGATCCAAAGGCAAATAAGGTTCATCTTTACCTGACTGTCTGGGTACCATCATCTTGAAGGTGATAGGCTCTAGCAGTATTCTTCTTAGCCCATTCAATATGCTCTTCTTGGTTCCATGTACCCACAACCACAGAGGTCTTTCCACTATCTTTATCCTAATATATGAAAAAATATTTGTGATGAATCCTTGATATCATCAAGTAGACATTTATCCTGATGGCCTGTAAGTTATAGTCCTTATCTTCACCTGCACACTGCAGATGGGTGTTTAGATGTTAGTCAAACAATGCTAGACAAACCTGATGAGTAGACATTTGAGCTTATTATCTTCTTTGTTCCTTGTTTCTCTAAATAATGTAAGTACTTTCTGGTCAGGTTAGCTCCACATGCGATTACTTTTGACTCTTTTATTTCCTTCCTCTCCTACATCTATTGGTTTTTTCCACTGTTTTCCTGGAGATGTTCTTGGCTTCAGACTCTTCCTCCACATTTCCAATGCCAACATCTCACCCCCTCAGCCAAGGTATTTCTCATACCTAAATGATGTAACTGCATATTGCTATATTACTATGATTCTTCTTCTTCTTTTTTTTTTTTTTAAGTAGGCCCCACACCCAGCACGGAGCCCAGTGCGGGGCTTGAACTCACAACCCTGAGATCAAGACCTGAGCTGAGACCAAGAGTCGGATGCTTAACCAACTGAGCCACCAGGAGACCCACTAGTGTGATTCTTAATTAATTCTCTGGCCTGTATCTCTTACCCTGCAGACCCACTGTGCCTATCTTCATCCTACTTCTACTCTGCCAAATGCCAATCTGCAACTTATACAGAGTATTCACACTACTCATCTGACACTGTGCTTATTTCTGTATCGACTGCCTGTTCAGAAATCCCCTTCCCGGGGCGCCTGGGTGGCACAGCGGTTACGCGTCTGCCTTCGGCTCCNGAGTCGGATGCTTAACCAACTGAGCCACCAGGAGACCCACTAGTGTGATTCTTAATTAATTCTCTGGCCTGTATCTCTTACCCTGCAGACCCACTGTGCCTATCTTCATCCTACTTCTACTCTGCCAAATGCCAATCTGCAACTTATACAGAGTATTCACACTACTCATCTGACACTGTGCTTATTTCTGTATCGACTGCCTGTTCAGAAATCCCCTTCCCCATTCCGTTTTTTTAAGCACTATGTATTGTCTTCTATGTGGACTTCTTTCTCTCTCCTTCCTTTTCTTTCCTCTCCCCTCCCTTCCTGCCTGTCTTCCTCTTGTTCTTCTTATTTTATGTCAGGCACCATGCTGAGCACTAGCATGCACCTGATTATACAATGAGAAACCCTTACAGCGGTAGATGAAACAGGCAAAGGCACTGCTGTGAGCTGAGGTTACTGCTGAGTGAAGAGTCAACAATTTAACATTCTTTCAGCAACTAGATTATAAGTTACTAGATAGACAGGGACTGAAGCTGCATAGTGAAGTGTTTAAGAGGCTGGATATGGAGCAAGACTGCCGGGGTTAGAATTCTGGTTTCATCATTTACTACCTATGTGGTTTTCGGCAAGTTACTAAATCACTGCTTCTATTTCCTCACCGTGGAAGAACAACAGGCACCTCTTAGGGTTCTTATGAAGATCGAATTAATATGCATAGTTAGAACAGTGTGCCTGGTATACAGCGAGTATTATATGTTAGCTACTATTATTTTACTTTGTGTGTGTGTGTGTGTGTGTTTTAAAGTCACCGTTAACGGAAATGCCTTACAACCTTTAGGAAGGCAATATTCAGTATGCATATGTTTTGACCTAGCAAGTATGTTGCTAGAAACGTGCCTTATGAATATACTTGCAAAGGTTTACCAACAAAACTATTTATAAATGCTCACTAAGATGCTATCACAGCAAAAACTGGAAATAATTCAAAGGCCTGTCAGTAGAGATCTGGCTAAATACATTGTGGGTATAAACGTAATCCTCTGTACCTGCCGAAAAGAATGAGAACACCTGTTGCTGGCATGGAAAGATCTCCAAGATACTAACTGAAAAGAATAAGTGCAGAGCAGTGCGTTTACTAGTTATACTAACATTTATGTATATGCATTTTTTTCTTGTGGAAGAAAATGTTAACAGCAATTACTTTTAGGAAATGGGACAATGGTGGAGGAGAATTTTACTATTCATTCTAAATTTCTGGCATATATTCCTTTAATTAAAAAAAAAAGCCACTGGGTATTATTTGGGCTGTAGTTAGATAATATTTTTTTCTATTAATGAATATTATTAAAAATAAACGAAACTTCTACATAGTAGCAAGAAGAAATGGGAAGAAGAGTGAAATGGCATTTCTCAGGTTTAAGGAGGGAAATAAAATGTCCTAGTTTACAGATGCCTCATAAATTTGGAATGATTTAAATGTGGAAGGTTGAGTTGATATCTTTCCTGGTATGATCTGTCTTGGAATTTAAGACTGACTCACAACATCTCAAGAGGGTAAACACAGTATTTTTAAATTACTAGTTATTTCTTTGGGGAAATAAAAAGAGCTGTTTAAAACAGCCAGGTGAATACTAATTAATATCTGTCTTCAATGTCTAGAAGTTTATCTTACCAAACAAGGTACAACTATGACAAATAAATTTATTGAAGTCTGAAGTTCAGAATTTAAACAGCTTGGCTCAAGTGTAGAAGAAAATGCTATCTTGATTTATGAAATCAGAAATAGAGGGAAGAATAAAAAGCCAATGTGTGCAACCTTAAAACTTACTTGATGTTAAACCTGGATGATATGGTATGTTCTTTTAGCTGAGAAACTTCCTGTATTTACCCTATTTTCCTAACTCGAGCCATAACATACTATCTTACTACTCACTTTATTAATTTAAAGAAGAATTTTAATGATTAATTTCCAGTCAAAGCTGAAGAGGTTAGTCACAATAGCCTATTATTCCTCTAGAGTCAGTCACAGTAATACAAGAATCTGAGGAGTTAATAAACGTTACTTTAAGATGAGTGACTTAGTTAAAACCACGTTTTCTATTTTCCAGAACTCAGAGACACTTTGAGTATTTTCATATTAAAGTCATTTCATAATTAAAATGCCATCCCCCCTCTTTCTTCCCCACAAACAATTTTTAAAACTTTAACCTATCTAGTGGTAGAATGATATAAAGGCTATTCTATACCTCATGATATTTTTTTTTTTTAAAGATTTTATTTATTTATTTGACAGAGATAGAGACAGCCAGCGAGAGGGGGAACACAAGCAGGGGGAGTGGGAGAGGAAGAAGCAGGCTCATAGCAGAGGAGCCTGATGTGGGGCTCGATCCCATAACGCTGGGATCACGCCCTGAGCCGAAGGCAGACGCTTAACCGCTGTGCCACCCAGGCGCCCCTATACCTCATGATATTGATGTACATGTTTGCCATAGCAGAATTCATACTTCCACCAACCAACGCCCTAAAAGAAAGAAAACAGATCAAGTTACGGAGAGAATGGGGGATTGGGGTCTGTCTCAGTATTTACACATGACAGTAATAGAAATATATATAATTAGAAAAATTGAAATAGCAATATGATTGAAAATTAAAATAAAAAGTCACTGAGAAATAAAGTTATATGGTGAAAGATAATTAACTATACTTAGCATGTATTGAGTAATGTATAGAGTTGTCAAATCACTACATTATATACACCTGAAACTAATATAACATTGTATGTCAACTATACTTCAATAATAAAAAGAAAAAAGAAATTACTGAGAAATAATAATTTAAAAAAGACAAATACAAGAGAATAACTGCTGTATTGCCTTGGTAAAAGAAAATACAGTGAAAATTCCACTTAGTGTATTTCCCACTGGAACTATTAGTTTATTAGGGGCAAATTTAACCTTTGTAGATGTTAACTCAAGTTTTAAATGTGATTGCTACATAACTAAAATGTAGGCTATGCAATCTTTTTTTTTTTTTTTAAAGGTTATATAGTCCTTGATGCTCATTTCAGCAATCAACCAGAATCACACATGACTTGGTTGTATGTATTTTCTGTCAAGTAAAGGTCACATTTTAGCTTGTGAGTAAAGAAAACATAATGGCTATTACTTAGATTATAAAGATGCAGACAGAAAATGTCCATTAGGAGGATTCCAGAATCCTGCCATTTCTCTATTGACAAAAACTTTTTTTCAGAGCTGCTGATGTCCCATGACTAAATAACAGATAAGTGAAGGTTGTTAGATAAATACTGAAACCAAAGGTTCACTTCTCACCCCATGAAAGCAGTAAGAACCACTAAGGAACTCTTTTATGAGTTGGTCATCTGTCAGTTTGGATATGTGAGTTGTTCCAACAGTGAGCATGGGCTGAGAACCAACAGCAATGGGTTTGTGGATTGCTGGAAATCTCTCTTCTTTAGTTGACTGCAACTCTTCCTAAAATTAAACACATATGTTTAAGAGCTTCTATACCATACTTATTTTTTTTTTCAGTTATGACTTTCATTTTTATTTTTAAAATGAAGGAAATTTGTAAAATAAAAGTTGTCCACTTATTTTTAATGTTTTAAGAAAATGAATTTTGCAACACTTAACAGAGAAAGCTCTAGACAAACGTTAGTTCCATCTACCAGTTAGGGGTATGATGGCCATTCTTAACATACAGGGATAATTACCATTTTATATATTTAGTCTCATTTTTCTTTTTTTTTGATCATAGCAGCTAGAGGTACTCCAATGCAAGTACCTAAGCTAAGTTAGTATACCATCTACTAGAAAACACACACACATTATATACAAAGAAATATACACAAATACACATCAGCACTTGCCTTCTTTTTAATATATATTTTTAAAGATTTAATTTATTTATTTGTCAGAGTGAGAGAGAGAGCACACAAGCAGGGGGAGCAGCCAGCAGGAAGAGGGAGAAGCAGGTTCCCTGCTGAGCAAGGAGCCTGACGAGGGACTTGATCCCAGGACCCTGGGACCTGAGCCAAAGGCAGACGCTTAACCAGCTGAGCCACCCAGGCATCCTTTTAATATTTCTAACAAGACTGTAAAATTCCACAATTCTTCTCAAGTGTAATTTGACAGTATATATCAAAACCCTTCGTTATGTACTTACCTTTGACCTATTTTTAGAAATATATCCGGTGTAAACAATCACTACTGATGGGTGCAAAGATTTAGCTCCAGTAACATTCAGTGCATTCTTCACGTTAGCAAAAAATTCTGGACAACAAAAATATCCATACCAGTAAATAATTTAAATAAATTTTGGTACTTTAAACAATGGAATATTTGAGGATGCCTGGGTGGCTCAGTAGGCTAAGTGTCTGCATTCAGCTCAGGTCTTGATCTCAGGGTCCTGGAATCGAGCCTCATGTCAGATTCCCTGTTAGCAGGGAGCCCGTTTCTCCCTCTCCCTCTGCCTGCCACTCCCCCAGCTTCCATGCTGTCTCTCTCCATCAAAAAAATATATAAAATCTTAAAAAAAGCCACAATGGAATATTTGAGATAATTAAAAATAATATTATAGAAGATTACTTTATGACATAGGAATGTAAAAAACGATATACTATTAAGTGAAAAAAGTGAAGATATTTTATATATTTACACATACACATACACGCACACAGCACACAGTTTGGACCTAATTTTTTTTAATGTGAGTCTCTGTGTACGTATCAAAAAACAAACAAAAAAACCAAAAAGACCGAAAGGAAATGCACTAAAATATTATTTCACTACTTGTTAGGTTTTGTTTCTACATTTAGTTCTGGAGAAATGTGGTTACTATGGGTAAATAAAAGATAACAAGCAGGGTAAAGAGGAGCTGAGTGGGAATAAATATGAATATTAATTATAATTATTAAAATGCAGTAGGATCTGGTTGTTGTCCTGAAGGCCGCTGCAGGTTGGTAAAGAAAGACGCCCACTAAAGGGTGCAGAGAACAGCAGATTCACAGAGGGAGTGGTGATTCAAATAGATTTTGATAAAGAATTGAAACATGAGGACTTCACAAAGAGAAAACCCTTGATTCTTGAAACATGAATAATTTGTGATTTATGTGAATGTCTGCAGGCTTTGTGTCTGTGTGCACATATGCGTGTGAACCTGAGGAAGACACAAAAAGAGCAAAGATGTGGGGTGTGGAATAGTATTTAAAACTAAAGAGATAAACAGGTACTTACTGGTAAAAAAAATCACATAATTCTAAGAAGTTTTATGGATTTTTGGCAAAAATATGGGATCAGATTTTTGGTGAAATTTTTTATCAGATTTTAAGTAATACTGTCGCAGTGGCAGGGAAGGAATAGTAACAACAATTCCTGAGGTGGGGAGCCAACACGGGGAGTTGAAGTAACCCAAGCCAGAGAAGAAGAGACTCTAAAGAAATGACAGAAGTAGGGTGGAGAGAATAATTAGGAAAGAGGATAATGAGTTAGAATCCAGAAGTAAACTGGGTTTTGACAGTGAGTGGAGAGAAAACAAATGCAGGTCAGAATTAAAGGAGTATACCAATTAAAACTGAATAACATAATTTAAAAAATTAAATAGTAAAAGGGTTCCTAGTAAATGTATAGTGGACATAATGCTTCCTTTTACCTGCTGTAGTTGCCACTGATCAACTGCGGTTCTTTTCTCCTACTGTGGTTAGGAGTCATTGGAAAGTTACTCTAGAAACCAATGACCTTATCCTTCCTCTCTTCCAATATTATAGAACAAAGATTGCCAAATGACATCTTATTTTTTGAAAGGACCTTGGATTTTATGTATAGTATTTCTACATTCAGAACATACTACGCTCCTGATACTGCTTTAAGTGCTGAGTATTAAAAATGAAGAAGACATAGTCACTGCTCCTAAGGAGTTAAGGTCTAACAGACCAAACTAATTACTTAGAATATATGAGACCTAAAGTAAGGTTACTGAGGAAAAATATTAATAATGCGTTTTGAATACAGCCCTGTACAGCTGCTGTGGTTTATACATTTAATTTGAACATTGGCCAAAGAGCCCCTACTGCAAAAAGCCCTTCTCTGGTGGCTCAGGGAACATCATGGAAGAGGTGGGCATATGAGACTCTAAGGGCTGGATTTGAGGGGTAATGTGTGACAGCTAGACTAACATCATCTTGGACCAATCTGCCACGATGACCCCCTGCTACTTAAAGCCTTCTAGAGGAGAGCATGCCCCACCATTCCGTCCTTTTGTACAACTCCACCCTTAAGTACACCCTTGGGGCACAACATCCTTGATCTGCTGGAGAAGTGACTAAGACTCACACCTATTCTTTTTTTTTTTTTTTAAATCCTCACTAAGACTTTATTTAGTGGGTTATCTAGCAAATAGTTTCTGTAACCACACCTATTCCTAAACATTCTCCTGGGTGGTTCCCTAGTGTGTACGCCCAACCTTTAGGGCTATAAAAGCAGTTCTTGTAGTTGGGGCTGTGGAGATCAATTTGTCTACTGTCTATTTGCCATAGCCCAAGAGGCTTCAGTTCCAAGTCCCCTTAATAAACCATTTCATGTCAAACAAAACAAAACAAAAGTAACAGGTATAATATCAAAACAAAATTCTGATAGCCAGATTTGTATTTGTTTAAAACAGAAAAAAACCTCATTATCTTTATGGTTAAGCTTATTCCACATTTAAAAGGCAAACCATATGACAAATCAATTTTTTAAAAAAAGTTATGCATAATAAACTAGATTTATAAAAGAAAGGATTCTGAGAAAAATATCATTTTAAGTAACTATTCACCCTACAGTATTACCTAAGGTTTTCATCTACAACATGTATTCTAAAGGTCCTGAGTATTTTAAAAGTGTTATCATCTGTAGCTTTTTAAAAATAATTTTTCTCACATGGCAGATGAAACACATTAATTACAGAAAAGTAAGCTGCCATTTCTTCTCTGAAGAGTAGTGAAAGTTGGGATTTGGGAAGCATTTTGATTGAGCTGACTTTTAAGTACCTGTCAGTATTTAAACCACTATCAGGGAAAAGAGTGGAAGAGAAATCCATGTCCAATCTTTTAATTGAGCACTTTAAATCAAATGCAGATTAATAAGATAATTTTTTCTTCCTATCAGAATGGCAGTGTTCACAAGAGCCACAAAGAGTCTGACAATACTTTTGCCAGAAGTACTCTAGAGAAAGGGGAGAAGCAGGCTTTGCAGCTAAATGTCAGTTACTGGTTAATTAAACCATTACTAAGTACTGACAGTAGACCTCAAGGAGCTGGAAACCTCAAAGTAATAAAGCATAGGGTATTCTCCCTTGATCTGAATATAAGAATCGCAGGAAAACGAATCAGTTTTAGCCATGTAAGTGCTATAATGGAGGACTGAGTAAAATACAAGACCAAAAAAGAGGAAACATTGATCTCTTCCGGGGTAATTCATTAGAAGTCCTCTTTCATTTGCAAAGGAAGTAACACTGCTTTAAAAAAAATAAAAATAAAAAAATAAAAATAAAAACAATGGGGAAGGGGCGCCTGGCTGGCTCAGTAGAGAGCATGCGACTCTAGATCCTGGGATTTTGAGTTCAAGCTCCACGATGGGTGTGGAGATTACTTAAAAATAAATAAGTAAATAAATGAAAATTAAAAAAATAGGGAAGATTAGGAAAAGGTCAGCACGAGAGAGATGAATTTGAGATTACTGAAAATGTACATGGTTATGTCCAATGAGCAGAGGAAAAGGGAAGACAGCACATGGAAAAGGAGAAGCAGCAAAGAGGTGTGGTTAAGAGGACAGGCTCCAGAACCAGACTTCTGATTTTCATCTTTAATCCATCACCTGTCACTTCCTTTCTCTGAACCTCAATTTCCTAACCTGTTAAGGAGGACGGTAATAGTGTATCTTGTGGGTTGTTTTGAGTATTAGAAAAAAACTGCTGTTAATATTCATCCATGTTAACTATTGTGACTGTGGTTTGCGTTCAGAGGAAAGGTCAATGTTGAAGATGTGTATTTGGAACTCATGGGTGTATTAATGGAAGTTGACAGAATGGGCCTGGATGAGCTTACTTGAGACCATACACACTACAGACAGAAGGCAACTATGGCTAGAAGTGTGGGGAATGTCAACATTTTCAGGGGCAGGAAGGAGACAAAGACCTAATACACAAGAGAGGAGAACAGAGAACCAGAGAGAATGACTTCAAGTAAAGGCAGGAGAGAAAGTTCAAGCTTCATATATTCAGTGTTTTATGTGCTAAGATCAAGTTATGCATATGTCCAGTGAACTTAGAACCAAAAGACTGCTGTTAACCTGAATAAGAAATTTCTGAAGAATTATGGTTTGATGACACAGAGCGATGGGCTAAAGAAGAAATAAAGCATTAGAAGATGAGTTGTAGTCTATTTTTTCAAGGGGCTCAGCTGGGAAGGCCAGTCAACTAGCTAAAAATTCAACTTAACTACAATTAATAGGATGTCAAACTTTAAAATATGAAATCATGAGAATAAGAGAATGATAAAATAGTTTCTGAGAAGTATAAGAATGAAGAAAATAATTAAAATCAGTTAAAAAATTGGAACTTAAAATTTTGAGTCAGAAAAATAAATTACTACTACTATATTACAGGAATGATTAAAATACTGATATATGCTCTGAAATTTAGAAAAGGAAGCACTGAGAAAATTCTCATACCTCTTTATTTCTCCTGAAAGGCACCCTTAGTATTTCTTCCTGCTGTTCCAATTGTCTCAGGGTGAGGGGTTTAAATGGTGATCCTGGCAGTGACTGGCAAAATATGTCATTCACAGGGGACGCTCTGAATCTATTCAGTAAGAACAAAGCATTAAAACTAAGCATATGACACTATAAAGCATGTGTGCATTTCATGTTTAAAATATTAAATCCACATCCTACCTATATTTAGGATGATTGCATAAGAGTGGTGTCAAAATAACAACTTCATATTCACAAGTTGTAACTTCAGCTACTGAAAGAATTTCATGCTTAGATTCAGGATGACATATGTACATCACCGTACTTGATCTGGGCCGGTTCTGTTTCAAACTACAAGGTGTACCATTTCCCATTCCCACAGGATAGTAGGGTGTCATCTGACCTTCAATATTTTTAGTGGGAATCTTAAAAAAAAAAAGAGTATAAGACAGACTTCCCATTAGAAATGGAGGTGGGGTCGAGGATGAGAGAAACACTTTTTCTTAAAAGAAAACTACATTTTATTTACAAACCAACCTTTATAAAGGTAAAATTTCTGTATTTTCTATAAATTCTTCCTCTAACATTCTTTTGATTCCTAAATTCTTTTTTTTTTTTTTTTAAAGATTTCATTTATTCGACAGAGATAGAGACAGCCAGCGAGAGAGGGAACACAAGCAGGGGGAGTGGGAGAGGAAGAAGCAGGCTCCCAGCAGAAGAGCCTGACGTGGGGCTCGATTCGATAACGCCGGGATCACGCCCTGAGCCGAAGGCAAACGCTCAACCGCTGTGCCACCCAGGCGCCCCTGATTCCTAAATTCTTATTTGAGCAAAAACTTATTTTCAGAGCTAGTTTTATATAGCAAAAAAGGAAAATTTTTATTTGGTGCTAAAATTAAGATGTTAAGTAAGCATACATTTATATAAAAGGATATAACCTCTTAATTAATATGAATTATTTCTAACAGTTCTAAAGAAAGAGATTAAGATAAAATACAGGAACTTACTATTTGGACTAGTCAGAATTTTCTATACTAAATTCTCACTGAATGTCTGTGTTATACTTTAGATTCTAGAGTTTGAAGTCTGATTTGTCAAAAAGCGGGGCTACATAGTAAAACACTATCTTCTAGAACAGGAATCTTAACACTGTACTCATTCATTAATCTGCTTACTCTGTCGTTAATATTAAGAGCCATACTCTTCAACATAAATTCCTATATAAATCTAGTCAAGGCCATCAGAGGACAAACGAAGAAATTTTCATGGAACAGGGGAATAAAACAGATCACCTCAGAAGACAAGGATTATTAAGGAACTAGCTCCCATATATTATCTATGTAAACCAAAGAAAAATCTAACGCAAGGGCTCTAAAAAATATTGTTAATAATATCTCCAAGCAAGCTCTTTGGAGGCAGGGAGCTCATCTTGTATCACTTTGGTACCCTGTCAGCGCCATGTCTAAAACAGGCAAGAAACAAATGTTTCCAGGGAAAAATATTTTGAGGTTTCTTGTATGTTATTTTCATGCTAGTATCTAGAATTAGAAAATTACTGGCTTTCTGACTTTGATCAAATTTCAGTTTTTGTCATTTGTAAAAGGAAAATAATAATATATACTCAGAGGTTGTGGGGAAAATTAAGCATTACCTTTTGTTACATGCCTGGCACAGTATCTGGCTTATAAATTGAGGCTCAGTAAATGTTAGTTTTCTTCCCTTACCCTTTTCTTCCTCTTCCTTTATCATTTCACACTTTGAATTCCATCTTGCTATCCTCCAGAGCCACAGTAAATAAATATTTTATCTCAAAGGTAGTCTGTAAAATTAAAATCTTTTAAAATAGCAATGCTATGTGTGTCTATGCTTAGCTTATCAATTCCCCCCAAAGCCACCCTTTTAAGTTACAGGCAACCCTTTTAAGGCCTTTTGCCATTTCACTTTTCTTCTAATAAAATTATCATTATGATATGAAACCACTTACAAAAATATCCTCTATCAACAGGTTATTTAACTCTATGGGAGTTCTTAGGATTCAGAAAGCATTCCTTGAACTACAGGGGCATTTCAAAATTGTGATTAGGTACCCTAAGGAATCATTCTTTTTAAACAATCCTATTTTTCAGTCATCAATTATGCATTCACGTTCAGTACACACTTATGAAGTGCCTACATAATATCTGGCACTCTGCACTGCGGGGTAAAGAGATAAAAGACAGTCCCTGCTTTGAAGATGCTTGCAGTCTGGGAGCTTGTTATTTACATATGTAGTTTCTCCGTTTTACCCATGGGAGACAGGCACCACACCAGGGGAAAAAGCAAAAGCTCTTATTTATAATTGTTTCCAATGTTAAACGGAGGGAAACATTGCTAAGCCCGGAAGTGATATACTGCCATTATGAAAACTTTCCCAGACACATCTTTGGTAAGTTCCTTAATTTTTCTATGATCCTAAAAGTAAATAAAAGGATCACAGTATCACTTTTGTCAGAAAAACCTAACATACTGCAAATTTTCTTTCACCCAATCATTTGAGGTATTTGATAAAGAACACATGACTAAACTCTGTCATTTAAGTAGTATAAATTCATGCCTCACTAATAATAGATGTTAAAAGTGAAAAAAATCAACACTTGTCACTTGCCTCTTTTGATTTTTCCTTTTCATCTGCCTCTTGATCTGTGGAATAATAAGATATTACCTATGTAAGGTAGGCGTAAAGAATGACCAGGGACTTATAGATAAGATACAAATGAATAAGTTTTTAATCAACTTTGTAATTTTAAATTTCTTTCTAAAGGAGATCCAAACATACATATAATTTTTATCTTACTACTTTTAGCTAGTTATCTTGAAATGGTTTTGTTTGAAAGGACAGTCAAATTTAATCCTTATATCTTTACCTGAGAAATACTCTATTTGAGGCATAAAACTGGCCTCAACAATTTTCTTTTGAAGTATTTTTATATCAGTGAGAATTTTAATCTTAAATTAGTTGACTTTGAATAACACGGATTAACAAAAATATGTCACAATTTTAGGGACACATCTACATTTCCACTTCCATGTATAACAACTACGCTTACAGCAAGCAAAATACTAACATTAACACTATATAAATATAACACTAACATGTTATCTTACCAGATTTTTAAAAATTTATTAATATGTAGACAAAAAGCATAATGTTTGTTGACACAGCAAATGAAAAGATCTCTTTGAAAAAATTTTCCAAGGGATTGCTCAGAAATTTATGTTAGTGTTTTAAAATGCATACAGTCTCCTGTAAGATCTTTTAAATTCTAATTTGAACATATACTTTCAACCAAATTCCAGCATTACTATTAAATCACTCCATAGAAACAAACCTTTTTCAGATAGAAGGTTCTTGGCCAACATATTCCCAAGGTAGTACTCGTGAATATTTACTTTCTGTATTGGAATAAAATAAAAATATAGTAAGTATCTTGCAAATACCAAGAATAAAACTTTAAAATCATCAAACTCATTATTAAAGTTCTCATTTTATAATGTTCCATACTCCATACTTTGTATTTTGAAGAAAAACAGACCTGACCACTTTCTTTCTCTTCATGGTATTGTCGAATGTGTTTTCCGTGACATACTTCATAAGTCCAGTAAGACTCAATCTAAGAAAAAAGGATGTATTTAAACACACAAAAGCCATGTAACTCTGAATTACTTTTTGATATTTTATGTAGTTGAGTAGATTTCCCTCAAGATTTAGAGTAAGCGTTCATGAAACATTATTATGCCTCAGAAAAATATGAAATTTCTGAAGCCTAGTCACTGTTTTCACTAATTAGCTGTTTGTGAAAATTCTGTGAAGAAAACAGGTCTAGACTACACTTGGGATCTGTAGTAACCACCTGGCTTAGGAACCATTTTATACATCTAAAAAATAACAATTAGCATTTTTTATTAAAATTGTATATAAGGAAACTTTCTTTTGATCTGAAAAACATTCAGAACAATTTGGGAAGTGATATTATTTGAAACTGGTGTTACTGGGTGTTTGCTGCATCTACTATATAGGAATTTAAATGAGCAAAATACTGTTAAGCAATAGCTTTGATTTACAATTAACTTAAAATCTGATACAACATAATAAAGTAAAAAGAAAAGCAGAATTATTTTCAAGGGTCTACTGGCTATTGGAAAGTTATTTTCTACTTATTAAGTGAACATAAAATACATACTCTGTAGGAACAACTGCTTTGTTTGAATAGTGGCTCCAATAGCTCTCTTGGATTAGGGCCTTTATAATCCTTTTCTTCTTCCTATGAAAGAACTAGGATTTAATACTTACACAATTATTCTAGAACTTCACCCAACTCTGCTGTCTGGGTATTAACTCACTGTTCAAATCACAAATGCTTGGAAATAAAAGGGGAAAAAAGTCAAAACTTTTAAAAAGATCCTATGGTTTGCCACTTCTTTCATAAGAATTGAAGTATAAAATATGGAGCCATAGAATAATCTTCCATTCTTCTCTTAAAAAATGGTTTGAGTATCAGTTTCCTGAACAATTCTTATAAACCTATTTCAGAAGTTTTAAATACTTGCATCTGAACAAATTCAAACTATGATAGCCTCAGAATAGTTGAATCTCATAGAAGGTATGGAAAAGTTTTAAGGTACATCCCCGTTTCCTATATATTTTTACATTTCAGACTTGAATGCCACATGCATATGCGTATGATTGCACACATGTGTATTTGTGTCTTAAGAAGGTTTAAAACAAAATGAAACAGAGAGCTGTCTTTCACAGATTTCAAATCTGAACAAAACCTAAGAAAGCACTCACTGAGTCTACAATATTTCCATTTTACAGACTGTGAAAGCATTACATAATTAGCTCAATAAATTTATTGAGTGGAAGAACGGAGTTTCAAATTTGTTCAAGGTTCCACAGCTCACTGTAGCCTATACCTCAGCCTCCTGGCTCCTAGGCTGGTGTCCTTTTCATTTTACCATGCTGACTCTCCTGTTTCATCTTGAAAGAAGTCATTGCCTTGAAGGATGGATAAGAGGCAGTTAGGGCATTTCCGGATGAAGAAATGGGTATGAGCTAAGGTAGGGAAAAAGCATAGGTACCTACAGATTTATTATTAGAAATTCTTTATAAAAAAAGTCACATATACATTTAAAAATTATATCCTGTTTCAAAACCCTCATTTCTATAAAAGAAAGCAAGCGTGGAATTCAATTTTCATTAAAACTATGAATAACTGGTTGCTAATTTTCCAAGTTGAACTGTAAAATAAAAGAATTCAAGAATAATAAAAGTGATTACTACTTTTATGATAAACAGTGTTATTGAGAAACTTGTCATTCAGTTTTATTTTAAAGTATGTGTTTGCAATGTTTTAAATACATATTTTTGGTGACAGGGATTATTGATATATTTATAAAAAGTTACCTCATCCCCACTTGTCACAAGGGGCAGAATGCATTTATATTTTTCTTTATGTGTAGTTGTCATGATGACATAATTATCTTCTTTATACAAAACTCCAGTTGTAGGCTAGAAATAGAACAAAAAATACACATTTTTTTTTTTTTTGGTTAAGTTGTATTATAGTGACTAAATTACAGTCTTAGGTCAAAGTAATTCATCATGTCAACAGAGGATTTTTAAACATATTTCCAAGGCAGGGGAAAAGATTCTACGTATTAAGATCAAAATGAGGATGACAAACTTTATCCTGGTGTTATAACAGGAAAAAAATGAACACAAATGAAATTTGGAATATAAAGAAAAAAGTAATAAAACAGACTGAAGTTAAAATAGGGATTTAAAAGCATTAAGAGGTGGGGCCACCTGGGTGGCACAGTGGGTTAAGCATCTGACTCTTGGTTTCGGCTTAGGGTGGTGAGATCGAGCCCTGCAAAGGGCTCCATGCTCAGCTCGGTCTGCATGGGTTTCTCTTCCTCTCCCTCTGCCCCCCTGCCCTCCCCATTCTCTCTCTCAAATAATAAATAAATCTTCCAAAAAAAAAAAAAGCATTAAGAGGCAATGAACGTTCATAGATACACCTTTACTGAATACTTATTACTCCTACTAACAATTACCACCTATATGTGAGAATCTATAGCACTTTACAGATGTACTCTCAATTCTATTGCATTGGATACCTGAACATAATAATAGTGCATTATTTTTCATATTTGGATAAATGACTTATAAAAGAAAAATCCCTCAGGGCGCCTGAGTGGCTCAATCGGTTAAGCGTCTGCCTTCAGTTCAGGTCACAATCCTAGGGTCCTGGGATGGAGATCCACATCGGGCTTCCTGCTCAGTGAAGAGTCTACTCCTTCTCCCTTTCCGTCTGCCTCTCTCCCTGGCTTATGCTTTCTCTCTCAAATAAATTCTTTAAAAAAAGTAAAATGAAAAAGAAAATTCCTAAGGATCCTCTCTGTTGACTTAACTTTTTTTTTTAGTATACCTCCTAAAGATGTAAACTTTTTATACAGAGTTTGCTGAAGAGTCAGCAAACTCTTTCTGTAAAGGGCCAGGTAGTAAATATTTTAGGCTTTGTGGGCCATATGATCTCTGTTGCAACTACTCAACTACTCATTGTAGTAAGGCATTATATAGGCAATAGGAAAATGAACAGGTATGGCTGTGCCCTGAAAAAACATTATTTACAAAAAGAGGTGGTTGGCCAACCCAAAGGTGTAGTTTGCCAATTCCTAGTATGTATCAACAAAACTATCTTTAAAGCTTTCTACAATATAAAACCAAACAAATTTACAAACCAAATATGAACCAACATAATTCAAATGAACATTTCATTTAATATTACTCCTATTTTTAACTAAAAAGAAGTCTTTGCTTTGTGATAGCAGATGTGTCACTAAATACTAAGACAGAGGTTTTCATGTTCTATGATATGTGTTCTGTGGTAATTCAACTCTTCTCATCTTGTGATACTGTGAAACCACTATACTATTTGGCTATCCCTCATGAGGAAAGAACTACTCTTACTAAGTAACTGTTCTTTTCTCAACTTAACAAGAAGGACTCATAACCATAATAAAACAAGTACTACTTGATCCAATGTCATCTTACACACAAATGCAAATTAGGGCAATGTTTTTCCACTACAATAAAACAAAACCAAAACTCGTAGTAAATACAAGCTGTATTAGCTGTATTGCAGTTTTAAGTCCTTAACATTTTTTAACTCAACGATCTTCAAAAAAACATTCTACCCATCTTCAGAAAAGGAAATTGAAACCCAGAGCTTAAATAATCTGTACAAGGTGGGGCGCCTGGGTGGCTCAGTCAGCTAAGGGTCTGCCTTCAGCTCAGGTCATGATCCCAGGGTCCTAGGGTAGAACCCCTCATCAGGGTACCTGCTCAGCAGGGAGCCTGCTTTTTCCTCTGCCTCTGCTGCTCCCCCTGCTTGTGTTCTCTCTCTCTTGCTCACTCACTCTCTCTCTTTCGAATAAATATATAAAATCTTAAANTCTGCCTCTGCTGCTCCCCCTGCTTGTGTTCTCTCTCTCTTGCTCACTCACTCTCTCTCTTTCGAATAAATATATAAAATCTTAAAAATTTTTTTTTTTAAAGATTTTATTTATTTATTCGACAGAGATAGAGACAGCCAGAGAGAGAGGGAACACAAGCAGGGGGAGTGGGAGAGGAAGAAGCAGGCTCATAGCTGAAGAGCCTGATGTGGGGCTCGACCCCATAACGCCAGGATCACGCCCTGAGCCGAAGGCAGACGCTTAACCGCTCTGCCACCCAGGCGCCCCAAAAATTTTTTTTTGTACAAGGTAACAAAGCTAGTAAGTAGCACAGTACAGAGATGAACCCAAGCAGACTGGTTCCGTATTCTGTGTGCTCTTAACCGTTTTAACATATTTGAATCAGCTTTTGTTTACATTTTTTCAGATTACTATATAGGCTCCTGGATTATGATGAAGGATTCTTATTTAAAAGACCATTATAAGTGAAGAGGGGAACCAGAGAGATTTGAAAGTGAGAGCTGCAAAACCAAATTAATGAAAAAGGGATCCTTAGAAACATTTCTTTAGTTGTGCCAACAAACTGCTCTAAGACATAACATTTATAATGCCTTTCGACATTTTTCAGATATATGCAGAATGTATGCAGAGTTGTTCAAAGCAAGACTCACATTTGCTTAGCAATGGCTGGCCTGAAGTCCTGTCAAATCATTCCTGTACTTAGTGAAGGCAACCAGTAGTATACGACTTAAGTGTATTTACCTCTATTTGTAAAGTACCCGTAACTCTAATGTTCGGAATTGAATTCCACAGCAATACTGACTTACTTACTGAAACATTCACCATAATGCCAACAATGGAAAAGGAATTGCTTACTTGGAACCACAGCAAAGAAAGAAAGACAATCCTTTCTGTGTAATAAAAACCACTCTTGGGGCTTTATGTTTATATGGTAAGAAATTCATTCCTCCTGGAAAAGGACTTCGGCTACCTCCATTTTGACCTCAAACTTTCTAGTTGGGTTCTTCCTTCCACCTTGTCTCTCGGTTCAGACCAGAAGATCCCGCGGGGCAAAGCATCTCCAGATGGAACCAAAACTACCCCTCAAGCAAAAACGACTGCCCGAGCCAGCAAAGACACTTCCCCATGCCTGACTCCAAGATAAGGTTTGATTAGACCTTCAATGCCTCCCTGAACATACTTAACCCACCTTCGCCCCATTTTTTTCCTATATAAACCTGGAAGTATTTTCAGCACTTTGGAGACAGTCTTTGAGCTGCCAATCTGCTGTCTTCTGGGTGCCGACCTCACTGAAATTAAATCCTTTCCTGTTTCACCACCATCCATTTCTGAGTTTGGGTTTTGTCTGCTCAGAGTGGCTGAACCTCGTCTGTTTGGAATCCCCAGACCCAGGTGCTTTTGCACCCCTGTGCCCTGGCTATACTGTCTACTATTTTAAGGTCTAGGTAAGGGGTAATAAGAAATAAAAGCCATCGCTTATTTGAAGATGCAAAGATTTGTCTTTCATTAGTTTTGCAAGGATTGCTTTCCTCTTCAATAAAACAGATCAAGTAACAATTCCTCTATCTGAAAACTGCTGAAATAGTGAGTCCTTTTTGGGATCACAAAGTAAAAATTTTAACAAATTTTACCCTTTTTCATAACAGAAATTACTGGGAAAAAGTTAACCTTATCTCGTTTTCTAAGTTAAAAAAACTTTTTTGATCTGCTACTAAAAATGTTTCCTTTTGATTTAGTTAAAGTTCTTTAGGAACATGAAATATAATAAATTCTGACTGTACAGAATTGCAGATAGTGTAAAAAAGTTGTTCCATATAATACCTTAATGTATTTTCAATGTAAGAGGTCCTATTAGTGATTTGATAAAAATGAGATCTTAATATAATGAAACTAATCCAAGGGGGTATGGTACTTTAAGGGTAAGGAACTTAAAAAATACGTTGGCAGGGGAGAGATTACTAATGTTTGACAAGAGTCTGGAAGAATTAAGATAGCGGATGAGAGACAAGAGAAAAGCTGTAAAATAAACTCATAGTGTTTGGGATAAGTTGTTTTTGTTTGTTTGTTTGTTTTAAAGTAGGCTTAGAGCCCAACAGAAGGCCTGAACTCATGACCCTGACATCAAGACCTGAACTGAGATGAAGACTCCGAGGCTTAATTGACTGAGCTATCCCAGTAACCCTGTGGGAAGTTTTTGAGTGGGAATACATTTCCAAAGGAAGTAAAGAGAAAACTGGACTTATTCTGTGGTTTTACTTTGGTGAAATCTGTGAACTCTGTGAAATAATGAATAGTTGAATAGTTTAATGCCACAGAGATGGTATTTCAGAAGAAAAATACATACACACAAAAAAATTGAATGCTAAAACCAGTAAACAAAGAATATCATAGTCATTAATTAACATAAACATTAAAAAAATACACAGTTTTTGTGCTTAATAACTTTTCTAAGTAACTTTGAAAGCAAGAAGATTATATTTTGTTTTGATATATCTGAATGGGGAGATAATTTAAAGCAGAGAATTTTAC
This sequence comes from Ailuropoda melanoleuca, assembly GCF_002007445.2. NCBI lineage: Eukaryota > Metazoa > Chordata > Mammalia > Carnivora > Ursidae > Ailuropoda > Ailuropoda melanoleuca. The sequence goes on along the minus strand of NC_048221.1, from coordinate 78,681,575 downwards.
ACCAAAAAAAAAAAAAAATTCACATCTTCCAATCTAGGCTCTTCCAATTTCAGACAGTGGAGAGATAAAGGCCCTTATCCTAGTTCATACAGCTGCTTAGTTATATATGTCCAACCAACTGGCCCGTAAAAGAAAATGACAGTGCCAGGTGAGGAGGGCTGTAGTGTCAATTACATAAAGTAGGGAAGGGAAGCCTTATAAAGAGTACTAAAAAAAAATCCAAAAGCCAATGATAAAGACTCTTACAGTTTATTTTTGCATGAGGGCCACAGACCTTTTGCCAACTCACAGAAAAATCTTTAGATTTTCCTCAAGATAACTTAAAAAAAATTTTTTTTAAAAGATTTTATTTATTTATTTGTCAGAGAAAAAGAGAGAGAGGGCGCACAAGCAGGGGGAGCAGCAGGCAGAGGAATGAGCAGGCTCCCTGCTGAGCAAGGAGCCTGATATGGATGTAGGGTTCAATCCCAGGCCCTGAGATCATCACCTGAGCCGAAGGCAGACTGAGCCACCCTGGTGTCCTCCAAAATAACTTAAAAAAAAAAAAGAAAAAAAAACTTCAGATGTGCCCATCTTAGATTATGTTACACTGCCAAAGAGAATTAAAAATTAAAATAAAATTGACAGGTATGTGAAAGGTTAGTACAGGATACACTTAAGACAGATCTTCCATAAACTCTTTTTAGCCAGCAAACACCAGTGCCAGAAAGAAAACAGAATAACAATTTGGTAGTAACCTCTAAAAACGCCAGTTTTAGTTATCGACTTATGAGTCAGGAAGTTTTCAGGGCTGCATATCAGCATGTGATTTTTAAATAAAAAACAGACAAGCAAACAAACAGTCAGTTAAGTGTCCGACTTCAGCTCAGGTCAAGATCTTGGGGTCCTGGGATCGAGCCCCAAGTTGGGCTCCCCGCTCAGCGGAGAGTCTGCTTGTCTCTTTGCTGTCTGCCCCTCCCCCTGCTTGTGCTCTCTGCGCCTCTCTCTCAAATAAGTAAATAAAATCTTAAAAAAAAAAAAAAACCTCAACAGGTGCAAGAGTAAAATACTTTAATAACCACATTCTGTAACACTTCTCATGTTTATTCTGTGCGGTCTTTTGAAACGGTAACACAGGTTGGACTAAATTATTCTCACTTCAAGACTGCTAAAGTTATATCTCACTTATAAAAAACTTTTACATAAGTATTTTATTTAGTTTTTTTAAAAAGATTTTATTTATTTGAGAGAGAGAGAGATGAGCAGTGGGGAAGAGCAGAGGGAGAAGAGAAACAGAGCAGAGAGCCAGACTCGGGACTTGATCCCAGCTGAAGGAAGATGCTTAACCAACCGAGCCACGCAGGCACCCTCTAAATATTTTAATACAACAATATTTCATGGCATTAATACAAAGATAAACCTGGCTTCTCAGAGAAATATTTACTTAATGTTGAGAACCACTGAACTACCAGAATAGGAGAACTGAAAAGAGGGGTGGAGAAACAAACAAGTGTGAAATATTTGCAAAAACTAATATTTGTAAAAAGAAAGCTGTTGTGGTAACCATAATGTCTGTTACCCTGGTAAATCTTTCTTTGACATCATGCCATCACTTGTTCTTGTTTCAATGAAGTAGTAATAGAACAATACGGTAATAGAACAAAACAGTCATCCCAAATGGAATGACTGCAGGTAACTGGAATAAGAATTTTAAAAAAGCTTTTGTATTTTCCAAGACTTCAATTTGAAATAAATTAATTAATTACTACACGGTAAGCATGTTAAGTGTTTTATTGGCCTACAGTGGTAGGAAGACTTTTCAGCAGAGTACTCCCCAAAGACAGGAGAACCACAAATTTTCATTACTGTGAAGTTATAAAAATGTTCATCACTCTAAGAAAACTGATCACAGAATCTCATGCTCTAAATAACAGTCGTTAATACATCAGCACTGTAAAGGTTATTCTGAATAGAATGTCATTAACATCTCAAAGGCCAAATAATTCTCTAGGCAACAACTTTGATGGAAGAGCTGTGAGTCTGTACATATGCACGTGTGTGTATACAAGACAGAAATAACTAGTAGGAGAGAAGGAACTCGTATCTGCAGTACCACCGGTTGTGTGGGTAGGGTGGCAATATTGAAAGAGAGAAGGCGGCTGGTGGAGGAAGAACTGCAGCTGACTTTTTAAGAGAAGATAAAATACCTGTGCCTGACGTGATTCTAAGAAAGCTTCTTCCACGGGGTGGGAGTGTTGATAAGCAAGGTCTAATGAGACAGATTTAAAATGGGAAGAGCAGGTGACCTCTGCATCCTCTATGCTTAGCATGGACGGCACAACACACAATGTGTTCGCTAAACACTTGCTGTATGAATGAATGAATGCAAAGTAAATGAACGTTTGTATTAGGAAAGCAGGCATCCCCTTGCAGAGGTGGTTCTAGAGTAAAAAAGCGCAGGTACCGAGGGAAAGGGGCAAACCCTAGCGCTAGGAGGGAGAGAGAAGGCTACAGGACTCGCGAGGGCACTGACCAGAGAGAACTCGGTGCCGGGCCAGTTGACTCGGAAAGGGATGTCATCGCTGAGCTGGGGGAGCGCTCGGCCGCCGCCGGACGCCTCTAGGAGGCCGCAGAGGACCAGTAACACCGGCCCGCCTGGGACCAGACTACGCGCGCCGCCTCCTCCTTCCTCCATCCTCCGCTGCCGATTTCTCCAGCCGCCGCCACAACCTCCTCTGCCCATACAGGAGAGGAGGGGGAGGAGGAGGAGGCGGCGGGACTACTAAGCACCCAGGCAGCCCGGGGCCCAACCGCCGCCACGTCTCCTTCCGGAGAGCCGGGCAACGCCACCTCCGCCCCCTTCGGCCTCCCGCCACCGTTTCCGGGGCAGGCGGCATATCAACATCCGGGGCCATCAAGCCGTCCGCCTACGGAAGCCGGGACGCAGGTCGGCCGTCTCGAGCTGGGAGGAGGGGAGGAATCGAACGTCGCGGCCTCCCGGGAGCGGACTCGGAAGACCTGGCCTCAGACTAGGCCCTTCTGCGCAGAAGTGACGGTACCGAGAGTCGGTGAGTCCGGGAGGTGGCGGCCGCTCCCTCCTGCCACCGCGCGGCTCTCTAGCGGGTGGGCGGCGGCTTGGTCCGCACTGGAGCGGGAAGAGCGTGAACCGGTGGGTGTAGTCATTAGATGTCAGAATTCGTGGTGGCGATGAAAAATGAGAAGTGGCGGTGTTCCTGACTTAGCTACCCTCCAGCTGCTTTTCTTTCTCCTTTTTTCCGCACGTAGCATCTGTACACTTCGTCTTTCCCGCTTTAAGCTTCTCTCCGCCTCTTCTCCTGTGGGTTGTGGTCATCTCAGTTTCTTGCAGCCATTGACTTAACACAGGGCGATTTGCTCGGTCTCTGTAGCGCTAGTTTAGGGGATACCCGAGCTGAGGAATCCTGTCGTACCCCAGTGTAAGAACGCTATGATTCTCTGAGGTTGGTATGGAAGGAGACTCCTCGTGGAGAGGGCAGCTAGACATCACAGGCCTCCGTTTTCACCCGTGCGGCTTCTCCTTCATCCCAGAGTTGACATATTGGGTTATTTTTATCAGGGAAGCTGGTAAATTCCTTATGTGAGGTTATGAACTCACCTGAGGTTAAGACACGTCTGACTGCGTTAAAAATAAGACGAAAAATTTTAAATTGCCCTCCCTCTCTTTTAAAAAATGCCATTGTTTTCATTTCCAGTATAATGGGATGTGCGATGGTAGCCATAGAGCACCTAGAATTGCCTTTCTGGATGTGGGTAAAGCTGGACTCTCCCCTAACTCCTCGAATTTGAACCAAATCAAAAAGCAGGAAGGGCAGACTTATTTTTCATCTTAAAAGTTTCCTTTTTTAAAAAATATAAGGAATCCACAGTTTCAAAGAAAATTACTTCGGGGTCCAGAATTGAGGTGTTGTTTATTAATTTGTATAGTACTTACTAGTGCTTAATATGTGCAAGACCAGTGGGTTTGGTAAAACGGCAAATAAGTGGGTTTCTGCCCTTTGTCCCTCTTGGTCTAGCAAGGGAGATTACACAAATAATTGCAACCTATTGTGGTAATAAAATAGTAGTTAACATTTATTTAGCATTTATTGTGTACTAGGCCCTAGTTTAAATACTTTATATATATTATGAAGCAGGTACTGTATATTATAGAGTAGAGGGGTGTAAAAATGGAGATACAAAGAAGGAAGTGAGGAACTCTAGGGTTGGACAGTAAAGGCTTTCCAAGAGAGGTGACATTCGAACTGGGGTTTTAAGGATTTACAGGAGTTCAGGCAGATTGAGAAGTGCATTTCAAGCATAATTCTTCTTGATGATCCATTAGGACTTTTTGGTGGAGTCAGAGGACAAGATAGGATGGAATCATCAGCAGAAGATTGGTACCATAGAGGAACAGAAGCAGTCAGGTCAGGGAAGGTTGCATATGTTCTGCAGAAGTGTTTGAGCTTTATCTAATAGGTCAGAGTTATTGCAGACTTTTTGCATTGGAATCATCTGATGTGACCCCTGTTTCTCAAGTATGCAAAGATTAATTCCAAATGGATTAAAGATTTAAATGAATCGCACACAAAAAAGAGAAAAAAATACAAGAAAATTTAGGGGTATAATTAATCTTTGTGAGTAAAATAGGAAATCTTTATGTCATGAAAGAAAAAGCCATATTTGAATAAATAAAAATGACAAATACTTGTAAGGAGCTGGTTTAGTCTCTGGGGCTATAATAATGGAATCTGGCTCAATAAATCTGACTTATGTTCAAATAAGTGGGGTACTTAAATAACAAATAAGATAGTTTTTGGTACTGACAAATGCTGTTTAGAAACTTGGGTTGTATGAAAGAGAATACCTCTGATATGTGCTGCTTAGGTAGATGATAAGAGTAAACTTCTGTGAGGAAGTAACACTTGAGTAGTGACTTGAAATGATGACGAAGAAGTCACACCGAAATTTCTAGGCAGAGGTCCTGCGGCAGGGATGAGTGTGGTGTGTTTGAGGGACAGAAGGAAGGCCTGTTTGGCTAGAGTGTAAGAGGGATGTGGTAGGAAATGATGTTTGAGAGGCGGGAAGAGGCCAGCTGGACCAGACCTTTAGGCAGGAGAGTAATAGGGCCTGATGCATATTCGTGAAGACCATTATGGCTGTTGTGTGGAAAATTGGCTATAGGGGATGTTATGGGCTAAATTGTGTTCCCCAAAAGATATGTTGAAGTCCTAACCCCTGGACCCTTGTGAGTGTGAATTTATTTGGAAATAGGGTCTTTGTAGATGTAATCAAGTTAAGATGAGGTCATATTGAATTAGGGTGGGTCCTAGTATGGACACAGACAAGACATACAGAGAGCATACTATGTGAATGGAGGGAGAGATTGGAGTATGCATCTGCAAGCTAGGGAACACTGAAGATTGCCAGCAACCACCACCAGTTAGGAAGAGGTAAGGAAGGATCCTTCCCAAGGGATTTCAGAGAGATCATCATCCTGCTGACACCTTAATTTCAGACTTAACCCCTAGAACTGTGAAACAGTACATTTCTGTTGTCTTAATCTGTCTGGTTTGTATTAATTTGTTTTGGCAGCCATAGGAAACTAATACAGGAGGCAAGGGTGGCAGCAGGGAGACCAGTTAGGAAGCCTGTAGCAATGGGGAATGGAGAGAAGCGGCCTGCTTTGGAATACATTTTTCAGTAGAGCATCTTGAACTTGCTGGTGGATTAGATGTGGCATGTTCTTCCAAAGATGACTTGATGATGTCTAGATCTTTTTTATGAGGAACTGGTGGTGCAGTTTATGGAAAGAGGGAGGAACAGAATGTGGACTGGTGGGAACCCTGTGTTTTTGTTTGTTCTACTTTTTATTTTGAAATAATTTCAGATTTACATAAAAGTTGGAGGAATCGAACCCAGATTCCTCAGTTGTTAACATTTTACTGAGTATGTGTTTTGATTACAATAACAATAATTTCTGGATCAAGAGGTCTGTTTTGGACATGTTAAGTTATAGAGATTGACATCCAAGTGGAGCTAACAAGTTGGGTAAATAAGTCTGAAGCTCAGTGGGGAGGTCAGGGCTGGTGTTATAAATACCATTGTTATCAGCATATAGAGGTTATGTGAAAGGTTAACATGCAGGTTAAAGCCTTCGTTTTGGCTGAGGACATCTCTGGAATATAAATGAGGATAACTAAGGGAAGAAAAGGTCATTGCGCCATTAAATACCGAACAGCATTGAAGAGTTAACAAAATGGCCTGGAAGGTGTGCCCATTAACACAGAAAGAAAGTCAGTGAACTGAGATGTGAAGAAAGTCAAGGGAAAGAAGTGTTTTAAAGAGGGATTAATCAACTAGCTGAGTCAAATAAATGCTGCTGAGGGGTTGTAATAAGTTGAGGATAAGGTCGTAACCACTGGATTTGGCAGTGTGGAGGACAAGTAAAGGGAAAAAAGGCTTGACTGGATTGGATTGAAGTGGAGGGCTTGCTAAGTTATACATTAAATCGAAAACAATGTGTTTTTGCATTTTAGCAGATTATAGTCCAGAGTTTGTCAGCCTTGGCACTATTGAGATTTGGGCCAGATGATCCTATGTTGTGAGGGGCTGTGTTGGGCATTGTATGATGTTTAGTAGTATCCTTGGCTTGTGTCCACTAAATGCTAGTAACAATCCCTCCCCGTTCAGTAGTGACAACCAAAAATGTCTGCAGATACTGCCAAATGTCCCTTGGCAGGCAAAATGGCCCATGGTTGAGAACCACCGGTTTAGACTCTTAAATGAAAACCGTGAATATTCATGATAAATTTTTAGGTGATAGCTCACTGATTGAGAAGATATTTAGGGGCAAGCCGGGGACCTTTCTAGCACTCCAAAAAATTGGCAATATAATGAATACCTACTTTGCTTATAATACCAGATGGTCCTGTTTGTATTTTTTTTTTAAAGATTTTATTTATTTATTCGACAGAGATAGAGACAGCCAGCGAGAGGGGGAACACAAGCAGGGGGAGTGGGAGAGGAAGAAGCAGGCTCATAGCAGAGGAGCCCGATGTGGGACTCGATCCCATAACGCCCGGGATCACACCCTGAGCTGAAGGCAGACGCTTAACCGCTGTGCCACCCAGGCGCCCCTGTATTGTATTTTTGATGATTCATAAGACATTTAATCTTACCTTGTACTCATGTTATTATTATGCACATTGGTTATCATCATGGAGGATTTGGATATAGATATGGAGTAGAGATCACATTTTTTAGTAAGATAGGAAATCCAGATACTATAAAAGGGAAAGATAGACCTGCTTTAATAAATATTTTAAAATTAATAATTTCTGTTAAAATTAAAAATGTGTAAACCTTTGGCCTAGTGATTTTACTTTTTGGATTTGCCGTGATACATAAGAATGTAGGTACAAAGATATTCATTGTGTCATATCTGTAGTGGCAAAAAAAAAAAACCCCTCTGGATATCTGATTTTCCAACAATAAGGCTATGGCTGAATAAATAATTATATACAAACTGTGCAACTGAATAGTGAGGTGATTAGGAGCAGAGGCTTAGGCGTTAGGCCAGTCAGATTCTGATCCCAGCTCTACCACCTAACCACATGTCTGACGTTGGGAATGTTACTTAACCTCTTTAGAGCTCAGTTTTCTTATCCTTCAAATGGAGAAAATAACAAATGGTAAAATGTAAGAACTAAAAATGATTCAGTTTCTTTATTCATGTACAATTATTGTGTCTAAGCACTATTTTAAGCAATTAATAGATATAAACTTATTTAATTGATTCAGCCCACATAATAACCCAAAAGGTAGGTTTTATTGTTTTCCCCATTTTACTGAAGAGGAAACTGAGATACAAGTTAAAACAATATTCTAATATAATTCACATACACATAAAGTTAATATATTTATGCCACACTCTATAAAGTATGGAGCAAAAAAGTATCCAAATTTTTATGAATGACAAATGAGAACCAAACAGTTGGGCTTTGAGTTAAAAGTTTCCCAAAATCTCTCTTTTTTTTTTTAAAGATTTTATTTATTTATGCAACAGAGACAGAGATAGAGACAGCCAGCGAGAGAGGAAGCACAAGCAGGGGGAGTGGGAGAGGAAGAAGCAGACTCATAGCGGAGGAGCCTGATTTGGGGCTCGATCTCATAACGCCAGGATCACTCCCTGAGCCGAAGGCAGATGCTTAACGACTGCGCCACCCAGGCGCCCCGCAAAATCTCTTTATTGTTTCTCATTTAGACATAGAAAGGGCAAAACCAGTAAAAACAAAGCTATTTGCTCAACTGAACAGCTGGTGTGCAGTCTGAGGTTGTGTAGCACTAATTACTCCAGAGGCTGCCTAAGAACATAATTGTCCTTTTCTTTTCATTTCCACTACTGATTTTTTCCCCCTCCAAGTCCTCCTTTGAATATAATTTACTCTGCAGTAATAAGAAAGAAGACATAAGAGAACTGGGATGCACATTTTGGGAAAAATAAAGGAAAAGAAAAGCTTTTGGCCTTCAGACATTTTTGGTTAAAATATAACACAAACACAGGTGACAGAATGCCAGCAAATATACAGGTGCACATGTGAATATTGTATTTGTTTCTTAGGTACAGGGGGACAAAAGGAGAGTGGACGTTTGATTTCAAACCAGGCTAGCATGATTCTTTTTTTTAATCCCATGCTTTATATTTTTAAGTTTTTGCAAAGAATTTTCTACAAGAATGAATTTTTAAAATCAAAGTATACCACAACAACGGTGTACAACAATACATATGTTGTATTCTTGCCAAACCTAAGAAAGTAATCAAATCCCAAATGTGGCATCTTGTACAGGACCACTGGCCTGGACATTGAAAAAAGTCAGTGACTAAGAAAAGGAGGCTCCTATATAACCTAAGACGTATACTACTCTTGCACCTTGGAAAAATACCAGTAATTTCAATTTTTACAATTTATTTACCCTTTTTCCCTTTCAGTGTCCAATCAGAGTCATGCCTTGCATTCAATTGTTGTCTTAAAGTCTCTTTTAAGCTATAACAATCCCCTTTTGCCATCTCTTTTAAAGCTCACTATTATTTTTTTGTACTACTAAGAAAGTAACTGCTTCCAGTTAAACTTATGACAGGCTAGTGAGTATGAGATGAGACTCCTCTCAATTTCAGAAGTCATAAAATGAGATAAATGTATTAATGAAATATAGCAAATTGCCAAAGGCATCACACTGGTAAGCAATGGGACTGGATATCAGACTACAAGCAGTCTGGCTCCTGAACCCATTCTTTTGGCCACAGTGTTATTGTTTTGTTATCAATGAATTATTACATGTAAGGTGGGTTTTTTTTTTTTTTAGCGTAATGCCTCCTATATATTAAGTATGTAATATGTGTTAGCTTTTATTATCATTTTCAGTACTTCTGCAATCTACTGTTACTACATGTTTATAATATCTACATTCTGTGACTTTATTCTCATCTTCTGTGCTTTGTTTATGGGTTGATTCTTAAATATTGAAAACCTACAAACTGTTTAAATATTATAATTATGCAAGTACTATTCACTTTAAAAACCCAGAGGTGTAATTGAAACTGCAGAGAAGGTAATGTAAGTGTATTAATCCTCTGCCACTTAAAGTGTCCTATTATCTTCTTAATAATACTGCTCTATTTGCTAAAATGAATTAATTTTGGTCTTAAAGATACATTGAGCTCTCAAACATTTACTTCTAATATATATTAGTTGCTTTCCAAGTCTGTAGCATATCTATATTCTGGGGTTTCACTCATCAGTCATCTGGGTCAAGACTACTTTTTGTGTTATTCCATGTCCTCCTTTATTTCAGATTTTTTTCTCCATGTCGTTGAAGTATAACTAATTTCAAATAGTATTTCCAGAAAGGATAAAAAGCAGGTAATTTAATTTTCAGAGGCCTCATATATCTGAAAATACAATTATATTGCCCTCTCATTTAATTGTTTGGGAATGTAATTCATAGTTCAAAATCATTTTGTTTTGCTCAAGAGTTGGAAGACATTGCTCCTTTGCCTCTTAGCCTCTAGTTCATTTGATGAGAAGCCTAATGCCAGTCTGGTTCTCTTTTTTCCAAAGTGATATGCTTTTTTATGTGGAAGATTTTATTAGACTCTTTTTCTTTATCATTGGTTTTATGATATTTTATGAGAATGTTTCTAGGTGTGGATCCTTTCTCATGTGTCCTTCATGGCAGCCATGAGTTCTGTTTGCTCACTTCTGGGAAATTTTCTTCTATTACTTCTCTCGCCATTTTCTCTGTTCTACTTGGAATTTTATTTAGAGAGATTCTTCCAAATTGAGAAAAAGGACAAAAAGAAAAAAAAAATTAAGTAATATGGAGGATCTATCCAAGATGTCCATTTCCCTGATTATCAGTTCTCCTTTTTAATTTCTTTTTTCAGACCTCAGAAAAGGTTATTTTTTTCTTCTATTCCCATAGTTCCCAGCTGCTCTTTTTTTTTTTTTTTTAATTCCATTGTAGTTAACAAATGGTTATATTTGTTTCAGGTGTACTGCAGTTGGTCTTTTTTTTTTTTTTTTAAGATTTATTTACTTTAGGGAGAGTGTGTGTGCGTGTGCATATGAGCAGGAGGAGAGGCAGAGGGAGAGAGAGAGAATCTCAGGCAGACTCCCTGCTGAGTGCAGAGCCTGAAGCAGGACTCGATCCCAAGACCCCAAGATCATGATCTGGGTGAAAACCAAGAGTCAGACATTTAACTGACTGAGCCACCTAAGCACCCCTGCAGGTGCTCTTTTTTTAATGGATGTAGTGCCTTCATGAATTTCTTTTAGGATATCACTTACAAATTTTAAACATTTATCTTCTGTTCCCAGAAATAGCTGTGTTTCCTTCAGGTCGGTTGTTTATTTTCATCTTTTTTCTTGTGCTTTTGCTTTCCTTAAAAAAATTTTTTTTTTTTTTTTAATGATTCTTGAGCACAGTATCAATTGTTGGGCCTCACTTTAGGGTCCATGGGTGAAATGCAGGAAAAGAACTGCATCCTCCTTTCCCTCAGTATGTCCAAAATAAGGAAGGTTTTGTTAGGGAGTATGAAGATGCTCTAATGCTTTCAGGGTAAATTGTTAAATTAAGAGAAACAAACATGGTTTTAGCTAGAAGCCAACACTGTTGCTGATATTTTTGTGTAAAGGAATGGAGTAAGAGGTTTGGGTTGGCTGTTCCATATACATCTTTTAATCATCCTAATTTCATTTATTTATTTGGTTTATTTATTTATTTATTTATAATCATCCAATTTTAATCCTACAGACTGTTTGTGCTCTCTCTTTGTTGTTTCCAGGTTTGGTACTTCTCCAGGCTCTGCTGGCAGGAATGTCTTCTCCATGGGTGTAGCCTTCTTGTGGGTGTGTGCATGTTTCTTCAAGGCTGCAGTTTTTCTGCACTGGCTTGATCCCCAAAATAATCCCATCTGTTTTTTCTCTTCTAGAATGAATTAATGCGTTTTAGAGGAATTTTGGTAGGAAGTGGAGGAAAACAATTGTCCTTTGTTTGTCTTATACAGAGTAGATAATTCATAGATTATTTGTTGAATAAATCAGTTAATGCTGTTGAGAAAATTGGACAAAGCAAACTGTTGTTTAAATTTAAAAAATTATGACTGTAGGGTATGGGTAATTAAATGAATCCTTTTTCTTTTATCATTTTTTAAAAAAGATTTTATTCATTTATTTGACAGAGAGACAGCCAGTGAGAGAGGGAACACAAGCAGGGGGAGTGGGAGAGGAAGAAGCAGGCTCCCAGTGGCGCCCCATTTTTATCATATTTTTTTATCCTTTTAATTTATCCTGTTTCGGGAAAGAATCTTATTGAGGTTAAAACTTACCAGGGGAGGGGCGCCTGGGTGCCTCAGTCATTAAGCGCCTGCCTTTGGCTCAGGGCCTGATTGGGATCGAGCCCCTCCCCGCAGAGCTGGGAGCCTGCTTCTTCCTCTCCCACTCCCCCTGCTTGTGTTCCCTCTCTCGCTAGCTGTCTCTCTCTCTGTCAAATAAATAAATAAAATCTTAAAAAACTTACCAGTGGAGGTACAAAATGAGAAAGCTGCCTTCTCTCACAATTTTTTTTTTTTTTAAATTAAGAGCCTTAATTCCATTTTGTTCCTTTTTAGTGTTTAGCACAGTGCTTGGTATGTTGTGAGTATTCAATAAATGATAGTTATTATTATGTTTAACTTAAACCTTTTTGTCTCTCATTTTCATCATCTAAGAAAATGAGGATTAATATATGTATCAATGGAATAGATTTTGGTATATATAGTATTTGCTACATAAGGTTAATTATTATTCTTTGATCCATGAACAGCTATTTATTTTTTTCTATGAGGCTTTCTCTGATCTTATTAGTTTGAATTAATAATTTGCTGTTCTGTATCCTGCTTGTATTTTTTGTCACCGCCTTTATGCTAAATAACATTGATTTGCTTGGTTGTATGTGTTTCCACCAAATGTGGTTCTTTTTTTTTTTTTTTTAAGGTTTTATTTATTTATTTGGCAGAGAGACAGCCAGCGAGAGAGGGAACACAGGCAGGGGGAGTGGGAGAGGAAGAAGCAGGCTCCCATCAGAGGAGCCTGATGTGGGGCTGGATCCCAGAACGCTGGGATCACGCCCTGAGCAGAAGGCAGACGCTTAACGACTGAGCCACCCAGGCGCCCCTGTCAAATGGGGTTCTTGATAGCTGGGAACTCTTTTTATCTTGGTAGTCTTAGTGCATAGTTACTGCTTGACACATATCACAAGTCCCTCATTTTTTCTGGGTCTTAATGGATGAGGAGGATGGGGTGACTGGAGCATGGGGTGGAGTACATTAGTGGGAAGTGAAATGTGACAGATATGCTGACACCATATTATAGTGGAATACCGTATTAAAGAATTTGAAGTTTGTTTAGTATGCTTTGGGAGGCATTTTTGATTATTGCCCAAATTAGTTCCATATTTTAGAAACATAATTCTCCTTGCAGTGTAGAGAATGTTTTGGAAAAAGAAAAGAGATTGGAGGTAAGGAGAAGATGTAAGAAATCCTGCCTCTTGCTACATTATAAGGTTCCCATTTTAGCTAAGAAATCTTCCAGCTCATACTTGAAGGATAGGTCTTACCATCATGTAATATTTCAAGCCACATCACAGATAGGCTCCAGTGCTTCCCTGCTAACTTTTCTTTGACTTCCTAGTTATATAATGTTTTTTTGTGAAAAAAAGGCCAAAATTTTGTGTATATTGGGAAAAATCATTCATTTTTCTCTAAAAGCTTGTAAATTGATCAGTATCTTAAACCTGTTTGTTGTTTTTTCTGTTCTAACAATTGTTCAACATTTAATGTGTGTCATGTGCAGGGAGGTAATGTGAGACAAAATTTTTCTCCTTGGGAAAAGAGATGAATTCTGTTTTTAGTAGGCTAAGTTTCAGGTGCTTGTGTAGCTCAACTGGATATACCTTACATATAATACATAGAGTCATGAAGAATTTGAGGAAGATTGGAAGTTTTCTTAGGAAGGTTGGTAATTGAAACCCAGGACTTGTGAGTTTGTGTATCTGATAAACAATCTAAGATGTGAATACAATGAAATGTTCTGCTGTTTTGGCCTCAGTGAAATGAGATGCTTGCTTACTAGTGTCTGGTGCATCAGACTTGTAAAGGGTGAAACCGAAATCTTTGGGTTAAATCAGGAAAGAGTCATTGGAGACCGGGGACTACACTGATTCCGTGAGTACAGTAAGAGCAAAGGTAGATTGGAGATTGGAGGGGCATTAAGAGTAGTCGATAGGGAAATAGAACATTGTAGTTAAAGAATTCTGTGAAAATAGTAAAATTGGCAGAATAAAAGAAATTATAGGGATATAATCTATAACTGGAAAAACCGTGTATATGTAAATGGTTTTAATCCATTCTGTAACTGGTTTTTCCAGTAATAGAATGTTTTTATATGTGTTGTTAAACTTTTTACAAAGACAAGAAGGTTCAGTACAATTAAATGAAACCACCAAGAGATTAGTGCTGAGTATATGTTTTAGAAAGGGAAAATGAACCTTAAGAATTAAAAAAACCTGAAATGCAATAAAATTTATTTTCATCATATAATCTTGACATACAGAAGAATAATTTTAGTACTTGTCTCTTGAGAAGTTAAAATTCTTTGAAAAGTAGCCAGCCACAGGATTAAAAAAAATCATCCCACTAATCTTTAAGTTTCTAATGTATGCTTAGAGTGAATTTATTTTAAGGCTTTAGAAATGCAGAAAAATAGATTGTTGAGAGCTGAATAAATACATAGACAATATAGTCACAGTATTTTTAGTGAGAAAAGATAAGCATAATTGAAATATTTGATATGTAGATTTTAACATGATGTGATAAAAGGGAATTTTAAGTGCATCCATCATTTGACTGACTTTGAAAGAATTAGGGATGATAAATTACAGGAGTATGATGCATTGATATTCACAACTGTTCCAAAGTTATAATTTAAAAGCTATGTATCCATGGAAAAGAGAAATCTTAATATAATGGAGTGAAATGTTAACTATAAAATGTTTGAAAAATTTCTAATAGACCAAATGTGGTTCTTAAATTATAGGCATGATCATAATCATTATCAGTCTCAAGGAGATGCTAAACCCATGTACTCTGAATATATAATGTAAAGTAATACTAGGTAATATTTATTATTACATCAGGTATTGCATAATGCTTTACATATGTTAAAATTAAACGAGCACTTTCAAGATGTAAAATAAAACACATTTCAGGTACTTTATTAGTAGAAAATAAAATTCCTTTTTAAGATGAAATGCATATCCTATAGACAATGGCTAAATTTTTAAAGTCTGTCTTAATGGGTCACATTCGTACTTTCACATATTTGGAGTTGCCATCACAAACCTTTGTTTCCCTAACTGGTAACTTTTTATCTGTGGAGGTGGTGTCTGGATGGTACTTACCGTTGTTCGTGGTAGATCAGAGAGTGGGAAAGGGAAACCTAATAGTGGCCTGCAGTAGGAGTGGAAAGACCTACTTTAAAAAATCTACTCCATTAGAGATTTATATTAAAAGTTTCTTTCCCAACGCAGGGTTTACACTCATACTTTTTCTGAATTCCTTAAACTTGAAACTTAACTAGTAGCTGTACTCTGAGGAGTGAGAGTCTTGAGTTTTGTGTGTGTGATTAGGGAGGAAGGAGAGAAAATGCTTTCAAAGTGCAGAGAGAGTTTTGCTAACAAAAATGTTAGCCTCTAGGGGCGCCTGGGTGGCACAGCGGTTAAGCGTCTGCCTTCGGCTCAGGGTGTGATCCTGACGTTATGGGATCGAGCCCCACATCAGGCTTCTTTGCTATGAGACTGCTTCTTCCTCTCCCACTCCCCCTGCTTGTGTTCCCTCTCTCGCTGGCTGTCTCTATCTCTGTCAAATAAATAAATAAAATCTTAAAAAAAAAATGTTAGCCTCTAGGTAACTTGGTACCTGTTTATGATTCCTCCTAGCTGGGAGGCTTCAAATCCTAGCTTCTAATAAAGTACTATTTAACTTCTCCATTTTAGTCATGTTTCTCCCCATCCCAGCAAAAATAAATATCCCTGTTTCTGGGCTTTTTGGAATATGGCCTCCCTATAAATGTTTATGGTACACCATATGTAATTAATATGTCACACATTTTCTAGTCTAACTTGTAACTGAAAGCCTAGAAAGACATATAAATGGGGATCCCAAAGTTATCTCTTGCCCTTTATATTCTGTAATAATTATGTACTAAATGGTAGAAGAATCACTTTGGGGAGTCCCAAACTCCTTCGGACTTAGGTTTGTTTGTAAAATGAAAGGCTGTATTTCTGAATTCACCTACATGATTCTGAGCTATAGAATGTGAATCTTGGATTGGCTCATTATATTTGTGGGAGTCGATATACATCTATCAAAATTAACTCTTAACTTCTTTATGTAACAAGCTACATACTATTTCACTATCTAAAAGTTAATTTTGTTTACCTCCTGAAAAAAGGGTGGTGAAGCTCAGGTGGGTTTTTAAATACATTCTAGAAAGATCTTGTGTTTTAGAGTGAGAGAGACCTGGATTTTTGCTACTTAACGTGTGTGTAACTGTGCAAGGTACTATGGAAACAAGCTCAGAGGAGTTACCTAGAAAATGCACTTCCAGGTGTAAAGTGCCTAGCATATCCTTATGAGATACTCATTAATGAATGTTAGCTCCTTTTCTTGTTTTACAGGACAAGTGAAATGCCTCCTGGAAAACTAACATTGAAAATGTTGGGAAAATATTTAAAATAGTTATATAGCTGAGTAAATTACCAAGTTAGGTGTTAATAAATAAGAAAAACATGGAAAGGAATTTTCTTACTGTGTAGGACAACTTTAATGTGAAAATTTTCTGTATTAATTATTAGTTATGCTGGGGTTTGAAGAGTTTATTAAGTTTCATAATAAGTTTAATGTGAAACTGAAATTCTTTTTATAAGATTTATTGAGACTGTCCTATTGAGAAAGGAACCTATAATCAGAAATTATCTTGATTAGAATCAAGATCAATTGTACATGAGTTAATAATGCACATGTAACTTTCCTATTTCAGTAGCATCATCAACATTTTTAAGTGTTGAAAAAAAAACCCCAAAAAACCTTTGTTTTGGTGACAAGATATAAGAAGGGAAAAAAAGCTGTGTAGCAAATGATCTGGTAATGCCACTTCTTTAAAAAACCTACAATTCTAAAGGTCATTTCAAACACCAGACTTTCATTATATTATGTTTCTGTTAATTTGTAATATCGGAAAGGCCATCTCTCTTTAAGTTTCAGTATAAGATTCATACAAAGTGACTGAATGACACACCACATTGTTACTGGACACGATTTGTATAATGTAATTTGTGCTTTTTTAGCCGAATGAGTTTTTTTCCATGTAGTAAAATGCATTTATTCAAAAAAAAAGGAGAGGTAGAGTACATTATAATTCTAAGGAAATTTTTATATTAAAAATGCCACTCTTTTTGACTTATATTGGAAAGGGTCTTATTTAATACCTGAACAAGGAAATTGACAATGAAGGCTGAAATCTTGTCTAATTACCATATATTTCTAATTACACATTATTTTAAGCTTGTATATTTTAAACCATGGGTACACAATTATTGTATAGGAATATACTGAAGGTATTACCTTATTATATTTACTGGACTTTGGTTTAATTCTCTACAACTTCAAAATAATATTGTGATACGAAACAACAGAATTATTTTTACTCTGATAAAAAAAAAGCTTTGGGGGCGCCTGGGTGGCACAGCGGTTAAGCGTCTGCCTTCGGCTCAGGGCGTGATCCTGGCGTTATGGGATCGAGCCCCACGTCAGGCTCCTCTGCTGTGAGCCTGCTTCTTCCTCTCCCACTCCCCCTGCTTGTGTTCCCTCTCTCGCTGGCTGTCTCTATCTCTGTCAAATAAATAAATAAAATCTTTAAAAAAAAAAAAAAAAAGCTTTGGACTGAGTCCTTCATTGTATTTTTCTAAAGAACTCACTTCCTATGAGCAAGTGATCAATATCATAGTTAGGAAACCATTATATCATTAAAACTTGAATTTTTTCTTTAACTATATCCCAGTATTTTAAATATTTATGTGTTTCAGGATACATGAAATCAAACTGCACATTTTGGTCATATCTTGACTACAACATTAAAAATAAATAAGACCTTCAAGTAAACATGTTTCCAAATCATATTGCCAGCGTGCACGAAGCTATAGCTTTTTTCTGAAGCCTAAAAGCTCTGCTTGTTTGGAAAAGTCAGTGATTAGGTCTTTATAAGCAGTTGAGGTTCTGTTTTCTTTCTAAACGTTCCTTTACTAATTTCTCCAAAGAGAAAAGATGCTCGTCGGCATCTTCTGGCACAAGGTTCCTCATAGAATTTGCAAGTTCAAAAAGATATTCTGTATTTCTTCCACTTGGACCAGAAGCATTAAAAATTTGTTCAGCAATGTCTTCTAGAGGTGCAGGACCAAGGTAATTAGGATTATCACATGTTCCAATATATAGCAGCACAGTGAATGGTTTTGTTGTGGGATCTTTTGGATAAAAAATGACTGTTGTGGTCCTGTAGCCTCCTTTCTCTCTGAAGTCAAGGTATGCTTTTACTTCTTCTTCCTTTCCTGTTGGCAGTCTATAAGCAACACCCCAAACACAACCCTGTTGAAAAATGAAAATATAATATTTAGTATTTACAAGGCTAAAATAGGTAAAGATATGTTGTGCTCTAAGAAAGTATCTTGTATATTCTTAGAAGTTTTGCTTAAATTAAGCAAAACTATATTCTTAGTTTTGCTTAATTTAAAGTGCACAGAGAGGTACAAACTCAACAAAAGAGGCTGACATTTAGTATTCTGGATGGAGTAATTTACAAAGGATATTTGAAAGTTCCTGCAGTGAAAAAAAATGAACAAGTAAAATGAACTTGCTATGGCCTTAAGTAGTTGATTACTTTCTTACAAAGCTTTTAAAACACAGAACCCTGGGGTGCCTGGGTGGCGTAGTCGTTAAGCGTCTGCCTGCGGCTCAGGGCCTGATCCCAGCGTTCTAGGATCGAGCCCCACATCAGGCTCTTCTGCTGGGAGCCTGCTTCTTCTTCNGAAGAGCCTGATGTGGGGCTCGATCCCAGAATGCCGGGATCACGCCCTGAGCCGAAGGCAGACGCTTAACCGCTGTGCCACCCAGGCGCCCCTCTTACAAAGCTTTTAAAACACAGAACCCTGGGGTGCCTGGGTGGCGTAGTCGTTAAGCGTCTGCCTTCGGCTCAGGGCCTGATCCCAGCGTTCTAGGATCGAGCCCCACATCAGGCTCTTCTGCTGGGAGCCTGCTTCTTCTTCTCCCACTCCCCCTGCTTGTGTTCCCTCTCTCGCTGGCTGTCTCTGTCAAATAAATAAATAAAAAATCTAAGAAAAAAAAAATAAAACACAGAACCCTTTCTGCAAACAAGGGAACACCTGATACATAAAAAAAGATAAGTGATGCTGAGCTCTAGCTGAAGTAGGTTGGGGTATCAAAGCCCTTCCAGCCAGCACCCAGCACTTATATCCACTTACAGCCCCTCACTTAGGCTTCAGAGTAGCTACAACACTCCATGAAGCAGTTTGGAAACTACTGCCCTTACCATTAGCAAAATGTTTTAGAACTGTTTTTAATGACCAAATGAACACCTGATATTTTTAATTTCAGTCCCACTAGTTAAAAGACATAATTATAAAAAACTTAAAACAATAATAAGTAACCCAGTGTGCAAAGAAATTATTCAAAATGAATAATTTTAAAATGCTGATTTCCTTCATTGTTTAGTTTGTTCACAAAGTATCAATAAAAACAATGTATTTTGGCTGCAAAGGTTTTGTGTGTGTGTGTGTTAATAAAATATCTGTGATATAAGCAGGATTTAGTTTGTAGTATAGATTTTCTAGTTTATTCACAATCTTTAATTATTAACTTTAAAAATTAAATTTAGGTTGCTAAATATCTTCTTGAGTGAATTTAACATTCTGTAGAAACAAAGTATATTAGCTTTAATTAAGAGTTACAGTTAACCAGTTTGAAGCCATTTTTTTTTTTTTTTTAAAAGTAGGCTCCATTCCCAACATGGGGCTTGTACTCAGGACCTTGAGATCAAGGGTCAAATACTGTACCAATGGGGCTAGCCAGGCACCCTGGAGCCATTTTTATGTATGCTTTTCCTAATGCAAATTATCAAAGTATTTCATTTCACTGTTTCACCATTATTCATGTGCTGTTGATAGCTGCTTGTTTTTTGTATATCAAAGTTCTTTCCAAAGTTAAATCCTTGACTTCAAAATATCAAAGTTTGTATTTATACATCAATGAAATGATGAAAATATTTAAGAAACAGAGTACTATCAGGTAATTATGTTTTCTAGTGCTCCAAACCTCTTTAAAAACCTATTGTGCTGTTAACAAAATTAGGCAATAAAGAAAGTGATAATTCCTGGGTGGGATTTTTGCTGAGAATAGTAGATTCCTAGCAAATGTGAGGAGAGTTTCAAAGGTTCCATTTGATTCTTAGTGGCAGTCTGGCTGTCTGAGGGCTTGGCTCCATTAATTCTTAGTCAATAAACTGAATAAGAAAAGAAAAATGAGAAAAAAAATGAGACTACATGCCATTTGGTTTTATTTTGTTGTCTACCTTGCAGTCTGCATTCCAACTTTTCCCAACAGTTCAAAAGAAATACAACAAATACAGAGAGGAATTCTAGACCTAGTGTTCAAACTGTCTGTGCTCACTGTTGATAAAATTGCATTGATTATTAACACTGAGAAACATCTCAACATTTTATATGACTAAAGACATACAAAAAAGAATAATTATACCATACCCCAGGATCTTCAACAAGAGTCACAACTCTTCCAGGCTGTTAAAAAAAGAAAAAAAAAAAAAAAAAATTTTTTTTCTGAATCAGTTTTCAACTAACAGAGCATTAGCAATTTATTGTTGACATGGAATATTTTAATTTCACTTGTTCATACTAAACACTTTCTTAGCACTTATTTTTTATGATAAATTTTCAAGTGGATTAAGAAAATATACCTTATCCTTTCTAAAAATACCCTTCAATTTGTGCATATCAGCTATATTATGTTCACTTAAAACTGATATATTAAAAAACACACCTGTGACTAAGGCTCATCTAAAATAAAAGGCAAAGGGAGAAGCAATTGTAAATAAAAGTTCTGGTCAGATTCCTGTAGTTTTATTAGGGAACAAACATGCTCTTCCAGAGTGCTTTCCTCTAACAGGGAAGTGATTCTCAAACTTTAGTGTAGATCAAAATTATCTGGAGGGTCGATAAACATATTGCTTAGCCACAGTCCCAGTTTCTGATCCTGTAGGTCTGGAGCTCTCTGAGAATTTGCCTTTTTTTTTTTTTTTTTTAAAGTACACTTCCTACCTAGTGCCAGAGGCTATGTATCTGTCGACATGATAGGATCATTAGTGAGAATGCTGAACTGTAAGCATTTTAACATTTCTGTTTTAATATATTTGCCCACTGTTCTGGCACATAGTGATCATAAATCATTCAGATATTTGTGTCATCTTCTTTGCTGTTTTTCTAGTCTTTGTCTGTTTTTATAGGTAATTTGTAATAATGGAAAACATGGGGTTTTGGATTATGTTTCTTACTTATATTTTCTTGTTAGCCTTCTCATACATTTTAATAATGGCATACATAATATTGTATCATCAGTGAGCTGTAATTTAAGCATTTTTTTGTTGTTGGGCATTTAGATTTGACTTGTCATCTATTTAAGAAAATGCTACAATGAGGATACATATATTGATGTAGGTATTACCATATTACTTTCAACTTCAAAGTGAATTAGGAGCTATTTACTGAATATCTAGCTATGTTGTAGAGAAAATAAAACCTTGATTCTTGCTTTCAAGAGCTTATATTGTAATTCTGGAACATGAACTTAACATGTGAAGTAGAGAACACTTAAGTGCTAAGATATATGGTATGAGTGCAGTAAGAATTCTGAGTCTTGGGTGGTCAGAAAGGAAGACAAAATTCTGGCAAAAGGGCATAATTCACAAGTGTAGACCTAGAGGCAAGACCTCACAGGCTAAGTGTCTGACTTTAGCAGATGGTCCCAATATATGGAGAAGATGATTCAGAAAGATAACTGGAGAAACAGGGTAGTCGGATTTGAAGAGCCAAACAGTGGAGGTGAAGTTAGGGGACAGTGGAAAATAAGAAGCCAGTGAAATGTGGGAGAAATAGGAAATTAAGAGCTACTGTAGCACTTGAGGAGCGCAGGTCTGGTATGATAAAAGAAGTGTTTGGGGAAGATCGAGTGGTAAAGTATGTAGTAGGCAAGTTAGAGTAGGAAGGAAGGAGACTCTTGAGTAAGAAATGTTAGTGGTCCAGGTGACAAGTTCTGTACCTTTTCCTTGTCTCCCCTCCTGTCCAGCCCAGTCATCAATTCTTGGTAGCTCTGTCTTTTGATTCTTCTGTATCTGGTTCCTCTGCATCCTTCAGTTGCTTCCTTGTGGACCTCACTGCCTGCCTCTAGTTTTGTTTACCTCAGTTTGTTCTCTTTTTGGCCCTGGAATGACTTTCTAGAGCAAAAATTGGGCCACTCACTCCTGTGCTTTGAATTTTTCAGGGTTGTAATATTCTACAGTAGAAAATAAAAATTCCTCAGCATGACTTAACTACAAACCTCATTTCTTACCACCTTCCCCTTCAGGCTGTACTGATTTATTTGTAACTTTTACAAACATTCGTGGAATGCCCTTCCTTTTGTATCTCTGGGTTATCCTCCTGCCATTCCATCTGTAAAGGCTTGGCTGACTCCCCAGGCAACTCTGTAGCAGCTCCTTGTCCTAAACTCTCATTTCTCCTTTTATTCACTTCCCTGTGGCACTTGTCAGGTACTGCTGTTTGCATAGGTGTCTCCTACTTGTATATGTAAGTGCTCAGTAGTAATTGTTGAGAGAGGGGGGAGTGGTAGAAAAGTCCTGGACTTGAGGTGGTGGCACTTGAAACAGAAAACATAGGGAATCATTTTAAGGGGCAATAAATGGACTCCCTGTGACTACTTATAGATGATACAGAAATGGACTTTTGGCACTACTGATAAATTTACTTGGGAATTTTTTCTTTTTTAAAGATTGATTTATTTTAGAGAGAGAGCATGAGTGGGGGAGGGGCAGAGGGAGAAGGAGAGAATCTCAAGCAGACTCCCCACTGAGCAGGTAGCAGGCTGTGCTGATCTCACCACCCAGAGGTCATGACCTGAGCTGAAATCAAGAGTTGGATACTCAACCAACTGAGCACCCAGGTGCCCCTTGGAAATATCTTCTAAAGCTTAAGCTTTTTGTTCCTAAAATAAATAGATGTTATTGAGGACCAGTGTACATTTGTAAATCACATGAAAGCTTTTTTTGGGGGATTGAAACTAAAGAAGGGGTCTTTGAAGCTGGATAGGATTGGAGGATATCGTGAAATATGGGGCATTATGGGTGCTTTGAGTAATGAGTAATTTTTCTGATCTAGATCTAGTAAATGTTCATGATTATCTCTTGTGTTAAAATGTTTCCTCTTTTTGAAATTGAAATATATTCTCTCTGCTGTGAAAAAATATTCACATTTAAATGAATCCTTAAGGTGGTGAGATGCTGCCAGTTTTGTTATATATAAATGAGATGCTTAATAAAACTTAGGAAGAAATTAAAGTTTAATGAAGCTAAGAAGAAAGCATAATTGAATAAAGCAAGTAGGTTTGGTATTTTTCCCACAAATGTCACATTGCAGTGTGTGGAAATGAGCCTAACATTTGTTTAATATCACATTTCATATGTAATGATGACTAACTTACTAGGAGCATATGTTGCTGTAAAAAACATAGTCGTATAAAACATCCATTTTATTCTTCTAATTTTCTAGCTATCTCTGTAGCCTTTTGTATTCTTGTTTGACAGTTAAGATTTATATAAAGCTGGTGATCCACTATAATAAAAAATGTTTAGTAAAATAATAATGTTCTTTCAGTTTTTTTTTTTAACAGAACAGTATACTTAGAAATCATTTGTTACTTAGACTTTCCTTTAATTTGCTATGATGGATCCTTTAAATAAAAGTAGGTGTAAAACTATTAGCCACTGCAGTCTCCCTGTCCCCTAACTTACCTGCCCTATATTTTAGTAAATTTTAGTGAAAAAAAATACTGGCTTTTATAGCTCCTTTCTTCTTTAAAAGAATCATGAGCTGTTGCATTGACTTGACAACTTCTTATTCTGTTCCGACAGTGTACATATCTCAGTGTGCCATATAACAGATGCATCATACATTTTGATTGAAGCTAGAGTAGTAGGGGCACCTGGGTGGCTCAGTAGGTTAAGCGTATGCCTTCGGCTCAGGTCATGATCCTAGGGTCTTGGGATCAGCAGTATGTCGAGTCTGCTTCTCCCTTTCCCTCTGACCCTTGCTCCTGTTCTCACTCTCGTTCTGTCTCTCAAATAAATAAATAAAAAGCTTTAAAAAAAAAAGAAACTAGAGTAGTAAAATATGCTATTTAAACCATATTTATGGGACTCCAGGCTCAGTCGGTTAAGCGTAGGACTCGATTTCGGCTTAGGTCATGATCTCAGGGTGGTGAGATCAAGCCCCTCATCGGGCTCTGTGCTGGACATGCAGTCTGCATGAATGAGGTTCTCTCTCTCTCTTTCCCCCCCTCCCCAAATTCGTGCGCAGATGCTCTTTCTCTGTCTCTAAAAACAAGACAAAATAAAAAACAAAACCGTATTTGTAAGCATTTAACAGCCATTAAAATTTGGAGACTGGGTTAAGGCTTTTCTCTTCAGAATAGAAGTTTTAAGTGTTCATATCTGACAACTCAAAAGGCATTTTACTTCACTTAGAAGCTTTATTAACAAGTTTCATTTTATTTAACTCTTTAAAGTCTTAAATGTTGTTTTATAGCATTTTTTAAAAAAAAAATATTTTTAAGTAATCTCTACACCCAATGAGGGGCTCAAGTTTGTAACTGCGAAATCAAGATTTGCATGCTCTACCGATTGAGCCGGCCAGGTGCCCCTGCTTTATAACATTCTTGAAGAAATTCTGGCCATGAAGTTTCTGTTGGCTTACCAATGTGCATTTGCCCTAAGTTACTCCCCTGTTTTCAAATAATCTACCTACCTTAAAGCGAGTTTCTAGCATTTTATATATTGTGTTTTGGGGCCAATATTAATTTTTTTTTTTTTAAGGATTTTATTTATTTGTCATGGAGAGAGACAGCGAGAGAGGGAACACAAGCAGGAGGGGGAGTGTGAGAGGGAGAAGCAGGCTCCCTGCTGAGCAGGGGGCCTGACGTGGGGCTGGATCCCAGGACCCTGAACCAAAGGCAGACACTTAGGGACTGAGCCAGCCACACAGGCGCTCCTAATTTTTTTTAAAAAACAGTAAACAAGCTCATATAACTCTCCAGAGTACTTTAGAGAACATATAAACAATAAAATTTTGTACCCTTCCAAAA
Organism: Ailuropoda melanoleuca; assembly: GCF_002007445.2. Lineage (NCBI taxonomy): Eukaryota > Metazoa > Chordata > Mammalia > Carnivora > Ursidae > Ailuropoda > Ailuropoda melanoleuca. The sequence goes on along the minus strand of NC_048221.1, from coordinate 78,656,485 downwards.
GTTAGATTAACTAAAACACGTAATTAAGGTATCCAAATTGTTACCCAAAACTTAGTTTTCCTTGTGGATTGGTTGTTTTGCGCCCAATACAAGGCTGATTTGCATAAGCAGTGACCTGTTACTAGTTCTCTGTACACATATTTTGGGGTTAATGTCTTTGTATGACTGAAAATGGATCAAAGAACTTATATTCCACATCCATAATTTAGATGAGAAACATGGAGAAACATTCAAATAATTCTGGATACAGTAATTGGTACTCTGTTACTCAAGTAACAAACCAGAAACTCATTTAACTTTGCCGGTACCTGACAACCGAAGTAAGTGATCAAAGTAAGCTCCTTAATAACCGGAGATAATTTTGGAAACTAGTTCTTCTGTGACCTTAGGTGTCATAAAATGAAACCTTTGGAAAGATACAAAGAAAACCCAGAAATAACTCTCGTTTAAACTGAAACCAATGAAAGTCGGCCAGAATGCAGAAATGCCAACAAATTTAACTGATAAAAAGTTGAATGTGCACGTTGATTTTGGTATTTCAACTCCGCCAAGATTGATCTTCCCGCCTTTTTTTTTTTGGCAGAGCTTGCCAAGAGATGGGGCCCCCTCCAAGCACGTCAGCCTCGTGCGAGCTTGTGCGCTTGTGCCCACGTTTCTTGCTTCCTCAAGAATCTCAAGTGGCTTCGGAAGGAGTGCCCTTGGTTTGGGAGAGAGGTAGGGGGCAGGTGGCCGAGGAAAATGGACAGATATAACAGCTTTATTCCTAACCCACTTGCTCATCCCTCAGAAACGTTGGGGTGTACGTCCAGCAAAGCTGGGCCAGGAGTTGGGGAGCGGCGCTCCGAGAGCAGTAAGGGTGGGGGGACTGGTTAGCGCCTCACCTTGCCGGGGACCCCGCGATGGTCGGTGCTTCCCTGCCAGAAGCGCCTGTTGTAGCCTGTGATGTATCCGACCATCTTGTCCTGATAAGGGAAGTCCACCTTCCAGATCAGGGACCCATAACCAAAAACCCACATTCTTCCCTTGCTTCTCCGCTGCGGCGGCGGTCGACCCTCTGCTGTGTTCTCTACGGTACCGACACCAGCGGGGATTGCAGCCTCGCCGACGCAAGTAACCGGCTGGGCGGGCGCAGGCGCAGTGGTCTCACTGCGTGCTCGGGGGCGCAAAGCACACTGGGACATGTAGTTCCAGGGGCGTCTTCCGACTGGGTCAGCATTATTTTGTTTCGTTACTTAGGGTATTAAGGATTAACCTTCCGTATGCTAAGCAATGGATTCTTTTGTAGTCTCTGCAAAGCACCGTACCCTTCTGGTGCGTGTGTGCAGAGGACTACAATACCCACAATCCTTTCCTGGGATTTGTGGCTCTGAGGTTGGAACTGTCCGCTTCCTTCGAGCGGGTACAAGGAGAAGCGAAGCGCCTGGAGTCGCTGCTGGTATAGTCTAGGTACCGGGAAGAGATATACGGGCACCGCGTTTGGCATGTAGGAGGACATTTTGTTCTTTGAAAACTGGGTTTCTGCCAATTTAACAGTAGCCAGAGGAGCACAAGCTGTGAATGCCGTATTTGGCTTTACACTTAAAAAAAAAAAAAAAAAAAACCAAAAACCAACGCCAAAGACTTCTGCATGTGTGCTTTTCACATAAAGCAGAAAGTTTACCACAGAGCTTTTACGTCTGCGAAAGAGCTACAGTTGTTTCAACTCATATTTAAATTTTACAAGGCAAAACGACCTTATTCATCTTTAGTATTCTCAGCAGCTCACTCAGAAAAGGGTAGGCAAAGGTTCTTGCCTCAGGCACAGGCTTTGGAAGCGATATGTGGAACCTGAAATTGTATACAGAATTTGCGGTCTGTGTGCATTCTTCTCGGGGAGAAGCTTTATAGCTTTAAATGAGTTTCTCCAACAGGTCAAGATTGTAAAAAATGTTAAGACCTGCTGGTTAGAACTACTGCTGCAGAATATTTTTTTAGGAAACTCACTTGGACCAGCATGGCTGTGTTTCTGTGTGTGAAAAGAGAAGCTTTAGCAAATTTCTTGTTCTTTCTTGAGGATTTCTGTTTCGTCGTCTTTAGCTACATAAAAGAATTTAAAAAACCCCAGATTCAAGGAGTATTATTTGAACTTTTAAGAAATTGAAAAATTTCAAACCTACAGAAGAAATTTTTGAAAAGTATAATCACTCATATACTCTCCACGTGGATCCAATAATTGACATTTTGCCAGTTACTTTGCTTTTTTTCCTCTATATGTACTTTTTTTAAAAAAAGATTTTATTTTATTTATTCGACAGAGATAGAGACAGCCAGCGAGAGAGGGAACACAAGCAGGGGGAGTGGGAGGGGAGCCTGATGTGGGGCTCGATCCCATAACGCCAGGATCACGCCCTGAGCCGAAGGCAGACGCTTAACCGCTGTGCCACCCAGGCGCCCCTCTATATGTACTTTTTAATCTTAAAACATTTGAAGTAAGTTACATGTGTTATTTTTCACTGCTAAATACTTAAAGAATAAGGACTTTCTCCTAATAACCACAATGCCATTATCATATCTAAGAAAACTAACAAAATTACATCATCAAATATCTATTACGTAGTCAAATTTCCTTAATTGTCTCACAGTTGGTTTTTGTAGCTGATATTTTAATACTTCTTTCACCATCCAGCATCCATTTAAGGTTTATACATTACAGTTGGTTGTTTGACCTTGTACTCATTTAGTTAAGAACATGCGAAGATTTTTATAAAAGGAGATGTGGCATAGAGTGTATGCATGTTGGTATTAAGGGTTGAGTGGAGTGATTCTGCTATTATAATGCATTTCTTTTGGCTTTTTCTTCCCTTAAGAAGCTCAAAGATATTACCCAGTTCTGATGTTTGTTTTTTCTCAGGTTATTGCCTGTTAATCTAGATCCATTAATATTATTTGTAACTGTGAGAAAAGCCAGTAAAATTTGGAAAGGGATTCATACTTGTTTTTACTCAAATGCTGTTTTTTAATGTCTTTGGAGGGGTATTCTTATGAGTGTTTGTGTTTTTCCTACATAGAAACAGTTTTTTTTCTTATATTACATGAATATGCCATAAATTGCCATAAATATGCGGTCTGTTCTTTTTTGAGAAACTTGGACATAATGGCCTTAGCTGGAAATTAGTATCTTTCAACAAAATGTAGCCTAGCATTCAAGATTCCCTGCAGTTTGGCCTTCAGCTACCTCTGTAAGCTCCTTTTCCTCCTGTTGTTTAGCTAATCTTCCTTCCAAAATGAACTGATTGTTTCCCTTATTCACTGTCCCTTCTTCACCCTTGCTTGTTCATTTACATAATGTTGGTTGTGTTTCTCCTACCTGCGAACGCTCTTCTGCCCTTTTTCTCATTGTCAGATCCTTCTGTACTTTAGGGCCCAGCTCACATCCCTCACAAGTTGAAGTAGTTTCTCCCTTCTTTGACTACCCAGGGCTCTTCATCTGTACTTCTCTTGGAGCACTTTCTTCCTTTTGTTTTGAATAACATATATTTATCATTTCTATGAGACTGTAAATAAGTCTCTGTCATCTTTATATCCGCCACATTGCTGATTAGCTAGTTGGTGCACAGTAAATAACCGTCAACTGCATAATTAAATGTTCTGTAATAAATATCTTCGCTTTCCTAGTAAGGGACCAGTTGATCCAATCAGATTAATCCATAGCTACTGTTAGCTGTTTGGCACACTATAGAATCAACTTATGCAGTTATAGCTTTATATTTAAATGTGACCATGGATAAATTTAAATTTTCTACAGGAAATGCTGTGTACTTTCTTTTAACTTCTCCTTTTAAATATTTTATTTACTTATTTATTTGACAGAGAGAAAGAGAGAGCAAACACAAGCAGGGGGAGCAGTGGAGGGAGAGGGAGAAGCAGACTCCCCACCTAGCAGGGAGCCTGACGTGGGGCTCCATCCCAGGACCCTGGGATCATGACCTGAGCTGAATGCAAATGCTTAACCGACTAAGCCACCCAGGCGACCCTTAACTTCTTTTAAACCTTCATTTTCTGGATAAATTATTTAGAATGTGGTTCTAGAAAGTTTTTCACTTGTATTGGACTAGACATGTTGGCATTTCCTGAACCACCTCCTAAGATCATTAGAAAAACTCAGGAAGGCTGGGCTAGGAGTTTTACTGAGAGGGACTGCCCCTCCTGAGGTAACTCTTCCCCTGAGAATCCTGAACTTAGCCTCATGGTGTGATTAACAAGAAGCTGTCATTGTGAGAATCATATACTGAGAGCTATACTGGGGGAACATGGAATGAACTTTGGAGGGAGATGATGAGGAAGAGGCACTAATGCTGTCAAAAACTTTTTGGGCTGGTATAGGAAAGGTCGACTCATTTTTTTATATGATGCTCTTGTTCGTTTCAGTATATTCCATCAGTGGGACTGTTTGATCAAAGAAAACAAACATAAATGTGTAGCCCCTTTTGCAAAGGACCAGGAGAAAAACTACAATTTTACTTATCTTTGTTTTTTCCTTTGTTCATTCCTTTTCTAGCTTTTTGGGGGTTAGCTTTTTCCTGGAGAGGACTACAAATTAATTCTTGAGCCTGAGCATTGCGGTTAGTTAAATGGCCATCTCTATGTAACGGAGTACACGTTTGGGATTAACTGGAGGTGTTTAGCTCCTTCATCCACAGAGTTCCAGTGAATGCACTTTGGCGGGTATGCATGAGAGCAGAAGCCTGCAGGAAGGAGCTGCTCAGACATTTCCAGTAGAATGATAGAACACTTAAAACTCTTGATATCTTTAATAAAAACATTTCAGGGAATCCCAAATCCCCAGAGACACTTCCTGGTTTAGACTCTAGCAGAGGCTGTGGCATGATGGGTCGCTTTCTCCACCTCAGGCTTTTCCTCAGCAGTCTTGTGACAGATGCAGGACAGGCCTGCTTCGATCTGCTAATCTCTAGGAGTGCAGTGTTGTTTTATTGTCTATAGTGTTTTCTTTTTGTCTTGTTTTGTAGACTGGTCAGAAGAATGGATTTTACAGAGGCTTACTCTGCTACATGCTCCACGGTTGGACTTGCTGCCAGGGAAGGCAATGTTAAAGTCTTAAGAAAACTGCTCAAAAAGGGACATAGCATTGATGTTGCTGATAACAGGGGATGGATGCCAATTCATGAAGCATCTTATCACAACTCTGTAGAATGTTTACGGATGTTAATTCATGCAGGTAAAGTAAATTCAAGGTATGGGAGGCTGGGCCTACAAGCCTGATTAATAAAACATAAAAAAATGGTAATATGTGATTTATTAACGGTAGTATTTGTTTACCTTTTCTATGACCGTAAAAGAACTGCCTATGCATTATTAAGAATGGTAAGATTGCCTGCCTTGGGTTATAAGTATGGTGTTTCAGCTGGACATCTATAAATGTTGTTCTTGATATATAACTTGCTGTGCCTGGACCATTTTTATTGTCTGAGCTCTTTAAATTAAGCATTTGGTAGTTACAGTCATGTTTATTCCTTTTTCCTTTTCCAAACAAAAGGAACAATGTTACTGGAGCTGAGGGTGCGAGTGCTTTGGTTGAATTAGTCGTTGTCTTTCTTTTTTTTTTTTTTTTAAATACTTTTCAGTTTCCTTAATTTCAGAAATCTCTTTTTTTTTTTTAATGTGAGGTCACCGTAGAGAATAGGATAGACAAGGTCCCTGCCTTTATGGTGCTTATATTCCTGTCAGGGGAGACAGACAATACCTAAACGATTAAACAAGATAATTTCAAAATGTAAAGGTGTTGTGGAGAGGATAGAAGGGTAATGGGACAGGGAGTAGCCGTGTGCTATTGTGCCTCTCTTTCCAACTCTGTGTTCAGTTGACTTCATGCTTCTTACCTGAGGTCAGTCAAGTGGGAATATTTACATGGCAGAAATCAGCCAGTGCTTTAAACCAAAACTGAAAATTTGGGCTTTTTTTCCCCTTTCTGAGAGCCAGTGATACATTGGTCAGTTCACTATTGAGAAAAGGACTCTGTAAAAGGGACTAAATGAGAGATTGTGACAGGAGATGGTAGGCCGGGGTGAGGGGTGCATAATGGTGAGTGAGCACTGCTTTATAACAGTCATTGCACTAGATGCTAGATTTATATTATTTAATATGTACCAAACAGCTCTTGAGGCATTGTTATCCCCATTTTATTGATGAGAGGTTTACCAAGGCTCAGAGAAGTTGACTCGTCCAAAGATTATTTAATAAACTAGAACCCATTTCTCTCTGATTCTAAAGCCCACTCGTTTTCACTATGGCATGCTTCCAACATTTAATCAAAGTACACATTTTTAGCATTTAGTTAATTTAAACTGAGATTGAATATAATACTCTGTTGTAACGCTCAGTGAACCGTTTACATTTCATTGATCATGGAAATTCCGTTTCTTCTTCCCTATGTACTTGTCATCACAGGTATAGCTACTCAAAATTTAGACTTCTGGTGTTCATCAGAATTACTAACTCATGGCTTCATGGATGGGAAAGGAAGTAATCCTTCCATTTTATTTTTGGCATCGATTTTTATTTGTTTTCTTTTAAGGAATGGGGAATGGCAAGGCTAAATTCCCCCAATCATAATACAGGAAGTTTGTTATGACTGCTAGGCACATGTTCTAGAGTCTGTTATAATTGACTGTTAAGAGATATTAGAAAAATAGAATTGATGCCTCAAATTTTAAAAACTTTGATATGTGTTTTCAGAATTTGTTTGAAGTTAATTCTAGAGCTTGAGTTCCCATACTATCTCTAGTGATAAATAAAGGCATGAATTTAAATACTCTTTTCTAGTCAGAAAGATCATTCCCAATATAATGTTATTTCTCCCCACACCAGAACAGTATTGTTTATGTTACAGTTTTTTCCCTATAGCTGCAGAATAAACTTAGGCATGTTTTGATTAAATGTGTTTGAATCAGCTATTCAAGTCATCTATGGTTTCTGTCAGAAATTTTAAGTATCACCTTCATTTTTAATGACTGTTCTTTTTTAGTAAAGCTTGATGTTTCTGAAGGATAAGATAGCCACACAGTTAATTATGTGAATGGTTGATATAAATGGTCAAATAAAATGTTCTCACTGTATTTTTATTAGAGTTCACTGTTATGAAATAAACTTTGGATAAATCTGGTTTGCATGTAGTTTTTACACAAGGATTGGAAAGTAGGATGTGCAGAGACTAGGAAGCAGCTGTATGACTTGTTTTTGGAGGAGGTGACATTTTGGTCTCAGTCTTCCATGACTTTGGTTGTTCTCTGTAGTTGGAACTAATGTCCAAAATTCTATCGGATCTGATTATTTAATTCACTAACTGGAAAAAAATCAGAATGAGGCAGAAAGGCTACATAGCCTATTGGTCACTTTAAAAAATATTTTATATATTCTTATGGCCTATCTTCCCTTTTGTAAATTAACTAAAGTCCGTACTTCATTCAGTCTCTACTTTTATTTTTATTTTATTTATTATTTGTTTATTTAATTAAAAAAATGATTTTATTTATTTATTTGTCAGAGAGAGAGTGCACAATCAGGGGGAGCAGCAGGCAGAGGGAAAAGCACGCTCCCTGTTGATTAAGGAGCCCAATGTGGGACTTGATGCCAGGACCCTGGGATCATGATGTGAGCTGAAGGCAGATGCTTAACTGACTGAGCCACCCTGGTGTCCCTAGATTCCCTCCCTTTTAAAAAAGATTACAATTTAAACTCATCTGGTTAATTCAAGTTCAGGAACATTGACTAGTGAGGAATGGTAGCTGACTACTTTGTAAAAGGTCTAGCTAGCATACAGCTACATGTGAGGGTGTATTTTAAAATGATGATGAAGTACAGAGGGTTTTAGTCTTGAGGAGTGAAGTAAGGTCTTTTCTGCTTATTGGTGATAGTGATATCTTTATATCTGTACCAGTTAACTTGGTATTATGGGTTAACCTTAGAAGTTTCCAAAGCAAGTTTGACATTGCTGTTATTCTTTATACTTGCTATACCTGTGTTTTATTTAATTCATAACTCTCTTGTCCTTTGTAGCTCTGCTGGTATACATATGGTATACATAAAAGTGTCTTTTATTATATAATTTCTGTCTCCTTGAACTTCATTTAATATTATTGAACGGCCAGAGATTCTTAAAACATGCCTTTTATTAGTGTACTAAAGTTACGAAAGTGCTCAGGCCTACACAAAAAGAATGGAAGCATCTTAGATATTTAGAAAGATTTTGATTTACTGTCTCTTCAGTTTAGATCCAGAATCTAGCCTAAGAATCATACATGGTCTTCTCATTCAAGTTGGAGAAGAGCGTTCAATTGTGGTATGGATTACTTAGAAATTTAATACTCATGTATAGTTTTTCACTTTAACTTTCTATTTAAAGTATTAATATAAATAACAAATTTGCTTGTCTTCTTTCCTGTATTGGAAGTTTATATAATAGATACTGAGATTTCATGCATCTATTCATCTTGGAGGACAATAATCTTCAGTGGCAGTTAATCATGCCATTCAGTATTAAACCACTTACTGACTAAAGGTCACTTTAAGTCTTGTACTTAATTGTAGCATATCACCAACAAGTATTTTTTTTAAATAAAGATTTTATTTATTTATTTGACAGAGAGCAAGCACAAGTAGGGGAAGCAGCAGGCAGAGGGAGAGGGAAAAGCAGGCTCCCTGCTGAGCAGGAAGCCAGATCCCAGGGCTCTGGGATCATGACCTGAGCCGAAGGCAGCTGCTCAACCGACTGAACCATCCAGGCGCCCCTTAAATAAACACATCTTTAAAATGATGTTTTGGAGACTTTCCCAAATTTCTAACAACTGTGCCAGTACATAAATACTGTAATTCTGTTGAACCCCTGTGAGGGTTTAGGCCAGCTGTTTTATCTGTTTTACTGTGCTTCAGAGAGTTTGAGTCATTTACCCAAAGGGTAATCCAAATAGAATTGGTGGAGCCAGGATTGCAGCCCAAATCTTCTAACTCCAAACCCATTATGTTTGCCAAACCATGTTAGTTTCCTGGTCCAGTGGTTTTAGAGTTAGCTACTTAAATGTATCTATTTTTTCTATAGGTAAAATCTTTTCAGATCTCAATTTAGTAGTTAACTAACTTCGCTGTTTTTTTGTCCTGAGAAGTGCGTTTTCTTTATTTCCTAGGTAATTGCACAGGTGTTTTTGTTTCCCTTCCCTAAGATGGGTGTGTGCACAAATCACTAAGGGTGGTCCTCACTCAGGTGGGAATTCAGCTCCCTTCCTTGAGGGGGGTGTATCTACATAAATTATATGGAATTTTTCTGATATTTAGACTATCTCCTGTCTTCCATTTATTCAATCATTTATATCTGCCAGGACTCATATGTATTAATTTTATACATTGGGTTATTATTGAATATGATGTTACTTATTTTATTGCTCAGATTGTTCTAGCTTTTGTCATTGAATGCCATTTCAGATTGGCTCTTGTATTTCATTGACATGCCCCCATGTTTTTATTTTTTTAAAGATTTTATTTATTTGAGAATGAGACAGTGAGAGAGAGAGATTGAGAAGGAGGAGGGGGAGGGGCAGAGGGAGAGGCAGACTTCCTGCTCAGCAGGGAGCCTGAGAAAAGGCTGTATCCTAGGACCCTGGAATCATGACCTGCGCCAAAGGCAGAAGCTTAACCATCTGAGCCACCCAGGCACCCCCCCTCCCTGCACTCTCCTCTCCATGTTTTGTTTTTTTGAGCACCTTTTAAACTTGCTGAACCTGGAAGATGTTCCAGGCTCATTTTGTATGTTCTTTGTGCCAGCCCTAGAATCAGCCATTTTCTTAAGAGCCCTGGTTCCTTTTATTGGAGAATGGTACTCAAAATTAAGATCTGGGCACTGAGTGTGCTTATGGCTCCTGGCATGTCTTTATTTTTAAGCCCTTTAGCAGACAGAGCTAGGAAATGTATTTATTACCCCTGTGGATACACATACTTAAAAGTATTTCTGTATCTGTCCATCTGTATCTGTATTATAGCTAAATACAAGTTCATACTGATGTCTGGATTCTAATCCCGTATCATATGGTTCATTCTAGCCTTCTTCCTTTACTTCTCTGTAACCTCCCTTTCCAAAAGTGAGACCATCACTAGCTACCATACATTCATTTGCTTATCTGATTTATTGTACATGTATAGTGGTTTCAGAATTGTTAATCTTTTTCCCTATGAAAAACAACTTTACCAACTAGACTGTAGTGTGTATGTACACTCCTTTTGTCTTTAGTCTTACAGTTTCTAGTCATGATGAAACCATTTTCTAAAGCGTCATCCATTTGTAATCCAGTTAGATGCTTTTGTCACAGCCCCCATTCTATCCTGAGATTTCCCCACTGCCCCTTCCTGGTTTGTTTTTGGTTTTTTTTTAATTGCATACATTAGGTAAGGTTCACTCTATGTGCTGTATAGTATTTTAAATGGCTAGGATTAAGCCTTATCTCTTTTTCTTCTTTCCCAGTGGAAGAGAACATCCTTCTTTTCTAAAAGAAGGTTCCTCAGCATCTGACACAACATTGGCCTAGGTTGGCTACCATTCAGCCATCATCTCTTTGCCTCTTTTTGCTTCTGCTGGCTCCTCCTCCTCCTCTCCCTCATGGGTACCCTTCTCTGCCCTTCTGTCAGTGCCACATTATTTTACTTATTCTAACTTTAAGGCCCGGTTTAGTATATAGAGTAAGTCTAGTCTCCTCTCAGTACTTGCTTTCTTTATTTTTCTAACTTCTTTGTTATTCTTATCTGCCTTCCCCTACCCCTATGAACTTTGGTCACTTTACCAAGTAAACCAACTAACCAAACAACAGCCAGCTCTTTTGGCATTTTGATTAGAATTATAATAAATTTATTAATTATTATGGGAAGAATGAGCGTCTTTGTAATATTCAGATTTCCCATTTGGAGCTCTCTGTGTATCTATATATATATCTTTGTGTTCCTAGTTTTTGTCTTAACCTTATAGTTTTGTGGATATCTGAATATTAGTTTCTCACTGATCTGGGAGACACTGTTTTTGTGATACAAACATTAAAAATATAACTGTTCTATCTTGCGATTTAGTTGAGCATATGTAAAGTTTGGGCTTTTTAAAAAAGTATTTATGCTTACAAGCTGTTATTTGAATATTATTATATTTTTGCCAATTTCATCAGTGAGTTACGTTATAAGAATTACTTAAAACAGATGATTATTTTAGTCAGGAGCATTAGTTTTAAGCCTGGTGTTTCAAGAAAACATTGCTTAAAGTTTTAAAAAAATTTTTATAGCCTCAAAATGCCTTCACCATTCACCTTAACAGACCATTCTTTTATTATGGGTTTAGAATTTTATTGTTTTGGAAGCAAAGGTAAGGAAATCACTTTTCAAAGTGACTTTATAGCCTCAAGGTGACCTATATTATATTTTGCTGTGGAGTTACAAAATTTTAATGTAGACATTATTTACATAATTTTAATGTTACCAGAACTGTGAGATTTTCATAACAAATAAACCCCAGAAACCTTAAGGTAAATTAATCCATAAGTTTCTTAGAAGTTGTATGTTTGATTTCTTTGGAGTGCATTTTATTTTATTTATTTATTTATTTTTTTTAAAGATTTTATTTATTTATTTGACAGAGATAGAGACAGCCAGCGAGAGAGGGAACACAAGCAGGGGGAGTGGGAGAGGAAGAAGCAGGCTCATAGCAGAAGAGCCTGATGTGGGGCTCGATCCCATAACGCCGGGATCACGCCCTGAGCCGAAGGCAGACGCTTAACCGCTGTGCCACCCAGGCGCCCCTGGAGTGCATTTTATTTTAGAAATGCAATCTTCATTAACTATTAGACTGTAGTCTTAGGTTAGTAAAGGAGTATTTTAAACTACCTTCATTTTACTAGTTGAGTACAAGAACGTAATGCTTGAGATGAGACCAATTTCTTCCATAGAAACTTAGAAATTAAAAAAAAAATCACATTTATTAATATTTCAGTATATCTTGCTTAAGCAAATATTTGGTGCTACATCCTCTTCACATCTTGCTTTTGTGTTACCTTTCAACTCCTGGCACCCCCCTTCCCCTACCCACCAAAAATTAGAGAATAGAAAATAAGTTTGCGGGCAGAATTTGTATGTTAAGAATACCAGAGAGCTTTTCATACCATGACCCCTGTAGAACTTTTTTCTTGATTTTCTAGAGAGTTTTAAACTCAGACCCCCCATTTATAATTATATTTAAATATTTAATTAAATTCTTCTTGGAATCTTGGTTTTTAATCACAAGAAATAGCAATATTTTCCAGTTAACATTTTTTTTATTTTTACATAGATTCATCTGAAAACTACATTAAGACAAAGACTTTTGAGGGCTTCTGTGCATTGCATCTTGCTGCAAGTCAAGGACATTGGAAGATTGTACAGATTCTTTTAGAAGCTGGGGCAGATCCTAACGCGACTACATTAGAGGAAACCACGCCACTGTTTTTAGGTGAAGTATGCTATTTTTGGTACAGATGTAATTGTTTATTTTTTTTTTTATTTTTTGTTAAAGAAACTAAACTTAATTTCCCCCCAAGCTGTTGTGCTTACAGTGTTTTCCTTTGCAAACAATTACGTTGCCATTTCTTCGATTTTGAAACTGAAAGGTATCCCTATTGTTTTCTACCCTTGGGTGTTAGCATCTGGAAATATTTTTAAACATTTATTTAAAGTTGTAAAATCTGTTCTGAATTGTAGTCACCATCATTGTTGTTCTTAGTATTGTTCTGAAGACTTTGGCTACCTTAAATTGTGGCAATAGTTACAAGGTTACCTGTGAATGTTTTGTTTGCTTTTGCTTTATCTTTGTATTAAGAATTTGAGGTTTTATGGAAGAAATCACCAGCTAATCCTTTAATGTCAGTTAATTTGTTGCCTATATAGATCACTATTCTGACGTGTTCTATTACGGACTATTTTTAATTTCCTTAAGGACAAAGGTCAAATTCTAAAGGGCACACTTCCACTATCTTTTTTTCTTCTCTTCCTGCCTTTGATCCTATCTTTCTTCCCTTTGATCCTTTTTGTCTTTAGGGACATTGTGGCCCATAAAAGTTTTGTGGAACATGAAAAAATTAAGAGAATAAAACATTTGTGTAGCATCAGTATATCTGGACTACCAATTTTGGTCCTACCATATGTAATTTGTATGTACATTTATTTGCTGTAGTTTAGTTTCCTCACTTGTAAAAGTAGAGTATAGTATCTACATAGTTTTTATTGGACTGAGAATAAAATGAGGTGCCAATGAAAGTGCTTTATTTCTTTTGAGTATAATGTATACTTAAAATTTATATATAGTAAAAGTCATTCTTTTTAATATATAGTTCTGTGAGTTTTGATGTGTGCATAAAATTGTGTAATGACAGTAATAGTCAAGACACAGAACAGTCCCATCACTTCCCAGCCCCCCAAATTCCATCATGCTATTTTAATTTCATGCTGCCTATTTTTAATCAGCCTTCTCCCTAACAACCACTGATCTATTTTTTTCCTCCTATATTTTGCTTTTTTGCAAAATGTCATAAATATATATAGAATAATACAACAGGTAACCTTTGAGGCTGATTTCTTTCATTTAGTATAATGCTTTAGGGATTCATACATGTTGTGTTATCAAGAATTCATTACTTTTTGTTGCGAAGTAGAATTCCATGATATGAATGTACCACAATTTGTCCATGTACTGGTTGATAGACATTTGAGTCGTTTTCAGTATTTGGTGATTATGAATAAATTGCTACAAACATTTGCATGCAGATTTTGTTTGAATATAGTTTTAATTTCTCTTGTATTAATGCCTAGGATTGTTGAGGCGTGTGGTAAGTGTATGTTTAACTTTGTACAACAATTCTGAAGTTTCTTAAAAAGTGACTATACGGTTTGCATTCCCTCCCTCCAGTAATGTTTGGTAGCTTCAGTTGCCCCACCTGCTCACCAACAATTAGTATTGACAGATTTTTCTTTTTTGCTTTTAGTGACGTCTCATTGTGGTTTTAGTTGGCACTTTTCCTGGTTGCTAATGATGTTGAACATCTTTTCATGTGATTATTTGTCATCTTTCCTTTTTGTCACCCATTACTTTTGTATTTAGACCTTTCGTTTTGAAATAATTTCAGACTTTTGGAAATGTTTTCATAGTACAAAGGACTCTTAGCGTACTTTTCACCCAAATCTTGTTCTTTTGCTGTGTTCACATCATGATTTTCTTTCTTTCTCTGTATTTATTTGTGTATTTTTCTGAACTCTTTGAGATTAAATTGTAGACATAATGCTTCTTTACCTATAATACTGCAGTATGAGTTTCCTAAAAGCAATGAAATTGTCTTATATGACTGCCATATAATCAAAATCCTGATCAAAATCAGGAAGTTAACATTGATACAGGTTTGTTATTTAATCTCCAGTTCCTAATCAATTTTGCCAGTTGTTCCACTAATGTCCTTTGTAACAACAATAACAAAATTCGTTAGTTCAGGATCCAGTCCAGGATCATTTGTTAAATTTAGCTGTTATGTCTCATGTCCCTTTAGCCTCCTGTAATTAGGAACAGATTTTCACTCTTTATCTTTTATGAGTTTAACTTTTTTTTTAATTTTAACATTTTTGAAGGGTTCAGGTCATTTATTTTGTATAGTGTTTTCCAGTTTGGGTTTGTCTGATGTTTTTTCTTGATAAAATTCTGGTTATGCATTTTTGGCAGGAATATCAAAGAAATGAAATGGTATCTTAGTATATCTTATCAGGAAGAATATGACCCATTACTGGTGATGTTAATATATGAAAGTATTTTGAATAGGTAAAATGCATAATTACGAAGATGTTTCATGGAAGCCTTGCTGTGATATGGTTCGTGTTTCCTTGAGGGGAGATTGCTTTTTTATATAAAGTTTTTTTTTTCACATGCACATTTAACCCACTTTGGATATTGTGTACACAGCTACATAGTAAGTTTTCATCGTGGCCTAGCCATGCGTAGTCTGTTTGGGTTGCTGTCTTTAAGAAATCTACCATATAGAGGAGTGAATGAAAGTAATTAAGTCCTGTAAAAGAGGTAGAAATAGTGTTCAAGATATTCAAAGAAGGCAATATTAGTCCCCTTGGGATAACAGAGGAAGATGTGCATAGTAACTGTATTAATAGTAACTATAACATTTATTGAGCAGAGTATATACCATACCCTATGTCAGGTGTTTTACATGAATTAGCTAACGTCATAATTTTCACGACGATTCTGAGATACGTACTATTATTATTTCTGTTTTTATAGATGAAGAAGATACAAAACCGCTTAGGATCAGAAGAGCTATATTTGAGTCTTGATCCTGCTGTTTTCTGCATATTGGTTAGACGGGCACTTTCTGAATTGATTTTTTTTAAGGTTTTATTTATTTATTTGACAGAGATAGAGAGACAGCCAGTGACAGAGGGAACATACTCAGGGGGAGTGGGAGAGGCAGAAGCAGGCTCCCAGCAGAGCCCCGAGCCTACATGGGGCTTGATCCAGGACCCTGGGATCATGACCTGAGCCGAAGGCAGATGCTTAACGCCTGAGCCACCCAGATGCCCCTCTTGAATTGATTTGATTAGCTATTAATAGAATTAATAGTTGTTCATTGACAAAAGGGTTCGTGATAAACTTGTGTTTGGGAGATACTGTGTACTGTCTTCCCCAATGTAGAAAACAAAAAACATTAGCTCTGTAGCTTAATGTGTCCATCTAGAGAGAAGTATCTTCTGCCCTCTGTTATCCTATTTTCATGTATTCATAGCTCTTCTCATTGGCTGTATTGTATTTATTTGCTTTTTTGTTAGTTGACTGTCCTCTCCACTAGTAAGAATGCTCCATGAGAGCAGGCATTTTATTTATCTTGTTCACTGTTGTAACCTCCAAACCCAGATAAGGGCCTGGTATATGGTGGCATTTAGTAAGTTGTTTGGTGAGGGAAAGTGTGTCTCAGACCTGTTATAAAACAACACCTGTTTTAACTTTAACCCAGCATTTTGAGGTGTATTTGACCATAATCATCTTTTTCTTCGTGGAACACTTAGAAAAATCTCAAAGAACATTAACATTCCGTGGAACAATTTGAGAAATGCTAGTTTGGTAATTTAGTTTACAGTTTCAAAATATAATAGTCCCATTTATGAAATTCAGTATTGTGCTTGCTTATATAAGTGTTTGGAGAAAATTAGAGATGGAGTTTTTGTGATTTCTATTTTAGGATATAGTTAACTTGTAATTTTTTATGTTACTGAAAGAACAGTTGCTAAGATAATTCAAACCAGTGAATATCTTTAAATCACTTATTTTTAGTAACAGGATTTATTTAGTTTCTTTGGCAGCAAACTGACTGACCTAATTATGCTTTCTATTGGCTAATACAAAAAATGATTTGACTCAAGCAAGGAGGTTAACCTCTTGAAGATGTGGTACTTTTATGTGCTCAAGTACAGCATCTATTTATTAGGTCCTTGTTTGGAAGTAGAGTATTTCTTTAAAAAGGGAAAGTATACCTTTAGCTTTTGCAAGAACAGCAGGGTCAAGGGGTGGACATATGACTCTTCACTTAGGTGATCTGTGCACCAGCGTCTGCTTGCCCCGTACATAATACGACAAACTTCAGCAATCTGCTTTGCTTACCTGTATAAATATTTAAATAACCATAATGATCCATGTTTCAGTCTATAATGGAAGAGATTCTTTTATTGAAACAAAATCTAGGACACCTCAAAGTTTGCAACAAACTATAGATGATAATGTCTCGAACAGAGTGGCTGGACCAGCTGAACTTAAAGTGAGAAAGGGGGACTGCCCATCTTGTGTAGCTTCCGTCCCAATCTTTTGAGTTCTCTTCCAAAGCTGTTCTTTACTAAAACTTTGAAGTATTGAAGCACGTTTTCCTCTCCTCATAAGGGAAGCTACATTCCCATATATGTTGTCGTACCTGTCCTGGTGGCTCAGTTACCACCTAGATGTTGCTGGAGGCTATAAATATAAACCTGGAGGATTAAGGGGTAGAAAATGAATATAGAACTATGGAAACTTGCTAGGTGACTTAGAAAAGTCATTGACATCAGTGACGTTTGAATATGACTGAAGTGAAGGCTATATGCGGAGAGAAAATATACTATGCCACCATTTATAATAAGAACATATTTTCTACACAGAATTTGTCAAGATATTTATTTTTTAATTAAAAAAAATTTTTTTTTAAATAAGCTGCATGCCCAGCATGGAGCCCAGTGTGGGGCTTGATCTCACAACCCTGAGATCAAGGCCTTGATCTGAGATCAAGAGTTGAACTCTTAACGGACTGAGTCACCCAAGTGCCCCCATCAAGATTTTTATAAAAATGAGTTCAAAAGGAAACTTTTCAGTTTGATGGCAGTAAGAATCAAAATAAGAAAACCTCACAAGAAGGGAAACTCAGGAAACTTCTCTTTCCATGTGAAAATTGTCCTTGAACATCTTTTTGTTAACATGCAGTTTAAGGTTCATATTTTATCAGTCTGCCCCCTTGTTTCTTTTTTTTTTTTTTTAAAGATTTTATTTATTTATTTGACAGAGATAGAGACAGCCAGCGAGAGAGGGAACACAAGCAGGGGGAGTGGGAGAGGAAGAAGCAGGCTCATAGCAGAGGAGCCTGATGTGGGGCTCGATCCCATAACGCCGGGATCACGCCCTGAGCCGAAGGCAGACGCTTAACCGCTGTGCCACCCAGGCGCCCCCCCCTTGTTTCTTTTTTTATTCTTGCCTTCTCTCCCCACTCCCTTTTCTTGCCTCATAAATACATACATAGTAAATAGTCTAAGGATAGATTCGTCTAATTGCTTTGGAAATAAGAGTATCCTTATTTATAAATATAGTGGATTCTTTTTATTTTGCTATTTATAAAACAGCACTGATAAATTGGAGGCTTGAATCGAACCCAATGTGACTTCATAGAACAGTTTTTATGGGAACCGCATAGCATAAAGTTCTGGCTTTCGATTGATTATCTTCCATTTTTTGTTCTTCTGTGTCTCTGCTTACTCTGTGTAACCTTCAGTGTTAAACATAGCAGGAATGCTTAATAAGAACAAAGTGTTTTATAAAGTGTTATGTGAGGCTGCCTATTTCAGTATTTAACTGTGAAATGTGTCATACTTGAGCTCATGTGGCATATCCTTTAACTCTGACTCCACTGATATATTCCAGAATTGAACAAATCACAACATACTTCACTTTTCACTAGTATTTTCATGAATCAGTCATAATTGATAGGGCTAATTTTTGAGGTGCTACCAATTTTGAGGTTTCTAATTCATATATTTAATATGTGTTATGTTAATTAAACTTTATCTTTGGAGTTATTTTTAGATTTTTTAACAGATTAATTATCATTGTCAGGGATTGTAACGCGAGCATTTTTACTTGAGGGCATGTTCTTGAAAATTAAGTTTGAGTTTTCCCAGATCAAAAGTATGGTATTCACCAAAAAGTTACATTTAAAAAATGTTAATTTCTGTTCGTTGCCTTTTTTTTAAAGATTTATTTATTTATTTTAGACAAAGAGAATGTGATCACACGTGCGTGGTGGGAGGGTCAGAGGGAGAGAATCTTTAAGCAGACTCCCTGCCTGACATGGGTTTTGATCCCAGGACGCTGAGATCATGGCCTGAGCTGAAACCAAGAGTCAGGCGCTTAACCTACTACCCAGGTGCTTTTTCTTCTTCTTCTTTTTTTTTTTTTTTTTAAGATTTTACTTTTTTAAGTAATCTCTACACCTCTACACCCAATGTGGGGCTTGAACCCACAACCCCGAGATCAAGAGTCACATGCTCTGGGGCGCCTGGGTGGCACAGTGGTTAAGCGTCTGCCTTTGGCCTAG
Source organism: Ailuropoda melanoleuca (assembly GCF_002007445.2). NCBI lineage: Eukaryota > Metazoa > Chordata > Mammalia > Carnivora > Ursidae > Ailuropoda > Ailuropoda melanoleuca. The sequence continues at coordinate 78,637,556 of NC_048221.1, read as the reverse complement.
GGTGTGATCCCGGCGTTATGGGATCGAGCCCCACATCGGGCTCTTCTGCTATGAGCCTGCTTCTTCCTCTCCCACTCCCCCTGCTTGTGTTCCCTCTCTCGCTGGCTGTCTCTATCTCTGTCAAATAAATAAATAAATAAATAAATAAAATCTTAAAAAAAAAAAAAGTCACATGCTCTAGCAACTGAGCCAGTGAGGCACCCCTAGTTTTATGTTTCTTGATGTAACTTTTTATTATTTTATATCACACTCTTCTATGTAAAACATAGACAATATCTTCTTTCTTAAGCAATTATGAAACTGGAATATTTATTATCTTATGTTTACCTTCATACAGTTAATCTATTTACATAATCTGTCATTTTATAAGTCATGTTTCGATAGATTTGAACTGCCAACTTCTAAAGATGAGGAAATATTTATCCTTAAATTGTCCTTATATAACTTTTTTTTCTTCTCTTCCCTTCCCAGCTTTTGTTAGTTGTATCATATTTGCAGGTTAGTGGTAATAACACTTTGCATCCTGTTCTGGCATCCTAATTTTCTTCTAATTTTATTCTTAGTTCTTAGTTCTATGGTTAAATAGCTTAGAAGTTTGTTACCAGTTAAATAGCTTAGAAGTTTGTCACCAGTTACTTTACCATGGCTTTTTCAGCTTTGCTTGGCTAACTAAATTCTTCCTTTAATAGAGTCCTCTGAAAGGATGTATGGAAATAATGTTCCTTGAGTTTTGCATGTTCATAATTAAATAGTGATTTTGTATTTGGACAGCAGTTTGCTTAAGTGTTTAATCCTTGGGTCATGCTTTCATTAGGAAGTTCTTTTAATAGTAATCTTTTGTATTCTAGAGTTGAAGTTGGAGGCCTGCCTGATTTTCTTTTCTTTTTTCTTGTGACAATATTTTTGCATGTCTTTTCTGGATCAATTTTTTTCTGAGACATGATGTACCCTTTCAATAGATTTATCTGTCATCTATCTATTTATCTATCTCTACACCCAGCTTGGGGCTCAGACCCACAACCTGGACATCAAGAGTCACACACTCTTCTGACTGAGCCAGCCAGGTGCTCCTTCAATATATAGATTTAGTTTTTCTTTATTTTATGATTTTAGTAAATCTTTTTGGAATTACATCTTCAAATATTTGTCTCTCCTGTTTCTGTGATGGTCTTTTTGGGCTCCAGTTATTCATATGTTGGATATCCTGTTTTTTATATCTATTATTTCCTTTCTAACCCCCTCTTAAAAATTTTTTACTTTCCGTTTTCTTTTTTTTTTTTTTTAAATTCTCTGTGTTCGTTTTTCAGAAATGTCTGTTCCCTGTAGCATTTTTTCCAGTTTCAACAGCATTTGTATGATTGTTTCATTTTTTCCAGGTCTTTTCTAAATGGTTCAAGTTTATGTTACATAATTTCCTATCATCTAGACATCTTTTACCTGAGCTCCTATATGTCAGTGTTATGCTTTATTTCTTTAACTTTTTTTTTATTACAGCAAAAGTTTTATCTACAATTTTCATTACTTTGTGGCAATATTTTTATGATAAGAGGTTTGTTTTCTTTCGTTTTGTTTTGTTTTGTTTTGTTTTTGGGCTACTAATAGTTTTTCCTTTAATTTTCTTCCTTTTTTTTTTTCGTAACTTTGTACAGATTTGTGCTTGTTCCTTTGTGATAACTCATCTGGAAATGTGAGTTTTTGCATGGTCAGTTATTTTTAGGAGAATTTTAATAGAAAGGAGCTAGAGCCACATTCCAGACTAGCTAGTGTTCCAAAAACCCTAACTAGGGTTTTTGGTTGTTGAGTTCATTTAGCTATTTTACCAGTCACTGGGCACAGGCAGCAGTTGTGGGGTTTTTGCAATGCAGCTTTCCTTCTATGGAAGCAAAACAGACTACGATTACAAATGTAGTTTCTTTGTGTGATTCCTGGTTAGAACCTGTTCTTCTGACTTTCAGATTTCAACTGGGTCCAGGATGTTCTGTTGACGGCCCATGAATCCTATCCCACTGCTGGGAATTTATGTTTTGCAACTCAGAGCGAGCCTCTCACCTTTGAGGAGTTTACTTTGCTAGCTCTTTCTGAGATGTGCAGCTTAGACATCTCTCCCCTTCCTCCCTTAAGTACCCAGGATTGACCTCCTTTCTTTAGGAAGCTCTTATACCTGTTTTTGGTCTGGAGTTTTAGCTGGATCCCGGTTTTGCTAAAAATGGAGAGTGTGTTTTTATTTCTTATTTTCTTTCTGATTTTGGATTAATTGCTTTTGGATGCTTTCTAAGAAGAGTAAGGGAAAATGCTTACTTTATGCCCCAGTAGTAAAATTGGAAGTCCATATTAATTTTTAAAGTAGAACAAAAATTCTTGATTTCAGTATTTTGCAATGATGTAATATTCTCGTATATGGTAGAGATAGACCTAGATGGGCTTCCCCTCAACAGCCACCCCACCCATATAGTGCAGTCTCTGTTCTCTTTAGATACTATAGAGCAGTGCTACACAAAATGTCAGTTTGTTGATATAAGGTGCTTAAGCCAGAATGTAAATCAGTGCAGTGCTTCCTTTATTATAATGAGAAGTCTCACTTTAAGAAAAATGTCAGTGGAACTAAACAGTGTGCTTAGGGACATAATTGATTTACATTCTGGTCAAATCTTCTTACCTTGTTGAGAACTGGGGACAGCTTGCAGATTGACAGCCAGTTTATGAACAATATTGAGTATCACTGCTGTACATTATGGATGTGTGGCTGTCAAACTGGATCATTGCATAGTTAATGCAGTTGTCTGTTCATTCTTCATAATTACTATTACCATTGGTCAATTAATTGTAAATGATCTTCACTGGTTAGTATGCTGAAATAGAAGTGTTGCTCCTATATAAATAGGAGCCCCTGGGATGAAGGATAGTTTGCTATATACTTTTTCTCTAATAGGGACTCTTCAGTGTAATGATATATTTCTCTAAGCCGTAACATGGAGAGCATACTTACAGAGGTGATTTTTCTATAAGGAGAATACTTTTATATGAATGTTTCAAAAATGTGAATTGGATAATTACGTAAGGTGGTAGAATTCAGTGTTAGAGCTCTAGAAGATATAAATTTAGGGGTATGCTATCTGAATCAAATGTTGGTCTTGATTCTGTTGCTGAGGAGACATATGGAAAAATAATATATAATAAGATGGTAAAATTTCAGGGTTTTGTCTAAGACTTTCATGTGATTGAAAGATGTCTTTTTCTGGCTATGGTCACCAATATCTAACTGGCCATTAGAATTCTCTCTTTCTGGGGGTGCCTGGGTGGCTCATTTGGTTAGGCGCCTGACTCTTGATTTTGGCTTGGGTTGTGATCTCGGGGTTGTGGGATCAAGCCTTGCGTCAGGCTCCTCGTTTGGTGTAAAGCTTGGGATTCTCTCTCTCCCTGTGCCCCAAGCCCCCCCTTTAGAAACAAGAAGAATTCTTTTTATCAGAAACGATGAGACCTGTCAGTGGCAACATGTAGAATTAGATTGGGGTATTGATCACAACTTTTTTGTTATATTCCTAACATTAATGGATTTTGCCCATGAGGCCATGGTTTTTCCCATTAGTATACATCTTTAAGCTTGTTAGTCATTGGGTAGACATGAGGTACTTGATAAGAAAGAAATGTAACATTTTTTCTAAATTTTTCTAAATATTTAAAAACTTTCCTAAATATCAATACAATACTCTATTTCAAACTAAACATTCATGGCCAAGACACAGTATGGGAGAAATATATATAGAGAAAATGGTTTGAAATGATGCCTTTATCCTTGACGGGAAAGTCTTCCTTTATAACCATTCCAATTATAAACTTTAATTATGAGATAAATAACTGTGGGCAGTCCTACTTATCCATTGACGTTCTTGAAATAATTCTACATCCTTCCCAGTCAGGTTACCAAAGTGAATTGTTTGAAGAATGTCACTGATAGTAACTAATGTTTGCTGTCATTGGAGTTAGTATAGTATTTTAATAGTTTTGCTATCTTGGGTATAGATAAAGCCTTGGAAAAACATAAACGCTGAAGCCATATCAAATAAATTAGCCAAAAAAAAAAAAAAAAAGAGAGAGAGAGGGAGAGAAATCCCTTGTCATTGCAGTCTAGTTTCTTTCCTAATGCCACCAGATGTCAGTGTAACCACAGGACCAGAGAAATACTGCAGTAGATAAATGGCTTATGAATGTTTTAAATGTATATATAAAAAAGTTTATACATATTAGGTATACAATGAAAATATTATTTTGTTGAATTGTATAGAAAAATGAAGTGGATAATGGAGAATAGAGTACATGTAGAACTTAAAAAGCATAGGTACAGTTAAAAATTCATATATAAGTCATATGTACTAGTAGAACACATAGGTGATCTCTGAATGTTCTCAGAAATTGCCAACCTGCTGCTATAGCAAGAGGAGATGGACAGCCTGTGGTTGAACTGTCCACTTCAACCCCACTGACTGTGATGTTTCTCAGTAGAATTATTGTCAAAATCGGAGCTTTAAAATGAAAGAGTATATTTCTAGCTTATAGATGTAAAACTCTGCTCACTGTGATTTGCATTTGGGATAGCACTTGTCTGCAGTAGTTCCTTAGAATACGTAGTCACATTAGGCATTTTCCCAAAAGAACATTCAGTAGGATAATTACATTTTAAAAAGTTCCTCTTTTAAAGATCTATTCTTTAATGAATGTTGCATCATGTGATGATCATTATTTAGTATTACTAGTTAGAACTTACTATTCCTAGTTAGATTTATTACTTACATGTATGTGTAGGTTTGCCATATTTGTCCCAAATGAGAATCCTATGTTGAGTTCATGCCTTCACGAAGTCTTTATCTGGGGCTGTGGACTGCACTTAATGTGCTCCATGCCTCAACTAAATTTTGATTTTGGTTAGAAATTTTATATGGGTCAAAAGACTCTTTCAGTTCCTTGATTTCTTTTTCAAAAATATTTTGTTACTTAGGATGCTTTCCCAGATTACTTCTTTTTCCCATTAACTTAGGAAATGGAGAAACTTGTTTCTTCAGCAGTATAAACTGTCTCCGTAGAAATTATTGAAATTGTCATCCTTATTTTCTTAGGCTTTTGCTCTTACAGGCTTCTCCAGGACTGTAATATAACCTCTTGTGGGAGGGGCAGTGTCCCTTCCCTCAGAACTTAAGGTTTTTCTTTTCTACTACTGTCTCAGCTGGAGTCTTAGAGACTATACCTGTTTGGATTGAAGGGAGGAAAGCCCTTCTCCCATCTCTCTGTGTACCCCAGACATTTTAAGCTCTGCTTTCCAAAGTGGGGTGTTTTATTCATCCTTATTCTTTATCCTTGAGCTCTGGTCTCTGTTAAATGCTGGTGTAATACCAAATCATTATGATTCTGCTTTCTTTTTCTTTGTGGGAACCACAGTACTTTTGTAGGTTCTAGAATTACTCATTTCCTTTCTGTCCTTGAACACAAGCCGTACTGGTGGCCTGGTTCCCTGTCCCCATTGCAGGCATTCATGTATCTAAGACAGATGTGTGTAGTATTCTAGATTAAATTCCAATTCAGTTAAATTCTAAACTCTAGACCAATGCTGTCCCATAGAACTTGGAAATGTCCTATATCTACACTGTCCAGTATGATAATCACTAGCTATGTGTGGCTCTTGAGCACTTCAAATGTGGCTAGTTTGATTGAGGTACTCAAATTTTAATAAATTAATTTTAATTAATTTAAATATTTAAATATTATTTTCTTTTAAATCCAGTATAGTTCACATACAGTGTTATATTAGTTTCAGGTGTACAGTATAGTGATTCAACAATTCTATACATGACTCAGTGCTCATCTTGATAACTGTACTCTTAATCCCCATCACCTATTTCATCCAGCCCCCCACCCACTTCCCCTCTGGTAACCGTCAGTTTGTTCTCTATAGTTGAGAGTCTGTTTCTTGGTTTGTCTCGCTTTTTTTTCCTCTTTGTTCATTTGCTTTGTTTCTTAAATTCCACATATGATTGAAATCATATGGTTTTGTCTTTCTCTACTGACTTATTTTGCTTAGCATTATATTCTCTAGATTCATCCATGTTGTTGCAAATGGCAGGATTTCATTCTTTTTTGTGGCCGAATAATATTCCATTATATATATATTATGTGGTATATAATATATATGATGTGATATGTATCACATCTTCTCTATGTGTTCATCTATTGATGGACATTTAGGTTGCTTCCGTAGTTTGGCTATTGTAAATAATGCTGTAATAAACATAGGGATGCATATATCTTTTTGAATTACTGTTTTCATGTTCTTTGGGTAAATACCCAGTAATGGAGTTACTGGATTATATGGTAATTCTATTTTTAATTTTTTGAGGAACCTCCATACTGTTTTTCTACAGTGGCTGCACCAGTTTGCTGTCCTACCAACAGTGCATAAGCGTTCCTTTTTCTCCATGTCCTCGTCAACCTTGTTGTTTCTTGTGTTTTTGATTTTAGCCATTCTGACAAGTGTGAGGTGATACTGTGGTTTTGATTTATAATTTTAATTAATTTAAATGTAAACAGCTACTTGTGGCTAGTGGCTTCTGTATTGGAGAGTTCGGCTGCTCATGCATCCTTAACTGAGCAGTAGTGCTCTTCTGTCTTTGAAGCGTTTGTCTCCCTTGTGCTAGCCTGGGTTACTAGGTGGGTCCCACAGGGTGTACAGAGGGAGGGAGCAGAGAATCACCAGCTTACCCAGTCAGCTTTGCTCCAGCGAGGTGCGAGAAATTGCAGCAGAATTTTCCTCATTATCCTCAGTTGATTAGGTGATTATCAGGGTTCTCTCTTCTTTGTTAGGCTTAGTTCCTGCTATCAAGGGCTTACCATCTAATTTGGGTTATTAAAATAACAATTCAAGGCACACTGTAATAGGTGCTGTAAGAGGCACAAAGTATTATGAAGGTGAGTTCAATCCTAATTACTGTTATTATTCTGCTGTAGATTCATCTACTTTCTTGTCTCTTCTCCCTCTCTGTTTCTTTAGGTTTTAAAGAATTTTTAATTAATATATAAAATGTAACTTTAAATTATATTATTAAGTAAGTAAGAGTGTGCAGTTAAATTTTTATTCTGATGCGTTTTTAAAAATTCACATTTATGCACATTAGGAATATTTCAGATATGCAAAATGTTTTTGGAATTCCCATTTGAAATTCTCTTCAAAATTTGTGGCAGTCTTAAATATAAAGACAAGTGAAATAAATTGCCATGTACCTGACACTGAACTTCCAGTAGTTTTCAACTTAGGGCAAATCTTGTTTCATTTATAGCTCTACTTACTGTCTCCACTCCATTATTTTGAAAGAAAACCCCATTCATCATATAATTTAACACATAAATATTTGTGTAATGTATCTGTGAAGGATAAGTATATTTCTTTAAAAAACTAGCACAATGCTATTATTGCTCTTAAAGATAACAGTAATTCATCAGTATGGTCAAACATCCAATTGGTGTTCGAATTTCCCCGATTGTCATATATATGTTTATGTGTATTTTTCAGATTGTTGAAATCAGGATCCAGTTAAGGTCTCTGCATTGTAATTAGTTTATTTGTCCTTTATTTCATTTGTAGTATAATGTTTCATGATTTCTACCTCATGTAATGTTTGTTACCTGTTCACTGATTTTAGAACAAAGTCTTGGACGGGTGAGTAGTCAGTAGTCTTAAGCATCTGCCAAGAATGCTAATGGTGTTTTAAAAGAATGTGATATATTTGCATGAGTTGCCTTAATTTTTTTTGCTCTTCAGACACCATCTTGTGCACTGATTGTTACTGATGCTTATGTGAGCACATGTTACTTGAAGATTCTGATTGGGAGATATTATGATGTCAGACATACTTAGTATGATATCACAAGAATACAAGGGGACTTACATAGTTCCATGCTGCAGAAATGTCTGGTCCTAGTTATTTGCACCCATGAAGTAGTTTCTTTCTCTTCCTCCTTCCTTTCTTCCTCTTCTCTTCTTCAAAATATCTTATAGGATACTTTTCATGTATATGGCCATCCTAGTATCACGTAGAAATTAGTTTTATTTGATGATATCCACAAATCAGTGTTTCTCTGCTCAGAATCACTTGAATTGTGGAAATGCTTCTAAATCAAAAGAAGTTGGTATTACCACCTTATTGAGGAAAAGAAATAAATTTTTGTTTAGTGCCCATACTGCATACAAATACACAGGCATGGTTTAATAATAATATTCCTTTAAAAGTAAATAATTCTTCAGCCTCGTCATAATGATTAGGTTGCTGAAGTATTTTTGCAGTACGGCACGTTAATAGGCTTTTAGGATATGATTGGCAATGACAATAAACACATACACTTAAATTATAAATTCTGTTCCAAATTTAGGTGAATAGAAATTAATTTCCAATAAAGACTTTGCTGGATTAGATCATGGAAAAATACAGAAAATCTGTAAACACTGATGAGTGTAAGGATTTTTTGTTGTTGTTGGATTGGGAGGAAGGTATTTGCGTTGTAGTCATTGGTGACTGTTAAGTGTGAAGTCAGTGACTGTGTATAGTCCCTATGGCCAGGAAGAAAGTATGCAGTTTGTTGTCTTGGATTTTAAGTCTTTCAAGATTTGTCATTGTCAGTAGCTGCAGCCTATTCTTACTGAAACATGAGAAAATGAACAGTTGATACTAACTAAACAGTCAAAGGAAATGTCTTTAGAGTCAGTGAAAACTTGGACAGGAAATAGAAGGACAAGAAAGAGCATAAAGGTTCTGTGTTAACAGCTTCTGCCTATAGGCCTAGTTGTGTTTTTTGGAAGAGAGGAAAATCTGGCAAATGAATGGCTGTTTGTATAGGTAGTGACCATGGAAAGAGAGGCTTATGGGCTTTGGGCTCCTTTTTTGGGATGGGAAAACAGAGTGTATGTTTGTAAGGCTGGTTGACAAGATCAGTATAGTTGTGGAGGAGGAAAGATAAACATGTTTATTTAAACCAATAAAATTGGTCATAGGTAATTATTCTGGAGAAAGTAAATCGGACAATAAGGCTTACTGGGGCCAGCAGGTGGATTGTAAATGCTGAGGCCTAGAGAATGTTAGGGACTATTGAGGAAGGTGAAAGCCAGTGTAAAGGGACAGCCACTAGTTGCTCCAGCCCAGTGTTGCCAGATTGCAAGGTACTTGGAATATGGATATCTGTTGTTGTTTTTTTAATGTGACATTTCCCAATTTTTGAATGTTGCTTCAACTATAAAACAAAACAAATGAACAAAACCAAATAAAACTGTGGGACCAAATAAAACACACGGGATAGAATCCAACTGGTAAGCTGTTCAGTTTGTGACCCTCAGTCGAAAGTATTTATTTGTTGTTTACAGAACACAAACTAATGGATAGATAAAGACATACTTTTTTGTTACCTGGAAGATGACTTTAGAGGTCTGGCTTTTTCTGCACACAGCAGATCCCTTTGATCATAATGAGGAAGCAGGACTGTGTTCCAGACATTTGAATCATCTATCTGCCCCTTCAGTGCTGCTTCACTAATTCCATAGTCTTCTCTATATGCTTCTCTACTCTGGGTTGTAACATAGGATCTGAAATCTTATTAGAGGTAAATGCTATAAAAAGATTGAGTCCTCACGCAGGTATTATATAGGAATTTCTGTCTTATGGTATTTAAATGTAATTTTGAATTGTTCTTTGGGCTGAAATTCTGTTTAAAGGCAGATATTTAAAGTGAGCTTGAAGATTGTGGCCTTGAGTCACAACAGCAGAAGTATCGTCTTGTGCAGCACTGGAGGAGATAATGCTAAGTGAAATAAGTCAAGCAGAGAAAGACAATTATCATATGATTTCTCTCATCTATTGGAACATAAGAACTAGGATGATCGGTAGGGGAAGAAAGGGATAAAGAAA